>NC_041052.1:21160996-21499746 GCF_900634775.1 Gouania willdenowi
GGGACTACATCTCTGAGCTGGCCTGTGTCGCCTCGGGGTTCCCCCAGAACAGCTGGAGGTGGTGTGCGTGGATCGGGAGGTCTGGCGGTCTGAGACTGCTGCCTCCGCGACCCGGCCCCGAATAAAGCAAAAGAAAATGGATGGATAAATGAAAAAAAAAAAAAAAAAAAAAAAAAAAAAAATCAAAAATCAAATTGAAACTCACATTTTTTTTTTTTAAAAAATTCGGAGATTTTTTTTTTTTCGCAAAATCGCCCAGTCCTACCAGGAAACAAGAATCTGGAGGGTAACTTGTGAATGAGTCTTGTGCGTTTGTGGGAGCAGTGAATTCCTTCCTCGTTCATCCTCAAAGACAATTGATATAAAAGCAGAAAACACTTATTTTACAATAAACAAGCTGGTACTGGGCAAGAAGATGCAAGCAGGAGATGGACTATAGTTGTTATATTATAATATTACTCATTTGGAGATTCCAACAAACAAAAATGCAAGCCTGAGGAGTCATGAAACCAATTACCGGTACTCTAAACACACAAAGCATCTGACCATCAGAAAAGTGGTTCTTCTCTGCAACAGTGTGAAGTTCAGATCCCTGCAGTGCTGGCATCTACTTTTACAATTGAAAAAACAAACACCCACATCAGCATCGACACAGGAGGCACTCCACTCCAAATTTGCTGCATAGATTCTTGAGATACAATGGCTTTAGTCTATAAACATTTGAAATTATTATCATTATTTTTTTTACAAGTTAAAAGCAATCAGTCCAAAGCAGGATGACCACACTTATTTTTCCACACGCAGACTAAGATGATGTGTGTTTAGGTTCATGCAGAATGAGCATCCGTTCTTTATAAGTACTCATCCTCTCAGCAATAATAAACATCTACATTACAATAAACTACAATAGAGGGAAGCAACACTAAGGACAGACAAAGCTTCGTGCTTGTGGTTTAAAAATGAACAAATGTGGGAGATGCCCAGGTGGTTGAAGACAATAAGCAGCAGACATCCATAAACAAAGATGGAAGGAAGTGAGAAACACTGCATTTGACAAGCCTAGTAGTGAGCATTAAAGACAAAGATGATAAGGGAAGGAACTGATACAGAGCAGAGTCCACTCATGCTGTGATACACCAAATCATACAGATATCAATGACTCACAACACAAACATGCTATTGAAAAATTCTAATGCATAAAGACCATGTTAATATTTATGTGATAATTTAATGTCAAAGTTTGATTTTAGAATGTTCTCAAACAGCATTAATCATAACAAGCTGGTACAATAGGTTCAAACTACAATTACAAGCAGTTGGATCATTATCTTTGTGATGCCATTCAACAGATTACTGTGTGACTAACAGCAAACAATCACAGTCACTAGGACTAAAGAATCCTGAATGATAAAATAAAAATATACATCAGTCCTCAGACTGCAAAAAAAGAAGAAAAAAAAAAAAAGAGTTGCGCTGCCACCCACTCACGCCTTCATAGTCATAGAAACCAAGCGCCTCATCATCCCCCCCACTCTATCAGGTCATCGCTCATAGATCAGTGCTCATCATCGCCACACCATAATATTTATATGGTGGCGTTTACATTTCTTTACTCTGACCCTTTGACATACATATCTCTCCCTCACCATCAACCCCTCTGAACTGAGATATTGCCTATGTACTAATAAATAAATAATTTCAATGATCGAATGAAATTTTTGAAAAAAAAAAAAAAAAAAAACAATCCATCAGTGAAATCATGTGCAGGGCCTCTGATTTCCCTTGTTTACAGAAAGTGGATGTAAGTCACTCCTGAAACGGAAATAGCTATGACATGGAGTACAACGCAATGACACAGATCTTGCCATGAAATCTGGCAAGATCAAGCGTGAAGAAGTGATCTTGCAGAAATGTAACTCACCGTTTTGACTTTTGAAGCATAGAAACATAAAAATATTTATAAGATTGAACTTTATGAATCCCTAACATGCATTTTTGGCCTGATATGGGGTCATTTATTATGTCAATGATTAACATCAAATTAGGTAGAGCCGATAAAACGGAAAGGGATTAATATTACCTTTGTAGATTTGTGAGAATTTAAATTCAGAATCATGTTGAATCAAGTAGGCAAGATTACCTTCCTAAACCCATCCAATGTAATGTGTTCCTTTAAGTCAGTGGTTCAACTACCCCCTTTTTCTTATTTCTGAATCCAAGTACCCTTTTTGTCTGACAACAACATTTTGCTCAGAAACAACTATAGAGCAGTGGTTCACAAACGGTGCTACGGCACACTAGGCAAGTCCGGGTGTGCCGTGGGATTTTGTGACAAGTACCATACATTTATTGCAATATACAACTACACAAAAATAATTGTTTTTTAATTTACTTTGTATTCACTCGATTCCTAATACAGAGGCAAACTATACCTCAATTATTTTTTAAATATTTCGTTAATAAATATTTCAAGAGTAATATAGTGGTCTTTGTCACATTTTATTTGGCATTAGTAAATAATTATGTACATTTACAGATATTGTACATGATATGAGTGATAACATGTTATAAAGGCTATTTTGCTTTGGCTTCAGATTTTTACTTGTCATTTCGTGTGCCTCGGGCACAAAATGTTTGGGAACCACTGCTGCACAATAATGGAATTAATTAGCTATAACACATTTAAAACAATCTCATTTAGTAAACAAGTGGAATGGAACAGTATTTAGTTCCTTCTGAATGAATATATTTCTATACTTTTTCATTTCTGGTTATCTCCCACCTGGTGTGGGACCAAGACAGACCCTTGTATAATCAGTTCATGTTCAAATCAAAACCCTTTCAATCATTGTCATGATAATTATTTTAACTGAAAATAAACATAAAAACCCCATATTTTGAACGTCTTCATTTGTCAATTTTCTACCTTCTCTCTCTCTGTGTGTGTAATGCTGTTCCACCATTTGAGAAACACTGCTTTAAGTGATACCATCATTACTTCATCCAATTTAATCTCATATGCAACCTCCACCACACTCCTGTTCTCGCACTTATTAAGATGTAAAGATTAAATGTATTCATTTGTAGAGAAACTTAAACTTTTCTCTCCTTACCGTGATCGAAGTGCCTGCCAGGCCGCATCAACATCAGCATACAGGTTTTTTTCAGATGGTTTCCCAGAACTTGCTCCGTAACCAGAGTAGTCGTAGGAAAAGACGTTGCAGTTGATCCGTGAACCCAGGCCTATGTAGAAACTGCTCATCTGACCCAAGTCCACCGCATTCCCGTGGGAGAATAATAAAGTGTATCGGGCACTGGGTGAGCAGCGGACAAACATGCAGGCAATTCGGTTTCCCCTTGAAGTCTGTGTCATGAAACACTCGATGGCGTCCTTCTCACGCACAGAGTACTGCCAGTCCGCGCGCTCCGAGAGGTGCAGCGTCCACCGGCTGCCGCTGTCATCGCTCATCAGGCTGTACGTTGGCTCGGGGGGCAGGAAGGCCAGCTTGGAGGCTATTTTGCTTGGGCACGGTGGACAGCAGAACAGGCAACATAGCTCGCTAATGGACAAGTGGTTCATCCTCTAATTGCTGCTGCAGAGAGAATGAAAAGAATCAAATGAGTGCATCAGCAGTTTGATACATAACTGGCTCTAAAACAACAAAACAAATTTCAGCCACAAAAACATAACCATAGTTATTCATAACTCCCTCTATGGAGCAGGGCAAAATGCTCAAATTAATGTAGTTCTTCAACACACTCTCCAGTACATTCCATAATTAGTTTCTGTGCTGTCCTTCAAAGCCTTTTTAATTTTTTCTTTGTACATTTGTTTTGGTAAATATTCTGATGAAAATGTTAGGGTTGTTATTATCAAAGGACCATTAAGCTTGTGCCTTACTGGTGTCTCACTCATAATGTCACCACAAAGTCATGCAAAAGTCTAAGTTTTAACAATGGTAACATTCTCTCATTGTCACGAGAGTTGGGTTTTCTCAAAGTGAAACAAGGAAGCATGCTGTTGAAGCTAGACCAACTAATACAGAAGTAATAAATTACTCAAAAAAATGTACAGTATTTGCAGACAATTAATCAGGCAAAAGGCCATTGAGGTGGTGATAAATATCTAATTTATTACTAAAACTTTCGATAAAAGCGTGTAAGACTCAATATAATGATTTGAAGGTTTGTACAAATATTTGTCAATTATGAAATGAAAGTGGACCTGTAGGGTGCTATGTAAATTTTGATTTGTGATTTTTGGGTTATCGGAGAAGAGTGCAAATTGTGTAGACTGATGGGGAGGTTGTAATGGGCTCATCAATTATGTATTGATTAAGTTAAGGAGAAGAAATATGAGAATCCCATTCTTCTTTCTGCTCCTTTACAATAATGAAAACATTTCATTTGGACTGATATTATTCGACGTACATCGTTAATCTATGTTGGTTAAAGTTTGCATTTTCACGAAAGGAACACATTTTAAAAAAAGGCCGTGGCAATTGATAAGGAAACGTATGAATAGACTGCCAGTCTATTCATACGCAGCGCCCCTAATTGGCCAGTTTAGGTGACGTGATAGAACTTTAAGTCACGTGGTGCACCTATATGTTTTATTGTAGCTCATTTATTTCTTGAAGTGTCTATTGATACGGAAACGGATTGTTGAAAATACATACACAAAAAAAAAAAATACACATTTTAGGGTATTTCCTGGGTTAGGGCTAAAATAAAAAAGGTTAGCGAGGTAGCCAAAAATAAATATGAGCTAAAATAAAACTGACGGAACGTTAAGTCACGTGGTGCACCCATCACGTGACCTAAACTGGCCAATGAGGGGTGCTGCTATGCATAGCCACGGCCTTTATTTTTAGCTAACCCGCAAAGCCTTTTATTTTAGTCATAACCCTTTCCCAGGAAATAACCTAAAATGTTTGTTTTTTCGTATATATGTATTTTTAAAAGGTGGAATTTGCCATGTTAAATATGTTAAAATGAAAAAATATATATATATGACAAAAATAGGATTCAAACCCACGTTAGTGAATGGAAGAAATCTTTACTCAGGCAACTTAGACCACTCAGCCATCCTGACACGGTAAAAACACAGGCACATTACGCTTATGTAGAAAAGGTTATGTTTCTGTATCAACAGACACTTCCTTTGAAAAAATAAAATAAAAACCAGGTTTATTTTGGTGGTTTTGTTTTGAAAGCTTGGGGGCAGGAATTTAATGCATTTTACCAACACTGACACTTAAACCGATTAATTGGCCGGACTATTGGCCGATGTCGATTAATCTGTGATAGCTAAAATCGGGCTCTGTTAACCACTCCTAATATATAGTTAAAAATTCGTGATATTTGTGTACATTTTTGTGAGTGAAACAGAACCTCGTCTTAAAACGTCCCCATGATTAGTTTCTCCAAAAGCAGACAGACGAAGTCCAGCTGGTGTGAAATGATGGGGTTGGCGTGTTTATGGAGATTACCCTGGTTTAACACAAATGTTAGGTTTTTATCGTATTGCCTGGAGACACTATGGTTTAAGTGGTTCGATTGGGAATCCACGAACAGGTGTGTGCGCCAAACAAACCTAAGTGACGACATTATTACAGCCTTACCTGAGTGTTGACTGTCCGTCTCTCCTATAGTTCTGTTTCTCTTCACACCAGCTAATTTACGTTTGATGGAGGTGGTGGGATTGGCGGGTTACCTTTGACCAGATTAGCCGTGGTGTTATCCTCGATTTGTAGCCGATGTTACGTCTTTCCCGGCAGGCTACGGGTCACGATTAACTGCGGGTGTCGCTTCGTCCTCTGGGTCCAGACAGCCTCCAACAACTGGCGTTTCCTTTCACTACCTCCCCTTCTTCAACATATGGTCCGGAATGACAAAGAGCTGGGTTCAGTCAAACATGTCAAGGGCCCACAGCGAAGCACCGACATAGGTAAATGTAAGAAAGACGTCGTAAATTAGAACGGCAGCGGGATTCTCTGATACACCATTTATCTTACTGATGCTGGAAATCACTTGGCTCGTTATCTTCACTCGGAAAGGAAGAAAAATTTGATTGACTGCTCTTTAAACCAATGGGTTCGGGGTTTATCGAAACACTTGACCAATAGTACGCAGTGTTGATGTGTGACGGGGGTGGGGCTTAGCACAAGCATAGAGGGCGAGCCAGTGTTTTGATTGATAGCACTTACAACCAATTAAAGATTACTACTGAGGAGCACAAGCCAATCAGAGGTGAGGACGCCGTTTCTATAAGCCAAATATGACGTAATTTTCAATGAGAACTTTACAAACACATTTCAAAAATATTAAATAAACATCACTAACGTTAAAAAATATTTGCAATAAGTTTTTTTTGAAAATCCCAATTTTTCTTAGTTTGTTGAAAATGTATGTTGGATGTCGTGATGCGCCGAAACCATTTCCGGGTCACTGTTCTCTCGTGCTAAGCATGGTTGCTGTGCTTGTGTGTGTTTTAGTGTGAGACTGAAATATAAACGATGAGCTCTCAGAAAGGTAACATTGCTCGATCGCGGGGTCAGAGATATCAGAACACCACCGCCTTCAAAAACGACAGAAATGGGGCGACCTTAGAAATCAAGGTGTGTTGAACTTTCGTTTAGCCACAACATTACGACCATCAGACTACGGTGTGGAACTGAAATCTGTTAACATTGTGAAGGAGTTTTTAATGTTTAGGCTCTGTTAAAAGACTAAAATAAGTTTAATCTCAATTTACTTTGTATTGTTCTAAGTCAAATCCATCAATAATAATAACATTTGCTCCAGATAATTTTCTTTTTTCACTATCAACAATGATATTGCAGCCTTTTACATATAGAGGGACATTGCATGTTTGATTTTGTTTTTATATTAACATGAAACATCTGATTTCCCCATTGCACAGAAAGCAAATGCTAAGATCCATGATGGACTGTGTCTACGTTGTAAGGATGTTCTGGAGTGGAAAGTAAAATACAAAAAATACAAGTCACTCACAACAGCCAAAAAATGGTAAGTACACTCTTAATTGTATGCTTTGATGTCATCACATCATTTATTTTAGTTCTACAAGTTTTCTAGTGTGCTTACTGGCATGGAAGCACTAAATCAGGGGTGTCAAACTCATTTTAGTTCAGGGGCCAAGTATGGACCAGTTGACCTCAAGTGGATGTAGATTTTAGGTGGGGGAAGAAGAATTACTTTAACATTGTTGTACCCTAGTTTTCAATATCAATTCAGATTCACTTGATAACCAATTTTTGTGAAATTGTTTGTGAAAAATTGCAAGATTTGTGGAAAAATTGAGTGTTATTTCCACAATTTGCAATTTAAAAAAAAATGACTGCATTCATCTATCTATAAAGCAAGCAATCTCTGTGTGTGTGTTCCTCAAATATCTCTGCCCACCTCCTGAGTCGATGGACTTATTGATGATGTTATCAGTCTTAGCTCTCTACAGTGATGATGTCATCATGTAGAACATTAGAACGTTAGTCCTACTTAGCCAATCACTGCACACCGTAGCCACGTGGGTGCCAGAACCAATCACTGAAGAGCCCACCCCCACGCCCCACCCTTTTTGGAACATTGGAATATTAGAACATTAGTCCTACCTCTACAGTGATGATGTCATCTGTCCTACCCTCAACAGTGATGATGTCATCAGTCCTACCTCAACAGTGGCTGTTGCTTGCGGAACGTGCGCATGGCTGTTGCTTGGTTCAAGGGTGTGTGACGTCAGATTTGTTTGGATTGCAATGATACCGTTAATAAATTATTTCATAAATGCTTTACAAAGTCTGTGTGCGTCTAAACTGACTGTTGTGGATTAATGACACTCAACGAGTCCGGACTGAGTCTGATCCAGTCTGAGGAGATCCGGATCTGCGAGGACAATAAACTGGAATTTGAATAGATGGGGTTCAACTCCCTAACTCCTTGCTAAAAGCCAAAATATATGAAAACACAATAGTTATCACTCTACACATTTCACAACAAGCCTAAATATCCCTGACGTCCCACCTTCAAACACAACCTCATTTGGCCATCCATGAAAAAGCTCCTTAAACTTCCACTTTTCTATAGCGATACATACTTCCTACGGGCACGGCACTAGTGTGATATAAACAAAGGAAAAATTGCAAGCCACTAAAAATATTGTGGTGTTGGTGAATTTGAGATATCTACATCTGGATTATTTGGTAATTTACACAATAATTCATGTTTTTTCTGTCATTTTTACTTTGACTTGTGGGCCAAACTGGATGCTCTAAAGGGCCGGATTTGGCCCCCGGGCCTTTAGTTTGACACAGGCGCACTAATCAAGTATGTCTTTTGAAAATAACCACATAATCTGCATTTGGATAATACTCCCATCAGCTTTGGTGTTGAAGTTGTGTATTACGTTTGTATTAATTTCCCCATGTTTGTAAGCTCCACCTGCTCTAAGGTACAAATTGTAGTCATGCTGTGTCTGAACCAGATTTGACAACTGACATTTATTTTTTTGTTTTATTTATTCAGTTTATTTCCGACATGGTTGCATTCACAGAAGTTTTGTTGTTCTTTTTTTTTTTTTTTTTTTTTTTTATACATGCCGAAAACGGAGACGAGAGAAGCAGTTTGCTAATCCAAGTCCCGTCCCCTGTTTTGAACACAGAAAATTTACATCAGAGCTTGTCTCTCTGGTCATTGATGTGTTGATCTCGTATTCATGTGTAACATGCCATGGACTTCACATACCAAAATTGTTGTTGCAGTAGTAATCCTGCTAACTACGTAGAGGTTTAGTTCCACGTGTTAATGCTTTTCCTTTTTGCTCTAGAGTTCACGTACTAATAGATATTGATCTGTGGTGGTCTGTAATATAAGTGCTGAAGATGTGATCAACTGTTTCCAATTGTGTATTGTTTTTCTGCAGTGTCAAATGTTCTCAAAAGACAGTGAAAGACGCCTACCACATAATTTGTAAATCATGTGCCCTTCGCCTGGAAATCTGCTGCAAGTGTGGAAAGAAAGAAGAGATTGTCATTCCGTAAGTAAAGATGTTTTAAATTTAGAAAATAAATACAAATGTGTCCATAGTTTAATCTTACCTGCGTATTTGCTTTTCACTTCTTGCACACCTTTGTAGGAATGACAACAATATGTAAGCCTGCATGTAATGCATGGCATCCAGTAACAGTGATATTTAGCCTTCTCCTCCTTATAATCTCTGTATATTATCATTACTTTTACTCGCATAGGCCCTCGTGTATCCACCTTGCGTGAAAACGTGTGCAAATTTGATTTGGTCGTGCAACAGGACCAATGTGTGATTCATGAAGCATTCGTATTTGACCAATGCTAGCGTGCGAATGATCGGGTGTTGATAAATGCGGTGGCTGAATTCAATCGTCATTAACTACATAGTGCATTTAAACGTTCTGTGGAAGACGATCACTTACCAAACAGGTGACGTCTGCCCCCCTGTGTGCGTTCTAAGCAACTTCACAGCAGAGATCCTGGAGACACACACGGATATGACGTTTATATCGGCCTCAGTTCACACGCTTTAGGCAATAAATGTCACATTAAAATAAATTAATAATCGAAACACTTTTAAAAATAAAGCTTTAAAACTTACTAAATGCATTCATCTGATTTCACCTATAATTCATCACATTACCGATTACCGCAGCACATTTGTAACATTTTATGGAATAATTTACATTTAAAAGCATGAATGAGGTCCTATTTCCTCAATACAGCCTCTTATTCTTCAAAACAGAACATAGCAGCGCGTCCCGTGTGCGTGTGTGAACCTATGCGCGCATGCCTGGTAGCAGAGTTTATTACCAGGGTTGTGCAGTATTCTGTGAAAGGAAAACCAAAAAAGTGGTATCAGTAATAACGTGTTTTTTAAAAAAAAACAATTTTATTTAGTTTAATTAGTTTTAGTACTCCATTAAGATCTGTTCTGAATGTGTGTCTGCTTAGCTTAAATAACAGCTGAGGTTTGTTTTATACTTTATTTTCAGATTTTCCTGTGCTGCTGGACCACAAATCCACACATTCAGATTTGCGTACACGAGGTCAGACCGTAGCGTACGCTCACGCCAGAATTGATAAACACCAAAGCTTGCGTGAATATGGTGGAACTCATGCCGTGCGCTCAGATCTGAACGTACGAGCGGTTGATAAATCAGGGCCATAGAGCTGCAGGCATTGTTTCTAATGGTGATGTTTGGCTGTTTGCCACAAGTGAACACGGTTATGTTCCAGTTATATTCTGCCGTGTAAACTGTGACATGATCAAAACCCATTTAAGAAGGATAATAGATGCATGTTGTGAGACAAAATATACTCCTTGACAAATCTGCCATCTTGTGGGCAAACACATGCATTGCAACCAATATTTGGGGAAAATTGACAGATTGAATCTCTCCTTGTTCACTTAAATTTTTTCGTATTATTTTTAATCAAAGAAAATGTTCTTCATGTATTTTTTTTTCTTTATTTTAGACTCGACTCACACCTGGAAAAGAATGAGCAAGAGGAAACCAATCAGTGTACAAAAAAACAGGAAGGAAAGAAGAGAGCCAAGGAGGACTGTGATAGTGACCAGTCTGATGGATTTGATGATGATGATGATGATGATGATGATGGCGAGGAGGATGAAGATTGTGACTTAAGTACAAAAAAGACACAATGGAAACCAGCTGTGCTCCCAGATGTGTCCCAAATGAATGTTAAAGAGTAAAAAACAGTCTACCAAACTTGTTTACTAAACAGCGCTGTTTTCAATCTATGATTTCACTTTTTTGAAATGTATCTTTTCATATACCAATAAAATAAAGTTTATTTAACTAAAATAAGGCTGGTTTATGTGGCAAATATTGGGTACAAAAATCAATTTATAGTGCAAGAGTTTATCAATGCTGCAAAATACTGAATTATTGTGGAATTTAAATGATTTGGTTTTAAATGGACTATAACTTTATGATTTTATTTGACTTTATTGTCGTTATTCTAAGCTGAAGTATGATGTTAAACTCATGTTTTATTGAGCAGAGGGACTCCCCAGACTAACACGGACGTATTAAAGGGGGCATAAGCAATTTTTCACCCATCTCCATTTGTTCTAAGAACCCCCAAATCATAGTTTTTGAGGTTTATTTTTCCAAACTCGCCTGTTTTCAAGAGTTTCAGCCTCTGAAAAGTCACTTTCTGCGCAGTTCTGAAATGGGGCTGTTTAGGGGCCTACTTATGCATATTCATGAGTGGGCGTGTCTGTAGACGCTCACTTCATGTCTCCCTCTTTTACAGGGTGATCAGTGATCACAAAAGCAGTTTTATTTTTGCTATCCACACACTGTTATTGTTTTGAGCCAAAAAACTACACATAACAGTAAAACACATGGCTATTGAAGCGGCTATTGTTATTTTGAGTCTCTCAGCGCTTCAGGGTCCGTGCAGCAGCAGCACTCATTCAAACTCTCCCCATTGTGGTAAGCTGCTAAGTCACTTTCTCCTCCTCCTCTGCTCTTCTAACTACAGGAATAGTGCATTTAAGGTGATAATCATTTGTTTTCTCCAACCGCTGCGTTGGATTGTGTCACAAACACGTCAGATCAGCGATACAAGACGATATAACAGGTTCGCCAATGCGCCAAACCACAAGAGCGGAGCACACCTCCGCATGCACAAATAGTGCCTACACTACAGTGTACGTTTGCTGTGGAGGCGTGGCACCAGCAGCAGGCAAGTTCTGTATTTAGTTTTACCGGTAGCCATCACTCCTTTGCTAGCGAGAAAAACAATGGCGGACTTTGGCAAAAGTTTTCATCAGGTTGAGGGTGGAGTCCATGGGTGGAGTTACCAGCGGGGGGGAGGGATTTGACTTGTGACGTCACAAATGTGGAAAATTTTAAACAGAGCAATTTTATCTGTGTTGTAAGACTTACAAAGACCAAAAAAAAGACTGGATGGATTTGTTTCACATTTTGTGTGCCGGGGGACACTCAAGTTACCTCATATGTCATCAAAAAAACTGCAAAAGTGGATTTTTCATAATATGTTCCTTATTCCTGGACACACTACTTCCTGATTATATGTGTAACACTTGATGTTTGATAGATAGACAGGGCTCAGCTCTATAAATGCTGCTCATACTAACATTATGGATATTTGATGTGCACATTTTGTAATTTCCAGATACATTCAGCTCTTGGATGATGTCTTACATTTGTTTGAAAAACAGTAAAAACCACTGAGTTTTATATCAATCAATCAATCAATCAATCTTTTATTTGTATAGCGCCAAATCATAACCTATGGTATCTCAAGAAACTTTACAGTAGAGCAGTCTTAAGGACGGACTCTTCATTTTATGGATACACACATATGCATATATACGTATATGCACATACATATGTATCCCACACCCAACATGAATTCATCATGGCGGCAAGGAAAACCTTCTGTTAAGCAGCAGGAACCTTGTGTGGATCCCATTCCTATGATGAACAGCCATCCACGTTATGCTGTGTTGGGTGTGTGCAGAGGAAAGGGTGGAGACAGAGTTGTTGAGACTCTGTAACTCCACACTAAGGATCCCACGGATCAGATAGGTAGGACTTAAACCAGTTTAGGGCAGTCCCTGTGATTCCAAGTAATTCCTCTAATCTCTCTAGTAGAACATAGTGATCTATAGTGTCAAAAGCTGCACTAAGATCTAATAAAACCAGCACTGAAAGTCGTCCTTCATCTGAAGCCCAAAGTAGATCATTAGTTACTTTAACTAAAGCAGTCTCTGTGCTGTGTTGAGCTCTAAAACCTGACTGGAAGTCCTCGAACAGGCTGTTGTTTTGAAGGAAGTCACAGAGCTGAGCCGCCACAACTTTCTCAAGAATCTTTGAAATAAAAGGAAGATTAGATATAGGCCTGTAGTTTGCTAAAGTGCTGGAATCAAGAGTAGGTTTTTTGAGAAGGGGTTTGATTACAGCTACTTTAAAGGACTGTGGCACGTAGCCTATTGATAGGGATATATTTATTGTCTCCAACAAAGATGGGCAGACCAGGGGAACAACTTCTTTAAACAGCTTAGTTGGGATCGGATCTGAAAGGCAGGTCGATGGTTTGGAGGATGAAATAATAGAGTTAAGTTCCTGAAGTCCTATATGTGTAAAACAGTTTAGGTTAGGCCTATTTACATTTAATGGTGCAGCAGGCCCAGGTGAAGGCAGGGAGTGGCTAATTTTATCTCTAATCTTATGAATTTTATCGTTAAAAATGAAGTCCTCACAGCTGAGGGCTAGAGGAATCATGGGCTCAATAGAGCTCTGACTTTGTGTTAGCCTGGCTACAGTGCTGAAAAGGTACCTCGGATTATTTTTATTTTCTTCAATTAGTGAGGAGTAGTATGTAGATCGACTATGTCGTAAGGCTGTCATGTATTTACTATGGCTTTCTTGCCAGAGTATTCGTGACTCCTCTGTTTTATTGGAGCGCCACATTCTCTCTAATTTACGGGTTGTTTGTTTGAGTGTGTGAGTTTCAGAGCTAAACCACGGAGCTTTCCTCTGACGTTTAATAGTTTTTTCCCTCAATGGGGCAATTGAGTTCAAGGTGGATTTTAGTAGACTAGCAGAGCAATCGACAAGCAGATCCAGTTGAGAGGGGCTATAATTAATATCATAGTTATTTATTGGTTGGTGCACTGAGTTTAAGGCAGCAGGAATGGCCTCTTTAAATTTAGCCACAGCACTATTGGACAGATTTCTGCTCGTAACTATTTTATTGCACAGTGCGAGATCCTCTAGGATAATGTTAAAAGATATTAAAAAGTGATCTGATAGCAGAGGATTTTCAGGGTAGACTTTTAGTTCATTAATATCAAGGCCATATGTTAGAACAAGATCAAGAGTATGATTTAAGCGATGAGTAGCTTCATTAATAGTTTGAAAAAAGCCAACTGAGTCTATTAGGGACATAAAGGCTGAGCTCAGGCTATCACTATCTTTGTCAACATGGATATTAAAATCTCCTACTATCAGTATTTTATCAGAACTGAGGACTAAGTTTGATATAAACTCAGAGAATTCTGATAGAAATTCAGAATAAGGGCCTGGAGGACGGTAAATTATCACAAATAAGACTGGCTGGCAGGTTTTTGATTCAGTATGAGATAAATTTAGAACCAGGCTTTCAAAGGAAGTGTAACTGGTCTTTGGTTTAGGATAGATTAGGAGAGAGGAATGATAAATAGCTGCTACACCACCTCCACGGCCTATGTCTCGTGGCATATGAGTATTTAAATGACTGGGAGGAGTGGCTTCATTTAAACTAACATATTCATCTTGATACAGCCATGTTTCAGTTAAACAGAATAAATCAAAGTTATTTTCTGAGATAAGGTCATTTATTAGTAGATATTTGGATCTCAGTGATCTAATATTTAATAGAGCACATCTAATGGTTTTTTGTTTTGGTGTTTCTAGATTTGAGATTTTAATTTTTTTCAGATTTTTATAATTGATAGCTCTTTTATTTGATTTCATGTTAAAATCATTGTGAAATTTGGGTCGGGGGACAGACACCGTCTCCATAAAATAATATTCATCACCATCACAACAGTTGTCATGGCGATGAACACAGCTATCATAATAGCAATAGTATCAGAACAAAGTGCTACTTACATACTGCTCCCTACTGTTAAACAGTTGTCTTTTCCTTATCTAAAGTAAGGCCTCCAGAACTCGGTTTAAAACATTAATGTTTCTTTCAACAAGAAACTAAGTTTTTCATTTTAGGTGCAAAACTAAACATGGGGATTTTACTATTAAAGAGGTAATGAAATATTTTTGTGAATATTTTTTCAGTGAAATAAACAACTTCAAATCCTTTTCTTTTTTTTCAAACTTCCGTCATCATCTCATAAAGTGTTTGTCTAAAAAAATGCTGGACTTATTAATTGCCCCCCCCCCCCCCCCCCCCCCACCCCCCACCCCCCACAACCCTTCCTTTTTTTTTAGCTCCCTGACAATAAATGACCTGAGGTTACATGGTGATGACTGGGTGAAGACATTTGTCATGGGGTTGTGTATACATTTAGAATATCACGTGAATAATCAGTGTGGCCATTACATCCTGTTTTGTGTCTCACATTCTATGCTGTGTTTTCCTGCTTATAAGTAACACACTAAAGATATCCCTGATTTAAACTTTGTCACCATTTTTTTCTGGCTGGATTATTTTGAACCTGGAAGTGTATTATGAAATAATCTTAACCTGAAGAATACATAGCTCTGTATAATAATCAGGTCATACTCTACTGCCATTTGACTTAAATATAATGCTGTTGCCACATTTGCTTGTGTACACTCAAATATTAGGAATCCTCAGAGGTGTAAAGGGAACTGAAATAAAGGATGGATTAACGTGTTGTTTGTGAAGCGGTTGGATCCATCAAGCCCTCCTTTATACTCACTTATCCTGTGGTGACCAAAAGACACAAGTACAGTCAGCAGATTGCCAGCTCACCCTATAAGGCTGAATCACTGCAAATAAATCTACAATTTACAGAATACAAATAATAGCAGATTTTTTTTTTTCTGAATACATTTGTAAGTATTTGAAGCACTGTGTGATTGGCAAAGATAATAATAGAGATTTACAGATTTCTTTTATAATTCAACTGGTTTTTTTTAAAAGAAAAACGGGGTCATTTCTGTTACCGTTGTTACGTATAAAATCTTTAACAAGTATTTTCATTGTGAGGGGATCCGGTTATAGAAAAGCCATGATTAGGGAGAACATGCAAACTCCACTTAAAATCTTTTTTTGTTATTGAACTGTACGGTAAGTAATATTTATGAATTAAAAAGGACACGGACACGCTCAGAATAGTTTCTCTGTTCTCTTTGAGTGTGTGTGGATCATCTAACAATGGGCAGGTCATTTTCCAATAGAACTGATTGGTCAGGATGCAGGACTTTTGTACTCGCTCAGATCTAATCCACTTCATAACCTGGTTCTTCTGACCAGGTTAGGTCTTCAGCCTAAGTTCCCACAGTGATTTTGTCCGGTAAGATGTTAGCCACACCGAATAAATCCAGGAAGTTAGCGCGATAAGAGGAAATCAATCTTCGTAAGCCCATCAAGTTAATTTGATGTGTTTGTGGTGCTTTTTTGTGTATATGCATCTGTCCATTGTGTGCCGTCACCTGCTCTGATCATCAATCAGTGAATCACAATGAAGTTAGACAATTCCACTTCTGAATGAAAGAAAAACTGAAAGAACAAATTCAGTGCTCCAGTTTTGTATTTTTAATTTTGTCCTTTGTATGAACAGTATATATTACAGTCTCTTTTCGCATTCTTTTCTTTCTAATGTGTGCATGCACATTAGGGAGTTCACACTGAGGCCTGCATGTATCATGAGTATAGGCAAAAAACAAAGATTGTGTTGGGGAGAAGAGCACGCCCCAATTTGGATTAATTTTTCAAGTAAATGAAGCAAGTAAGGAAAAGGTTAAGATTTCACTTCTGCTTTTTAAAAGTTCACTATACGTTCACTTCACTTTAAGGTTAACAGAGCGTGTAGGAAAGCTGTAAGATGAGGCCATTGTGGGACATCTAAACCTCATATGAACTGTTAAAGTTAACTTTGGTAAAAGCAGTAAATGCTGATCAGCATTAGGAGCAGCAGAGAAAACACACGCTCAAATGTATTGGTGTGGTGTCCTTTAAAAAAACACACAAAAACCAACCTAAAATGAATTTTCACAGACTTACAGACATAATATGAAAATAGATGATAAGAAAGGCCTAAGGGTTTGGGAGGCTAAGCAGCTTAATCTATTGTAGTGTAGCATGCAATGGTATAACTAAATAACGATAATATAATACATTATATATATGGACTCTCGCACACGGCGTGTTCTCTGGACTGAACAGTCACATCTATGTCGGCACTTTCCCAACTTTTGTGTTAACACATTTTGACAAACAGCTGTTCTCAACTTACAATTTCACATTTCAACCTCAATAACTTAGTACGTGCTAAGAAAAAAAAGAAAAGAGGTCTGTATAAGGTCAGCTGAATTTGTTAAGAACAAATATGGGGTATAATGCATTTGGCCAAGCTTGTTAATTATTGAATTAATGTGGTATCACCAAACCCATGGCCAAATGTGTACAAAATGAAGTAACTTGCATACATTATCAATCCACAAACATTTGTAATACACAATGGGTCATTTTGAAGAACTCAGTGACAACAAGCATGCGATAGAAAGCCACCTTTGAAATGAGATAGTTTGTGTGTCTTTGCTGGATATTCCATTGTCTACTGGAAATTATAATGTTGGGAAGTGGACGTGTTTAGGAACAACTGAAACTCAAGTTACATAGCAGAGAGAGGACCACATAAAGATCATGGTGAGCAACTGCTAAGGCCTATTGTGTGTAAAGATCAACATCAATCTGTTGATTTCTCAGTGCAACATTTCTCACCTTCCACAGGCATTATTTTAAGCACAGAAACCACACGGCAGTAGCTTTGTGGAATGGTTTTCCATTGTCAAGGTGTTTCACACAAGCCTCGCATCACCAAGTGACAGTCCAATGTTAAGCGTCGGATGGAGTGGAGAAAAGTGATAGAACGTAACAGCGGATTCGTGGAAAACATTACCTGCCTTACTGCATTTTGCAAACGTTAGTTGGAGGACGTCCTGATTGTCATGTTGGCGTGGCAAGACAGAATGCAACACAGCTGCTCCTAAAACCGTTTGATCACTCTATTGAAGGTCTTAGCAGAAGCAATGAATCAGAATCAGAATCAGAAATGTTTTAATGGCCATGTACAGTTTTAAGGACAGTACAAGGAATTTGTCTTGTCCAGAGTGTCCAGAGCATAATAACTCGGCATAATAACCCGGGTCTCCTGTACAGCAGGCAGGAGAACTTCCAACAGGCCAAAGAGGCGATGTTCATGTTCAGAGGCAGAAATAAGTTTAGTTTACCGGGACCGACAAGGAGACATGGTCATCAGAGGCAGTTACCAGGGCCAGGCTGAGGAGACAGGGTCCAAAGCAGAAAGCAGTTCAGTTACCAGGGCACAAACGTCGACCAGGTCAGGAAGTCGTAAACGGGAAAACCAGAGAAAGCGCTGGAGAGTCAGGCAAGCTGCAACAAAGGGATATCCAGGAGTCGGCAAGACATTGTGTTTGAAATATTGAACCTACATTCAAGAATAGTAATGTGTCAAAAGCAATGTTGATGTTGTGTTACTAGGGGGACCGATTTGAGTGTGACACTGACCGGATCTAGGGAAGTCTGCTGTACGGTTTAAGACCTGGGTGAACGAAACAAAATGAAACAAGTAAGGAGTAGTTGGCAGATTTGTGTGGGTATAGCACATTTGGGTATTTTAGGTAATGAGAGAGTCGATCACATAACAAAGAAAGGAGCTTGGAAAGAAGACATAGACAAAGAGAAAGGAACAAGTACAGTACTGTGAATAGAAAGAGTAGGCGAGACATCTTTATGCACTGCAGTGTGAAGTGGCAGTAGGAGGAAAAGAGGAGGAAATTGGAAAGATGAAACTCTGATGACAAGACTCAGAACACGTGATTGGGACTCATGAGAGTTGACTCTGCGATTACTGCTTAAATCAGTGGAACATGTAATTAAAAACTGCCATAAGTACGCAGAGGAACCTAAGGACACGTTGGAGGGGATCAAGATGAAGGACTTGCAGGATCAGAATTCAAAGGCATTATTCCAACATGACCGTGCCCCATGAATAAAGAAAGGACCACAAAGCAATGGCTTGATGATTAATGGGCACATATTTCCACTGAAACACTAAATTGAATAGAGGTGGGAGAATATATCGTGCAAAAAGATATTACGATATTAAGACATTGTGCATTATAGAGGGTTTGGGTGGTATCACAAGGAGGGTTCACATAAAGTTCACATGATCAACTACACAGATTGTTACGGTTTGTTTTTATTTTGTATATTCTCATTGAGTTGTAAAGGTCAAAACCAGAGTCCAAATTTTCACAGTTTAAGGCTGCTATCCGGAGTTTCTGAGAGGACGTCGCGATGTCTCGCCCTAAACAGCCTCACTTCCTCCCCCTCCCCCACCAATGACATTTTCATGTGTTTCGACTGGCAAGTATTAATCTAACAATATCAAGAACGTAAAACACCATTAAAGAAACTTAAACAATTATTTAATAGCAGCCTCCATACTCTCCCAACAAAATATATTTTGTGACACGGCAGTGCATCCATAGTTTGTGTTGGAAACACAGAAACACGGAAAAAATGACAACAACAACAACTCAGAACAGCCGGTTCAGTGAGGCACATTCACAAAGCTAATCCTTCCTTTTGTACCATTCACTGTGGAAAATACTAACAATGTTCTGACCTTACCTTTGTTGAAGGTCTCGTAGCTCAGGTGTTGGTCTCCCATTTTTATAAAGCTGTCATTTTCCCTCAAAAGAAAGCTTCTTTATTGTCTCTAGCGCTGTCATCCTGCTTCTAGCTAGAGAAGGTATAGCAGCCACGCTGTATCAATTCACCAATTCACTGTGAACGTACGTATAGCATCTAGCATAGCACGGTTATGTCCAAAGACAGCGTAGCAATCTGTCTTTTTATGTAAATGTTTTCCATATTGGGAAACTGACTGCGCATGCACAAAAACATATAAACACGCAATGGGGCCAGAGGCAGAGCTGCCGTGTGCCTTAGTTTGAGAGAGGGTGTGGCCTCCTCCTGCCTCACCGCAGAGCGTACCAGGAAAAAGCGATGTTGATAATATTTGAACTATGAAAAGCACAAAATGCTGACACTTACAAACTTATAGGTACTGCAAGCTATCAGATTGATAAATAAATATAATTACATTATAATTTAAATAGATCAAAATCTAAATAATAATTAATCCTTGGGTAGGCACTGGCTACCCTGCCTACCCTGACTGCACGTCATTGTTCTTTTGTTTGTTTTACAACTGATATTTGTTTTTCTTGTTTTTTCCTTTGCAAAATTTTTTTTTTGTATCATATTGTTATCGCAAGCCAATTGTCGTCTATCACGAACACCTATCTTCCCACCTCTAACAAGGCACAGTTTTGTTCCTGAACTGAAGTAGCGACTGATAACTCAATCGAGTGGATGCACACAAATGACGAATTACCATCTGACATACACAATTTTACAATTCAGAGGGCTTCAATTTTGAAAGTCTGTATCAGAACTTCATGGAATCATCTACGTGACTTGCTGGGGTGGGGTACTATCAGTCTGCTATTAGTCTGTGAAGACAGGGAGTTTCCTCTTAATGTGGATCTGAACTTGAAGGAAATATTGATATTTGACTATTAACTGGGCTTTTATTTTGAAATTCCTCATCAGAAGCTCCAGTTATTGTGTTTTTGTGTATTTGCGTTTTCCACTTATACACACAGATGAAATGTCATTGCCTCCATTTTCTAAGGCTTCAATGTGATCAGAATTAAGATGGTAATATAAATTCAGTAAATAATCAATGTATTAATTCTTTATATGCTCAATCATTTAAATAACTTATCTCTTAATGAATTCATCAATCAATTAACAAACTGGCTGATTGTTGAATCTGTGTGAAATTGCAGACTGCCTTAATCATAAGTCTATGCTTTTATTTTGAATTCTGTTCTGGCAGTGTATTACCGTAATACCGGAAATAAACAGGCACTGCAGGTTACCGAAGATTTGGGAGTTTGGTTTGACCGCAATGGGTCAAGGAGGAAGATGGGATACATAATCACCAGCACGCACACGCACACGCACACACACACACACACACACACACACACACACACACACACACACACACACACACACACACACACACACACACACACACCCTTCAGTGCCATTGGTTGGAGCCTGTTTTTGCGGTGGTTGCGTGTTGCGCTCTCACAGATTAAAAGCCCTTTGCGCTCCTCCTGCTGAGGTTCCTCTCTGCTCACTTTGGACGGATCAGTTAAAAGATGGAAGAAAGCTCCACCATCGAGCAAGTCTACAGAGGGACATTTGTTCACTCCACCCCACAAACACCGCTGTTGATCCTGGAGGATGCGCTCCTAGGGGTGAACACGCACGGAACGGTTTGTGACTTTTCCTTCTGTGGTCACTTTTAATACGTGGATCCGATCGGCACCAAAATTATTATTGGTGGGTGGGCGATATTGATATTATTTTGAACATATCGCACCATAAATATATCTTTTAAAAATGTGAATGAAAACAACAACAAAAACCAACAAACATGAGGTTAGTCTTTTCATTTGGTCTCTCAACTTACCTGTATCTCAATATTAAAATCACTTGAATAAATTAAATCAGTGAGTGAACAGGTTCTTAACCTCTTATTTAAATCATGACTCTAGTTCTTCTCAATATAATTAAACTGTGACAAGGGCAGACTCGTCACAAAGATGGTCATGTGACAGATTATATCTATTGATATAAAAGCCTGTTGTTGTTGTCGTTTTTTGTTTTGTTTTTTTAATTGTAGATTGTTAGATTCCAAGAAAACAACCAGCTTTTGTGATTGTTGGTTTTTAACTCCTACATTTATTTTATGCTGCATTTTTTGTCAATGGTTCCTAGAGTAAATTTCTCCTCTCTTTTCTGCCTTCAGATTGCTTTCATTGGGGAGGGCAAACATGTAAAAAGACTATCTCAGGATTTTAAATTCAGCCTAAGTGATGTCAAACAAATGGCACAACAGTAAGTACAGGCATTGAAGATAAATGTGTTGTTGAAATTATTAGATTAGTCAAAGACAAAAAAATGTTGTGTCTACACATTGCTACACAAAACTTTTATGTGGTGTTTATCTAAACTCATCATTGTGTGGTTTTCTGCCCTGCAGTGAGTTCTTCATGCCAGGGATGGTGGACACACACATCCATGCACCCCAGTACAGCTATGCTGGTACAGCCCTTGATCTGCCTTTACTGCAGTGGCTTAATAAATACACTTTTCCTGTTGAGGCACACTTTGCGGACCTGAAGTTTGCCCAACAGATCTACAACCAAGTGGTGGTGAGTGTGATGAATCATCAACTCAGCAAAGAGTGCATTTTTTATGATAATACTGTATTTCTTTGACAGTATTTACTAGCAATCAAATGGAAAAAAAAGTTGTACTGTATCTATTAGTGCACAAAGAGTTGAACTATGTATAGGAATGAGAAATATGTTTGAATGGGATCTTAATCCTGGAACTTGATACCTGTGCTTTACAGAAAAGGACGTTGAGAAATGGAACAACAACTGCGTGTTATTTTGCTACCATACATACCGACGCCTCACTCCTGTTGGGTCAGATTGCAAGTAAGACGTCCTTATATAATATCCAATAAAACATTTAAAGAAGATAAAAATCCACTCTGTTGTTTAAACATTATATAATGTATAGATTTAAAACAAATGGAAACTTCAGCTGTTTACATTGGTGAAACTAAACTTTTTTAATCTCTTCATCTTTATAAGTCATTTGATACTTACTAAAGTTCACCTAAAGAAACCTGGTTGAGTTTAAGTTTAACTCTGGATGCCTGTTTACAGTCAGCCTATAAAGGGTTTTCATTGACGTCACGTTCTGGGCAGTAACCCGGTTGCGAGGCCATATTGGAGGCACTCGGATGGATAAACCAGAGAAAGAAAAGCTCCTCAAAATGCGTTACGGATGCAAAAGCATACAGGGAACGACTTGGTCTGCAGGAAGGGGCAAGATATTTGGAAAAGTTATGCTTTATTGGTGGTGCAGATCTATATGAGTTGGCTCCCTCGTCTTGGATCAATGACGACCCGGAGAGCCTTCCGTCTATTATGTATTCTGATATCGTCAACTACCTGGTTTTCTTGCCAAGCCCATAAACAGCATTCTAAAAGTTTGGAGGCCTATAACCAGATGGTGTGTGGATGGGTGAGGGAGATGCAGTATCAAGTCAACGACAGATGTGTTGTGAAGGTCAAAGTAAGTAATGCAATAACGGTAAAAGGTCAGACCTTTTACCTGGAATACAATGAGAAATACAGCATGTTTTAGCTCTGCATTTTAAGAACTGTGTTGCTACTGTAGCAGGCTATTAAATGTGATTAGATTAATTCCATAATGCCACATGCAGTAGCTTCATATGAATTATATTATTATCATCACACGAGAAAATTTGTTAAGAGCCGCTGCTATCAACAATTCACTTACCTGACGAGAAATGGGGCGAAGAAATTTGCATGACTTTCAGATTTTTGCCTCGTAGATCCTGGTTTAGCTACGCTAGCCACACGCGCCTCCTTTCCTCTTCTAATTTTTGACATTGTTCTCCCTGATTTGTGATAAGTTTTGGAAGTCTATAAAACTCCAATTGTTTTTCACGGTCTGACCAATTGGTATAGCCAAAAACATGGCATTAGTTCCACCATTTCCTCTTGAAATTCGGGGCTTGCGTGAGTGAGTTTTTGTTTACCTGCTGAGAATCTCCAATATGGCAACTTCCGGGTTGATGACGCGGTTGATGATGCGCCGTGAAAACCCTCTATAGCACTAAACCAAGCCAATATGTTACATAAAACACAGGATCTTTTTAAGATGTGGCACTGTTGTTAAGACAGCCCTGAATGCACCTTTCAATTCAATTCAATTCAACTTTATTTATATAGCTCAAATTACAACAGTCTTTTAAAAGTGCTTAACAAAGCTTAGAGTCCATATTAAGAAAGAAAGAACCCAACAAGATCCACATGAACAAGCATTCAGCTTTGTGTAACATCACAACCACAATTGTTATCAACTTTTTTATCATATTACACAATACCAACCACTATCACTCACATGTATGTATGGTAATTTGTTTAAATAAAGACCTGGACAGCTTTGCTTAGCCTTTTACGCAATTAGGACATTGAACCATAAACTTTGCCCTGTACTAAGTGACTGCTCATTTTCATGAGTACGGTGCAGGACACGCTGATATATTGATGTGTCCAACTCATTTTGTTACTGAGTTTATGATTAAGTATTGTATATATGTAAGGTAAACATACACACACACACACACACACACACACGAGATTTATATTCCATTACTCACTAAATGATTATATGGCATTTATTACACACCTCATGACTGGAGCACTAGAGTTTAGCTTTGTTGTATCACTGACTAAAAGTCAGTGCTCTGGTTTGTTTATGCACAGTTCTATTTTCCTCTAGTCATAAATGCATGCTTCAGAGGTGGCAAAAGTACTAGTTTTCAGTACTCATGTAAAAGTATAAATACTTGAATAAAAAATTACTCTGGTAAAAGTAAAAATATAGAAGTTGCTCTCTTACTTGAGGAAAAGTTAAAAAGTACATGCTACCATATTTACTTAAGTAAAAAAGTAAAAAGTTAAAGAAATGCGTCTGAACATATATTGCGTCATCTGGACATGCAAGGTAGGACTCAATCTGCTTGGAGTTTTCTTGAGCATTTCCTTGCTTAATGGGCAAAAAAAAAAATACAGCCAATTGTTTTCCTGAAGTTACGGATCTGACTTGCTGACTTCCCTTACAATAGAATCCACGTTTAATTGAACTATCGCGGTGATTAGTGCACCATTAACCCAACACAAAACTACCATATTGTGCTCTTTTGGCTGTAAACAGAGGCTAACTGGTTTCAGCTGCCCACAGCAATGGCACGGGGTCAGGAAATGCCCGTATGTTGTGACGTCATGTGGGAACTATATACTGTATACTGTATATCCGAGCCTATGGTCACCTGACTGCCATAAAGTGAAACGTTCTCCAGGCATTCTCCAGGTCGCATGACCAGGTGAAAGATGGTTTGTCTCCTCCAAACTTACATGATCGGTATTTCAAGAGGGGAACTCCGATCGGAGCATTGATATTGTCAAGCGCTGTATATTGGCCTGAGGAATCATTTAAAATAACTCAACTCTTTAGGTCAAAAAGTCCACGGTGTGCCTTTAAGTACCGTAATGAAGTATTTGTACTTCGTTACTTGTCACCTCTGGCATGCTTACAAATGTTATTGCTCACCTTTGTCTTTGGATGTATATCGAGAAGTGAAGCCTGTGCACACTGAGATCATTTAATGTTGTGCATGGGATGTGTTTAAGTTTTGTGGTCAAAACCTCACAATTGAACAAAGAGCACATCAGAAACTTTACAAAGACTTAAAAAAAAGTTTTGGTTTTTTTTTGCATTATATGGAAAGCAGAAATAAATACAAACCCAATTAAAAACATCAAAAGATAGCCAATCATATGTAATAGTATTTAAAAAACGTGAAGCAGAATCAGTTTGACTTGCCCTTAGCGGCTCAAATAATTGAACAAAATATGTTCAATTTACAGTGTTTTAAATGTTATTTGGACAAATGTCACACATTTTTCTCATGCCGTTCAATCATTTTATTTATTCATTTATTTGTTTATTTCTAGATGACCTTGGACAGCGTGCCCTCGTGGGTAAGGTGTGTATGGACAGAAATGATTCTGCAAAAACCTACAAAGAAACAAGTCAAGAGTCTCAAGAGGAAACACTTCGGTGAGTATTAACTTACTTTTATTCAGGTCTCTAAATATACAGGATGCCTTTGATTATAGTTAAATGTTGTGCAATGATTCTACCAGTACTATGGAAGTTGTTTTATTGAACTCAAACAGCAGTAGCCCTCAGTCATAGTGGTTATTATATTGGGGCAGATCAGTGTTTTTTGGGGTTCCTCTTACGCACAAGTATAATATCACGTTGTGGACCAACAAAGGCTGTACTATTGAATTTAGGTAGTCTATTTAAATGCATTTATGACTAATCTCTTCTTAGTAGTTAAAGCAGAAAACACAGGATTTGTTATACAATTTCTTGCATGAGCATTGAATAATACAAACTGTTACCTTTGTCCCTAAAGGTTCATTAAAGAACTGCTGGAAAAAAAGGTGAGATGATTGTGTTGTAAACTGTGACATGGAAACACAGACGATGTGATGCATTGTATCTTACAGTATTTTGTCTTTTTCTCCTGCTTCTTGGTCGGAGCAGTATCCTCGAGTGAGTCCTGTGGTGACGCCTCGTTTTGCTTTGTCTTGCACTGAACCCTTACTGGGACAACTGGGAGCCATTGCAAAAAACAACAACATACACATTCAGGTGGGATCACTGTGGAAACTAAAGCAGGCTGTGCCCACATGAGACCATTGTTATAGATATGAACCATTGGGGCAATGTTTGCATTCATAATATCAGAGTATTAGTAATCTTGCTAATAAATAAAATCTCTTGATCCTATATTTATGATCACTGTTTTGCCTTTTTTCCAGAGTCACATCAGTGAAACTGTTGATGAGGTGAATGTTGTTAAAGAACTGTTTCCTGATTCAAAGTCTTACACAGACGTTTATAATAAACACAACCTTCTTACTGACAAGGTGAGTTCACAGTGACACGTTAAAAAACTCATTTGAACCCTGCCAACAATCAGTTGTCATTGATAATGGTGATTTTCCACAGACAGTAATGGCCCATGGCTGCTACCTCAGTGATGAAGAGTTAACTCTGTTCAGACAGACAGGAGCCTCTTTGGCTCACTGTCCCAACTCTAACGTCTCGTAAGTCTCAGATCAGTTGGTGACAGTTAGTTTTACAAAAAACTGCATCATAATACAAACTAAATACTTTACTTTTGTTAGTGATTATAACTTCACAACAGATCAGGGTTGGGGTCAATTATAATTGTAATCGCGTAATTGATAATTAATTACATTTATGGCGTAATTATAATTGGAATTGGAATTTTAAAAATGAGTTGCTTTCAGAATGGTAATTAAATTGGAATTGAGTTCAGATAATTGCCATGAAAATTCTATAAAATATTCAATTATAATTAAACGCGAACCATGTTACAGTTCTATGTACAGTTCTACACATACTATATGTAGTTAACAATTATTAAAATATGTTTCACTTCAAGCTTTTCCACTTTTTAACATTAAAAAAATTGAAATTGCGGGGTATACTGACACGAAAAAGGCTCAGATGTCCACACAAAAATATGAATACCTATATTTTCATTGATTAGGGAGCCTAACAAGGTAACCAATGGATAGGAAATACATTAGATGATAGATATTTGTTTTTAGTGTATTTTACAGCTGATCTCGGACCCGTTATCATAAGCGATGCTAACAGAAAGCTAACACAAGAGGAAGGTTAACTTTTATTAGGTTATTTATTTTAGGCTCAGTTATTGTGATTAATTGTAATTCAAATTTAGTAATTGAAAACTTAATTGTAATTGACATTCTGAGAATAAAGAAATAGTCCTAATTGAATTGTAATTGAACATAGATAATTGAAAATGTACTTGTAACAGAAAAATGCAATTGACCCCAACCCCGAAACAGATATTTAATATCTGTTCCTCCTTTTTCTCCAGGTTGTGCAGTGGCCTGTTAGACGTTCGGAACGTCCTGAAGCACAAAGTGAAAATCGGGCTTGGAACAGGTTAGAGCAGAGCACACAAGTATGTCATTTCTGCATTTGCTTGTTCAAACATTCAGTGCTAAACTGCTGCTCTTTACACACGGACACACGTGTCTCATGCAGCTATACCTTCACACCTTGCTGTTACGTAACATTCAAATAGCAAGTCAGCTCTTTTGCAGACTATTGCCCGAAGTTATCACGAAAGGGAAAGTGCATTGAACTCCAAGCTATAAAACTCTCCAGATCTGGATTTAGAAATCCATCAAAATCAACTCAGCTTTATTTTTAAAGCACTTAGCAAACACTAGGGTATGCAGTGCTGAAAGTCAAACAAAAACCATAATATACACGCAAGTATAATAATGAAAGCAGCTTGAATATGGAATTAAATACTTCAAACACAAGTGGAAGGTGGTTACTAGTTTGTGTACTGTAACACCAGCTAATAGGTTAGAATGTTTAAACATTTTACACTCGCACCCACATATTTAATGACCAAATGTGTTTTTAAATTTTGGGGCACTACCCCCCGTGACACCCTCCTCCTCTGATGGGTTCTAGTCCCTGGAACACCATACATACAAGGGTTGGTCCATATACCTTTGTGGTCATACCACCAAGTTAGTCCTTTGGGACCTCCTTGGCTCAGATGGGGGTACAGGCCTTTCTTTGACACCCCCTCCCACAGGTAATAAGAGTCTCCACATTGGCGCAGATGGCCCATTTGCATGCTGTAGTGTAGTGGAAGCATGGCCAGAGGTTGGTGCGATGAATGTCATGTTCAGGGCCATCCTTGCCCTCTGGGCGTACTTTGTAGACAGGGCATTCGGGGTGGAGCCTGATAATGATATAGGGTCTTTTCTCCAAATGATCACTGAGTTTACCTGTCTGCCACCTTCTGTGATTTCGGACCAGGACTCGCTTCCTAGGTAGCAGTGGAACCTCTTTTTCTGTACGGTCATAAAGTCTCTTATTTTTCTGTCCTGCTTTCTGGAGACTGTTGGACGTTCTCTTGTAGGCATAAGACAGCTGCTCCTGATCCTGCCCCAGTCTGTAGTGTCCATGCTACCCCACAAACCCGAGAAATGAACGGACTTGACTGACAGTAGTAGGGGGTTGCCAATCTGCTACAGCTGCCACTTTTCTGGGTTGGGTTAAACTCCTTGGCTGCTGACTACATGTCCTAGAAACCTTACCTGCCTCTGGAATAGCTGGCACTTCTCAGGGCAGTGTTTAAGACCATAGGGGCCAAAGGTCTGGAATACTCTAGGTGCTGAAGGTGTTTTGCAAAACTTCTGGAAAAAACAATCACATCATCAAGATAGACCATTGCTGACTCTGCTAACAGATCCCCCAAGGTAGTGAATGCTGTTTTCTCTCTATCCTTTTCCTCTACCTCCACCTGCCAATAACCACTGGCTAAATATACTGTAATTTGGAATACAACTCTGCTTGAGTCAGGCTGGTTAGAGAGTGCGTGGGTAGGCGTCTTTGTATGTTACACTATTGAGCTTGCGATAGTCTCCACAAAATTGCCAAGATTAATTTTTCTTTTGAACAAGGACAATGGGGGCTGCCCCATGACCTGCAGCTCTCTTGAATTACACCCCATCTAACATGTCTTTTAAGAAGCTACGTATTTCTTTGTAAAGGGTCAGGGATATTGGCCGAAACCTCTCACAAATAAGGTTTGAGTCACTTGTTGGTATGGTGTGTTTTACAGCACTCGTCCGTCCATAGTCCTCCTCGTGTACAGAGAAGACATGTCTCATCAATAAAGTAGTGTGTCCAGTTGGCTTTGTTATTCCTCAGTCAGTCCATCGCTCTTTGAGACAGGAAAAGCAGGGCTCGCTTCAGTTATTTCCGGTAGTTCTGGAGCAGCATCGACCAGGCTGACTTCCACGACTCCAGGGTCCACTTCCACCATGGACAGTTCCTTACCATCCCGAACACTGTCAGGGTCAACAGCAGTAACTGTTGCCAACCTCTGGGACCTGCTCAGGGTAAAAGCATAAGGATACACATTCCTGACCCTCACAGCAACACAGCCCTTTCCCACAGTTACCAGAGCTCTAATCACCTCAACCCCTCCATTTTCCCCTAGGGATTCTACCAGTGCATCACATGGTTGATTTTGAGAGAACGGGGTAATTTTAGCCCAAAGAGTCACTTCACTCTGTGCAGGTATACTTATGGTGGAGCGACTGGCTAGCCTAGCTGTAACTTTTCACTGGTCAGATGGGGCATCCTTCAGGCCCATAACGAACTGGTCCCTTAACACCAAATCTTCTTGTTTGAAGCCCATGGTGTCTTTCTGCTTCAACCTGAAAAATGCTTCATATAATCGTAAGGAGAAAGCTCTTAATGTCTGATTAGGCTCCTGTCTGCAATTGAAAAACTGAATTCTAAAAGTGGAGACGTGTATTGTCTCCATACAGTTGAGACAGTGCATCAAAGATTTTTTGGGATGTATTTCTGTCGGTTCAGTCTAGGGTGTGAATTTCCCGTTTTGCTTCTCCATCTAATAGTACAAGAACAGAGTCTGCTTTTCGAGAGTCTTTGATAGGTTGAAATGTGAGCAGTCTCTATTTGGCTCTGCCATTCCCCAAATTTTACATCTGACTGTGCTCCACTAAATTTTGACGCCCATGGACCCCCCGTAAAGAAAGGCATCATGATAAAGGGTTGCCCACCTGACTGAGTCTCCTCTGTTCGCATGTTGATTCAATAAAGGCTCAACCCAAAGGACCAGTCCTGTATGGCAATGCCACTTTATGTCACGGGGCATAGTGCCCCAAAATGTAAAAACACAGTTGGTCCCAGGAGTAAATCTATTAAATACAACAATGCACAACAGTTTAAAATGTTTACAGAGCTTAATGATTATAAAAGTAAATATGTAGTCCCAGGCCTAAACCATGTCTAAAAGACAGAACAATGTTCGGTTGGTCAGTCAGTACCACGGACAGCGACCGTTAAAAGCTGGCTAACTAGTAGGCTGATCAGCTGGGCAAGCAAGGGCTATTTGCTTCCACACGTTAAAGCAAATCACACACACAAAGCCCAAGCAGCAGCCCTGCATGCGCAACTCAATGAAACGGGCACTTAGCTGGAAGGAGGGGGGTTGCCATACTCTCCATCTCCACCATTCCCGCAATGCGTCCTGTCACTTGGCCGCTCCTCTATTGTTCCGTTGTCACACTGTCCCACTCGCTTGACCCGTGAGAGGGTTCTCCTGGTCCCAGTCCTACTCGATCTCCCCATACCTTGTTCAAGCTGCCCTACAGAGCCAACTTCGGTGCCGTGGTGCCGCATGTGTCCGACTGTTTTGTGATCTTGTCTCTAGACCTGCCATGCTGCTTTATCCAGTCACACACACCTGTCTCTAATTATCCCTTATGTCACACCCAAGCTCACACATACAGTCTCAAGTCACTCTGTGACATAAACTTAGCTTTGGGTGCAGGTTTGGTAAGGATGTCAGCAACCATGTTTTGAGATGGTCAGCACATCACATTGATTTTCCCTTCTTTCAATGCATCACGTATAAAATGGTACTTTACATCAATATGTTTAGATCTCTGTCTGTTTACAGGGTTTTTACAAAATGCGATTGCCCCTTGATTATCACCATGGATTTTTGTACAGCTGTACTTTTTGTTGTCATTTAACAGTTGGGTTAGATGTATGATTTCTTGGGTAGTGGCTGTTAAAGCAATGTACTCAGCATCACAGGTGGAAAGAGCAACAGTTGGCTGTTTCTTGGACTTCCAAGAAATAGCTGGACCTTGTGTTGTTAGGCTGAAACAATAACCCGTGGTGCTGCGTCTGTCCTCAACTGAGGATCCCCAGTCTGAGTCACTGTATGCTATGAGGTTCAAGTCTTTGTTTTTCTAGTCACATGTACATTTCAGGTATCTCAAAACATGTTTAGCAATCACCAAGTCTTCTGTTGCAGGTTTAGATAATGTTTGGGACAGTTTACTCACTATCCAACTAATGTCTGGTCTGGTGCAGGTCATTGCGTGAGTCAGACTAATTATCTCACGATAGTGTGTAGGATTTACAGTGTCTGTTTTGTCATCCTCATTATTTTCATTTAAATTAGCGCTTTGCTCACATGAGGCGGATCTGGGTTTCCAATCTGACATCCCGTATTTTTCCAACATTTTCGGTATTTTGGCTCATTTTAACTTCATTTTGCTCAAAATATATACCTAAAAAGTTCCTTATTTTGGCCAAAACTTTCATGTTAAATTTGGATTTCATTGTTTCTTTGAAATCATTCAAAAGATCAATGCTGATAGCAGCAATGATCAAATCTTCCACCCAAATGATAACAATAACACATTTTCTGTTTGTTTTCTGTACACACAACGATCAGCTGGGTTCCTCTCAATGTTGTTTTGTTCAGGATGGTCATTTAGAAGTTTGTACTAGTTTATCCCTGCTTGTTTCAACCCATACAGGAATTTCTTTAAATTGTAAACATACTTCTCTCCTGTTCCTGTGTGTTTTTTATAGCCCTCAGGCTGTTCTATGTACATTTCTTCATCAGTTGGAGCATGCAAGCTGTTTTGACAACCATGTGATGAACATTGTCGTAAGGTGCACAGTCTGCTAGAAACCTCTGTGTTGCTATAGTTGCATCATTCTTGTTTTTCAGAAAATAGACAGCCACTGACCCTGAGAAATCATCAGTAAAACATATAACATATCTTTGTCCCTCTGAGCTTGCAGGATCAATGGGGGCTGATAAGTCAGTATGGACTAACTGTAGTGGTGCCCCAGCTTTAACGTCTGACTCTTTGTTACTGCTGTTAATGAATTTTCCTTCTGTGCATATGTTTTATTTATGTATTTATGTCTATTTTACTGTTGTCAGTGACTTTTATGCCCTCGCCGAAATTTTGTAAGTTCAAAACATCTTTAACATTACAGTGTCCTAATATTTGATTCCATGTTTTGACATCACAGGCTAGTTTAACTTTATCATTACAGATCACATCAGTAAAATGCCTCTCAATGCATTTTTCATTTTTAGATAATACCGTCTCTCATATACCTCGATTGGGAACACAGTTCCATCCTTACACAGAAGTTAATTCTGTCCTTCCATGAAGGTCACACAGCTCCATGGGCTGTCGCTGCTTGCACTGAAAAAATTCTCTGTGGATAGGATGGGATTAGCAAAGCATTTTTAAGAGTGACTTTTACATACTTCCCCTCAGAGTTCAGCAGCTTAATCCGTGCGTCACCCCGCTTCAGTGCAACATTGTTCATCTTGTTTCCATCCGCCAACTCTGTGAAGTGTTTATCTGGGTCAAAGTCCTTGTCAAACCGTTTGAACTGCTCCTCATCTGTAATGGTGTGTGATGTGGCTCCACAATCCACCATAATTCCACTACGCTTGATGTTATCAGGTAGAAGATCCTTGTTGACTTTGAAAATCATTGTCTGACCCTCCTCGTAGTAGTCGTGCTTCTCTGATGTCTGCTTGGTAGTTACACCATTTTGGTGTATTCTTTTGGCGGCAGTCTCTTGCCATATGCCCACGATTTCCACAATTGTAGCAGGTTACAGCTGTCATGTGTACTTTCATCACATTGTCTGACTTCAGTTTGTTGTCAAACTTTTCTGTCTCTTCGTAGCTTCAAAGTCTGCTTTTCAACTGGATAAATGTTAACTCTTCACTGCTCTGAGTTGTGTGAATAGCAAAAGGCTTGTATGACTTCGGAAGCCCCTTCAGGATCATTGCTATGATCAGTCCGTCACTTATCACCTGCATTCCCCAGAAACGTTGCTGCTTTTTCAGCATGTAAAATATATATATCACTGTTTCCCTAGGCTCTTTTGGCAGGGAGGTGAGCTCTGTGTAAAGAGCGTTGATTCTCGGCTTACCGTGGCTGGCGTAATGGCCGCGTAGTATATGCAGCGCTTTCTTGCCCGTTGTCTGCAGCATCTCTCATCACCAATGACAGGCTTTTATTGTCAAGGAACTGTATTAGCTCTGCATAGCACTCTTCGTTTTTCTCTCGGTCTGGGTCATCAGCCGATAGGATGGTGGTGTCTTTTAAGCCCAGTGTTCTCAAGTAAGCGAGGAATTTCACCTCCCATATTTCGTAGTGGTTTTTGTCTCCGTCAAAAACCAGTCTGTGCCATCGCCCTCCCGTGATGTGTCTAGGCCCAAAACCTGTTGCGTATTCATCCTCGTGGCTCATCCTATCAATGAACCACACGTTTCTGTTTGAGTGGTTTTATTCAGAACTTTCTGTTCTGGCAACCTCATCAGAACATCACTAAAACGCAGTGAAGGAAGTTTCTCCCGCTCAAAAGAAAACAGCCACACTCACAATCAAAACAGGAAGTAAAAACACACTAGGCAGGATCCAGAAACACGTTCCGTGCCTATCAAAATAAAGGGGTGCAAAAAATGCATTTAACATCACATAGACAAGGCAGATTGAGAACACACTCCAACACATAGGCAGAAAACTATGAGAAACCTATTTTAATTTTTTGTTATCTAACGTGAGCTCAAAACGTTTTTGACAGATTTCCTTATGAAGATATATAAAAACTTTATTTAAGTCATGGTATATTTATTCATATTGCGCATTATATACACAAGGCAATTCAATGTGCTTTACATGATTAAAACGTGGAACAAAAAAACATGAAACAGAGTTTTCAAAAGTTAGATGTGGGATTAAAAGTTTGTTCTTAACAGAAAAAGGTCAAGACCTCCCAGAATAGGAAACTGTCTAATCCTACGGTGCTGGCATCAAACAAAAGCAATGTTAATATTTACAACATGTGCAGACAGAAAAAAAAAAAAAACAAAAGTTAATTTTTTACATTAACTACTCTTACAAAGTTCAACGATAGGCCTCATAAAACCTTGTCGTTATCTGTCATTCTCGCTTAGAATTCAAGCTGTGTTTGCTTATCTACCTATAAATGCAAGAATGTTCTGTGTTCTGTGTGCGTCTTTGCGTGTGTGCGCGTGTGCAAGGAGCGAATATCTCCCCGACGCGGTGCCTGTTCGACCTAAAACTTTGTCAACGTTCATTTTAAATTTTAAATTACGGCTTCCTCTCGGCATTGAGCGCAGTACTGAGCGCAGTACTTCCGGTTCCGGGTCATGACGTCACTGTGTCGCAGTTTGTTTGGGCTTAAAAAAAGGTCAAGATTAAAAACATTTTTGTACTGCAAAAAGTTATTTAAGCTATTATTTCATGGTTATTTAAAATTATTCCTGTGATCCCAAACTTCCCTTAAATCGCGGTTCACAGAGTCCACTTCCTCCTCCGTCTCCATCACTGTGCGCAGCGGCACCTTATCACAAACTATCTGCTTCTTCAGACAAACTTTTTTGTTAGCGGATGGGGTCCACAACATGGCTCCACAATGATTATCGTTTGTTCTGCGCAAGGATGAGGGATATACTAGCAAAGCTCTCAAGTCGGAGTAGATGCACGCGCGCGGCTGATGCGCGTGCGTGTGTGTGAGAGACTGCGCCCACGGAGGAGTCCACGGACAGGTAGTGACACACACACAGACACAGGGCTGAAGAGTGTGCGTGTGAGAGTGCCGGTGTCACGGTCTGAGTTTACCTCCGTACTGAGATTCTCTTATAATCTCAGTACGTAACTGCTACGTACTGAGATGTACCCGTGCTGGATTAGCCATGTACAGAGATTGCTGTACTGATTTTAAAAAATGCTTAAAACGTTACAGTTGACCATCAATAAAAAATTGGCCATTGATAAAAAAAAAAATATGACTGTCATGATCAGATTTATATGAATACAACAGCTTATTATTGCAAAGTTACATTAGGTTAACTGTTATTTATTGCAATGTATATTATAATCATGTTTTTTTGGAAATTGAATTATTCCTTTTCGTATAAATAAGTATTTTTATTAGTACTAATTTATGTCTTTTATCAGATTCCACCTAAACTGCCGCTTTGGAACAAACTTTATCTATTCATCATGTGCATGTCCCATAAAATTAAACCAGGGAAATCGCACACGCTATTTTACTTTGCACCTGCAAACATACCCCTTCATAACACTACAGAGTATGTATAATTGAGAATTCTACTTAAGTCCCCACATGAATACATATTTCCGACGACCACTGTACTAGTATTTATTAATGAATTTTCCTGAAGCCAATAAAGCCATGTTGTGTGTGTCATAGACCAATGGTTGTTTGCTTGTGTGGTCTGTATGTCAGCATGCATTTATAAAACTTTGAATTAATTACTGTAAATGCGTGTTCATGGTTGTTGTGCCAGATGTGGCAGGGGGATACTCGGCCTCAATACTTGATGCTGCGAGAAGAGCTCTGGAAACATCCAAAGTCTTGACAATCCAGAACCCAGGATACAAGACACTCACCTTTGAGGAGGTATTCAGACTGGCCACACTGGGAGGCAGCCAGGGTAAGAAGGAAAACACTCGCTTACACTTTAGCTCATCAAGTTGAAGCCCACACTAATTTATTCATCTCTAGAAGTAAAATGAATGTATCTTCGTATTTCCCTCCCATTCACTGAGTAAACCTACCTCGTCCCTGTTATCAGGACTTACACCATGTCACCATGACTTAATGATTATGAGGCCTCCTCTAACAAGAACACAGATCTGAGAATGAGAATAAACAGGTTTATGATTTCAAAATCACTAGCTTTGCGTAGAAAGTATTATGCACATCTTTCAGGCCCCGTTTTTTTGAAGAGGTGAGGATGTTTTTACTGATCATCGATGGCAGAAAACTGATAATACATTATAAAGTTTATAGTGTTTATGTTTTTGGTTTGTAGCCCTTTCTCTAGATAAACAGACAGGAAACTTTGAAGTAGGCAAGGACTTTGATGCCCTGAGGGTGAATGTAGCAGCTCCTGGTGGACCCATAGACCTGATCAAGGATGAGCACCCAAAGGTGGGTATTTGGACGTTGATCATTAAGATTGTAAATAGTATTGTTTGGATAAAACTAACGGTTAAAATCTTATTCATTTTTAGGTTCTTTTGGAAAAGTTCCTGAATTTGGGTGAGTGAGTGGGTTTGTTTTTGAAAGTTATTGGGCTGAACATGTCAAGCATGGTTTCACTGGCTTTCATCTAACTTGTGCTATTTTACAGGTGATGATCGTAACATAGTGGAGGTGTTTGTAGCTGGGAAGAAAGTGGTACCATTTACAGAGAAAACACAAGAATAACCTGCTCTTCAAACACCTTAGGTGTGTGGTTTAGGAAGATCAATCAAAAGCAGCAAAGAATAAATGAGCCATGTGTCAGAATTTGTGTACAAATATTAACATATGAGTATGGCATTATTTATGTTTACCCAGATGAAAGAGCAGTAAGCCTGTCAGCTGCTGATTTTTTTTTTTTTTTTTTAAACAAAAATGAAGGGATTCACGTTTTTGCACATGCTGAGTAATAAATTAATTAATTAATTAATTGCTTATCACTGTTCCATTGATTGGTCTAAAAAGGCCAACATGAGTATGGGAAAAACTCCAATACAGTAGCAAAAAGGGAGGATGAGACACAAATGTCTTTTTTATTGTAAAATAAATTTGTGAAGATTTTCTATATACATATTCAAGATTTTAATGGTAATGTAAACAAAATGTGTTGTTATTAATGCATATAAACATATTTTTAAGGATTTTTCCAGAGAATAATGACTATTACAGTCAGTTTATGTGGCTGAAAAAATTGCTCAACTCACTGATTGTGAAATAAAATACTTGAGTCAAAACAGTTTGTCTTTGAGATTTATATTTAGTTTCTTGTGATAAGGAACAATGTGCCAATGATTCGGTACTGCGAACTGTCGCAATATTTGACTCACAAATAAATGAGAAAACAACTTTAATGGAAATTGCCTAAAAAAGGGGGGTGGGCCCCGAATCAAACAATATTTCACACGACTATGTTCCCATAAATTTGGAAATTACCGGAAATGGGGGGTGGGCCCCTGGGCTCCATACCCCATTTCAAAAAAAGGGCTCCAAGCGTTTCATCCTATTCATTCATAGAGTTTTTGTACCAAACTACATTCCGATCTAGCGAGAAATAACGGAGTTATTGAAAAATGGGGCCTTCTGGCGCCCCCCTGACACGTACGGGATAATGGGCCCCATTTATATATTGTTATGTGCCAATGATTCTGTACCACCAACGTCGTATTATTTGACTCGCAAATAAATTAGAAATTGACTTTCGTTTCTTTTTATTTTTGGCCCCCCCTGCGCCCCAAATCGAAAACTTGGCTCCAAGTGTTGATGCGTACACATCCATTGATTATACCTACCAAATTTCAGCTCAATTTGTTCGCGAATAACAGAGGAATAGTGATTTTAATTAGTGTACACAAGAAGAAGAACAACAACAACAACATCAACAAGGTGAGTGGCTTTTTGAGTCCGGTAGCCCGGCCTAAAAATTAAATCCCAATTTGTATACATCTGTTAATCATTCTTCTCAGTTTCTAATCAGATTCAGAGTGACCTCTAACTAACAGAAAACAGAGCGCACAGTGAACTTACAGACCAGTGTACCCAGCGTTTTTTGACAGCAATGACCATCTGGTCCAGGCAGCAAAAAAAAAAAAAATAGAGGTGGCTGTTTGTCTTGACTGGTGGAAAAGCCTTTGCTCACAACTGAATTACTGATAAGAGTGAAGAGTTGCACTGTGAATGAATTGCACAATGGCATACAACACTCGTTAAAATAAAAAAATCTTCAAATGGAATGCTAAAGTTTATTTTAAATTAGCGGTGTCCAAACTTTTTCTACAGTGGGCCAAATAATGTGAAAATATTGTGTAAGGCTGAACCTCTTATATATATATATATATATATATATATATATATATATATATATATATATACTATGTAGATGTATTTCTCTTCTGTATGGGAAGGACTGATTTTTAGTTACGGATATTGTTATTTAAACAAGAACGGGTTCCATGGCAACCTTCCTATTACCCTATTAGCGAATCACTAAGTCGTCGTTCTGGCCGATCAGTGGTAAGAAAGGCGGGACCTTCACATAGCCAATCAGCTATTCTCGTCATTCTGGCCAATCAGCAGTAAGAAAGGCCGGACCTTCATCTATCATCCTACATTTCGCAAATTTGCGCTCCGCCCAACACCCGATGTGAGAGATGCAATGTAAGCGCAATGTGTCAACGGCGCTTTGACAATTGTCACTACAACGGTGAAGTTGGATATTTGCCTCCTACACCAACAGCGGTAGCTTCACTTAAATGCATCCCGCCCGCTCTGTTATGGTTCGGGGAGGAAGATGCTGAAAGCTCCGCTATGAATTCATGTCGTTCAAATTTAGGGACCATCAATGAATTATCTTTGTGAAAGACATTGGTTTAAAAAACAAATTGTTTCAGTCGATAATATAATGCAAAAACACTTTTAATAAATGGAGATAGACTGAAAAGTAATGTGCAGGTGTATTTTATACAACATTTGAGCTTTTAATGTATTTTATGACTATTGAATTTTATGACGATTGTTAAATAGCTTTGATGTCATGTGACCTAGTGACCTCAAACCAATTTATAATAGTAGTCCTAGTCCCAGGCTATCACTCAGAACTTTATGTTTCACTGATTTGAGGTTTTGAAATTTTTGGAAAATCATACTGTGGGAAAATCCAAGGAAATCCATGATTTCTTTTCCATAGCCTTGAGGTCATGTGATCCAGAAACCTCAATCTAATTTACAAAAATAGTCCTGATTGCAGGCTATCACGCACACCTAACCAAAGATGTTGAAGTGTTTTAGTGGCAATTTGTGGCCTAATATAATTCCACTTCATTCCAAAGGTACTGGATGGGGTAAAAGTCAGAGTTTTGCGTGGGCCACTCCAAAATCATCAAGCCATTGTTTTATGGTCCTTTCTTTATTCACCTAGGCACAGTTGGTCATGTTGGAATAACTCTGTCTTCCATCCCAAGTTTCACCACATGCCAGAATGACTTTAAATCCTGATCCTGCAAGTCCTTCATCCAGATCCCCTCCAACATGTCCTATTCCTCTGCATGCTTATGGTCGTTTTAATGCATCTTCCACTGTTTTTAGCTGTAATCAAAGTCAACTCTCCTGTTTCCCAATCACTGGTGGTGTCGATTTCAGGTTACTGTGTCCAATTCTGGTTTCCTCTTTACGACTTCCTATACCCTGACCTGGTCTACGTCTGTGCCCTGGTAAACTCAACTGCTTTCTGCCTCTGAACATGAACAATGCTTGTTTGGCCTGTTGGAAGTTCTCCTGCCTGGTGTACAGGAGACCTGGGTTGAAATTCTGCTCTGGACACTCTGAAGCACCCTTCATTGATCCTGCTAAGACCTTCAATACAGCGATCAAATGGTTTTAGGAGCAGCTGTGTAGTATTCTGTGTCTTGCCACGCCCACATGACAATTTTGACGTCCTCCAAAAAACTTTTGCAAAATGCAGTAAGGGAGGTAATGTTCTCCAAGCATCTTATCCAAACATTCTTTAACAAAGAAGCATATTTTGTTATTCCAGGAAAAACTTTTCTTCGAATCTGCTGTTAAGTTTTTCCACTTAACACCACTCCATCCAACGCTAAGCATTGGACTTGGTGATTCGAGGCTCGTGTGCAGCACCTCAACAATGGAAAACAATTCTGCTAATCTCCAGCAGCATGGTTTCTGTGGTTAAAATAATACTAGGGGAAGTTGGGAAGTCTTGATCTGAGGAATCAGCAGATTGATGGCGTTCTTTACGCACAATAGGCCTTAACAGTTGTTCACAGTTGTTTGATGTGATGCTTTTCTGTAGAAAGTATTTTAGAAAAAAATAAATATGACAGAGAAAAGATGAATTATTGTGTAAATTACCAAATAATCCAGTTATAGATATCTCAAATTCACCAATTTGATGAAACTACAATATTTTTAGGGGCTTTTATTTTTCCTTTGTTTATACTACATGAATGCAGTCATTTTTAATTGCAAATAGTGGAAATAACTCAACTTTTCCACAAGTCTTGCAATTTCTCACAAACAATTTCACAAGATTCTTTTAAATTATGCAAGAATTGGTAAAATCAAGAATTTTTTTTAAGTGAATTAAACTTATATTGAAAACTAGGGCACAATTATGTTAAAATTGTTCTTCTTTTCCCACCTAAAATCGGTGGCCCACTGGAGGTCAAACTGCTTCGTTCCTGAGAAAGTTCTTTAGCTGTTTTGCTAGTGTGAGAAAGAATGGATCCTTCAAAGTCTGGAAGGTTCTCTTAGTTTTACAGTATTTCATTCTCCTGTTTATTGTGCTTTTCTGTTTTTGTGTGTTTAAGTTTTGAATAACAAGAGATATAAGTAAAAAGTTTTCTAGGGTTTTCTCTGAATTCTCCGACTATAAAAAAAATCCATTGTCCTTAAAGCAAAGCAAGGCAGATGTATTTGTGTCAGGAATTTAACATGATTTACATAATTAAAAAATAATCAAAATTATTATAATGATAATGCATTGGATTTTATATAGTGCTTTTTCATAGACGCTCAAAGCGCTACATTGATGTGCATTATCCTTTCACTCCACACACAGTGGTGGTAAGCTACTATTGTAGCCACAGCTGCCGTGGGGCAGACTGACAGAAGTGAGGCCACCATCAACACTCACTCACACACACACCACATTCATACTAGGCAAGTGGGTAAAGTGCTTGGCTAGAGCAGGATTCAAACCCCCAACCCTTCAGTTATTGGACGATTATAATAATATATGTACATTTTCATTTTTGACATACATTTTTGTTTAATTACAGTTTTTTTTTTTTATTATTCATATTTATTTTGTTTCCTCACAGGAGTTAAAAACTAATATTTTCAGAAAAAATGATAAATATTTAAAGAATAAATAAATAAAAAATATTTTATAGGGTCCTATATGGTCCTACCTAACCTCTTACTTTATCCCCCTGTTCCACGTGAGCTTTCATGGCTTTCAGCTAAAACTTGTCAAACTCAAAGGCCGGGGGCCAAATTTGGCCCTTTAGCTACACCACTGCATGCTACACTACATTGCACTTAAAGGTATTGTGAACAATGTTATTTCAGCTTCAACTTCCAGGTGGATCATCTTAACTATTGGTCCTCCTAATTGTCAATCATTCTGATGATGTTTATGTAATGTATTTTGTTTGAATTGTCTTTTTCTCGTTTGTTTATCTGAAGTCTGTTCAGTTTTTAATATTTTATGGTGTAAAAACATGATAACCGTATAATGTACATTATAGTATATTGTATTCCTTTTTAAAAGTTGCATTTATTACACTTTGATTGACATAATTAGATAAATATGATAGATTTTTTTTTTTTTTTTTTTTTGACTGCACTTTAGAAAATTCCGTTTTGCAAACCAAGACCAGACAAAAGACTCTTGATGGTAAACTGAATTTACTGCCACTTTTAATCTTAAGGTACATATTAATACAAGACCACATCTCAAACAAAGACATAAAGACATAAAAAATATAACGTAGTTGATAATGGATGTGAGAGTGTTAGTGTAGGTGAATGATAAAGCCTTCATTAACAGTATAGTTTGTGCTTCAATATAAATGGGTCCAAAATGAAAGTCGCTTAGGGCCAAATAATGGTTTGGGCCGGCCCTGCACATTTATGATCATCTAATGAGATTAATTAGACATATTTGAAAAAAACAGTTTCCCTGTTGAAAAGTAATAACACATGGTCATGTCATTGAGAAATGTAAGACAATTTACATGTTGGATCAATTCTACTGGAGTAATTTGATAAACTGTTTATAATTTTAAAAAATAAATAAATGAAATAAAAAAAAATAAAAAAAATATTAAAAAGGCCAATTTTGGCCTCAAAAAAAACATTTTTGCCAACGTTGTATTTAATACAATCTTTCTAGATTGTCCTAAATTAGCAAAAATAATAATATGAGGGAATCTAAACATTTTGTAGAAAAAAGAAAAAAACTTGAAAGCCACTGCGCTTCACATTTTAAATGTCTCTTTTCCATCACACCTCATTACAAATGTGAGTCAAAGCTGGTTTAAGAAAATCAACCTTAAAAGGTTCAGAATTTCACCCTTCCCTGATGAATGATCTGGCCTCCTGGTTTAGTCAGGGAACATCATTGTAAATAAATTGCTGTAGGACCCTACAACGCTGCTTGCGGCTTTTATTATTATTATTACTATTATTATTAAAGTTATTCCAATTATTATTATAAAACAGATTACTGTAATAGTAATACCTACTCCGAAGGCTTTTACTGACTTGATTACTTATTGACTCACTTGGCATTTTCTTTAAGAAATGCAGATAAAAAATATTTCTGGGTATTTCTGGGTTGAAACCTACATCTTATGTATATATATACATATATATGTGTGTGTGTGTGTGTGTGTGCAATTCATTCATAGTGTTGCCAGGCTCAGCATCAACTCTTCACTTTTATCAGCAATTCAGTTGTGAGCAAAGGCTTTTCCACCAGTCAAGACAAACAGCCATCTTCACCTCTTTTTTTTTTTTTTTGCTGCCTGAACCAGATGGTCATTGCTGTACACTGGTCTGTAAGTGCACTGTGGGCTCTGTTTTCTGTTGGTTAGAGGTCACTTTGAATATGGACAGATAGTTAAAGAACATATGAATACAAATTGGGATTTAACTTTTGTATCCATTATGCATACAAAAATGAGCTAACAACTTTCAGTTATCTAGTTCAGTTATCTAGTTCTGTAGATTTTCTTGTATCCTTTATTTTATCTATAACATCCCATCCTTCCTCATCCTATAATCCTATACAGCCTGTGATACCTGAGTGCAATCATCAGGCTGTAAATAACTGTGAACTTCATGCTTTTGTTCCTAACAGACAAACTGTTTTCACTCAAATCAAATTATTAAGCATGTGCAGAAGGGTTAGGGTGTTTGAAGAACAGGTTATTCTTGTGTTTTCTCTGTAAATGGTACCACTTTCTTCCCAGCTACAAACACCTCCACTATGTTACGATCATCACCTGTAAAATAGCACAAGTTAGATGAAAGCCAGTGAAACCATGCTTGACATGTTCAGCCCAATAACTTCCAAAAACAAATCCACTCACTCACCCAAATTCAGGAACTTTTCCAAAAGAATCTTAAAATGAATGAGCATTTAACCGTTAGTTTTATCCAAACAATACTATTTACAATCTGAATGATCAACATCCAAATACCCACCTTTGGGTGCTCATCCTTGATCAGGTCTATGGGTCCACCAGGAGCTGCTACATTCACCCTCAGGGCATCAAAGTCCTTGCCTACTTCAAAGTTTCCTGTCTGTTTATCGAGAGAAAGGGCTACAAACCAAAAACATAAACACTATAAACTTTATAAGCACCACTGTTGTATTATCAGTTTTCTGCCATCGATGATCAGTAAAAATATCCTCACATCCACTGTTTGTGGGACAAAATATTGATCATTGGGGGAAATCTAAAAATGTACTATCCATACTGCAATCTAGCAAATCATGATCGGTCCACAAATAAACCAGGGGCATAACTTCTAACTGTTGTGCAAGCACAAAACGGGGCCTGAAAGATTTGCATGATACTTTCTACGCAAAGCTAGTGATTTCTAAAAAATAAACCTATGTTTATTTTCATTCTCAGATCTGTGGCTCTAACAACTCTGTGTGCTTGTAAGAGGAGGCATCATCATTATTAAGTCACTGTGACATAGTTTAGGTCCCGATAACAGGACCAAGGTAGGTTTACTCAGAGAATGGGAGGGAAATATTAAATTAATTTTACTTAAGGTAAAAAACTTCTGAAGATGAATAAATGAGTGTGAATTCAACTTGATGAGCTAAAGTGTAAGCGAGTGTTTTTCTTCTTACCCTGGCTGCCTCCCAGTGTGGCCAGTCTGAATACCTCCTCAAAGGTGAGTGTCTTGTATCCTGGGTTCTGGATTGTCAAGACTTTGGATGTTTCCAGAGCTCTTCTCACAGCATCAAGCATTGAGGCCGAGTATCCCCCTGCCACATCTGGCACAACAACCATGAACACGCATTTACGGTAATTAATTCAAAGTTTTTTAAATGCATGCTGACATACAGACCACACAAGCAAACAACCATTGGTCTATGACACACACAACATGGCTTTATTGGCTGGAGGCAAAGAAATTAATAAATAAAAGCAAACAGCTTGAATTCCAAACAGATAACAACAAGGTTTGATGAGGTACTTTGTAAGAGTAGGTAATGTAAAAAATTAGCAATGCCCCTGTTTGATGCCAGCACCGTAGGATTAGACAGTTTACAATTCTAGGAAGTCTTAACCTTTTTCTGTCAATAACAAACGTTTAACCCAACATCTAACTTGTGAAAACTGTGTTTAACATTTTCTATTCCACTTTTTAATCATGTAAAGCACATTGAATTGCCTTGTGTCTGAAATGCGCTACAGAGGGTTTTCACTGACATCACGTTTTGGGCAGTAACCCGGATGCGTGGCTTTGTTGGCGGCAATCCAGGGTAAACAATACATGTTGGAGGCACTCGGAAGTAAACCCTGCGATAGAAAACCACAGAAAAACTCCTCAAAATGCTTTATAGACGCCAAAGCATACAGGGAAGGACTTGGTCCGCAGGAAAGGGCACGATATTTGGAAAAGTTTGGATTTATTGGTGATGCAGATCCATACGAGTTGGCTCCCCCGTCTTGGATCATTGACGACCCGGAGAGTCTTCCGTCTATTATGTGTCCAGATATCGTCAGCTACTTGGTTTTCTCGTGAAGCCCACACACAGTGATATAAAACCAGATGGTGTGTGGATGAGTGAGGGAGATCCAGTATCAAGCCATCAATGACAGATGTGTTGTGAAGGCCAAAGTAAGTAATGCAATAACGGTAAAAGGTCAGACCTTTTACCTGGAATACAATGAGAAATATAGCACGTTTTAGCTCGACATTTTAAGAACTGTGTTGCTACTGTAGCAGGCTATTAAATGTGATTATATTAAGTCAATAATGCCACATGCAGTAGCATGATATGATTTATATTATTATCATCACATTATAAAATTAGTTGAGAGCCGCTGCTATCAACAATTCACTTACCTGATGAGAAATGGACCGAACAAATTTGGATGTTGTCCAGATTTTTGCCTCGTAGATCCTGGTTTAGCTTCGCTAGCCACAAGCGCCTCCTTTGCTTTTATAATTTTTGACATTGTTTTCCTTGGTTTGTTATAAGTTTTGGCAGTCTATAAAACTCCAAATGTTTTTCACAGTCTCACCGATTGGTACAGCCAAAAACACCGCAATAATTCGCCATTTCCTCTCGAAATTTGGGATTTGCTTGTGTGCGTGCGCTTTACTTACTGAATATTGCCAATATGGCAACTTCCGGGTTGATAATTTACTTATTCATTTTGAATACTTGATTTCTGTATTAGCTATAACTATCTAAAAATTAAATATGTTGGTGAGTGTGTAAAATGTTTAAACATGCTAACCTATTAGCTGGTGTTACAGTTCAGCTGATGTCCATTCAAAACTGGTAATTACTTTCCACTTACGTTTGATGTATTTAATTCCATATTCAAGCTGTTTTCATTATTATACTTACGTGTACATTATGTATTTAGTTTTACTTTCAGCACTGTGTATCCCAGTGTTTGCTAAGTGCTTTATAAATAAAGTTGAGTTGGTTTTGATGAATTTCTAAATCCAGATCTGGAGAATTTTAATGCACTTCTAATAATCGGCTGAAAAAAAGCTGACTTGCTTTTTGAAAGTTATGTAAAGGAACGTGTGAGGCTACGTATACAGTAGCTGCATGAGACACGTGCCGTGTGTAAAGAGCAACAGTTTAACACTGTCTCACACTCGTGCACGCAATCAGCTGCGCGCGTGCACCCATCTGTCACTCACAGTCACATCCACGCACATTTCTCTACTGCAGGATGAATAAAGAATATGTATCTACCATTCCAATTCTGCTGCTTCACATTTTTATTTTTGCTTCCGTGCAGTCATGTTTACCCTCCATGTTCAACACAACACATAGAAAATGCTCATTTAAATAAGGGCGGTCTGCACCAGTTCTGCACGTGCACTAATCATTGCTGCAATCTTAGTGAATTCCGCACAACAGGTGAGGAAACTGCGTCACTTTAGGGAAGCAACTGGTTTACCACTCTTTATTTGAGATTTTAGTGACTCCGCCCCTGAATGTTAAACAAAGCCCAATTGCACATGATATACAGTACATGGATGCTCTGCTCTAACCTGTTCCCAGCCCGATTTTCACTTTGTGCTTCAGGACGTTACGAACGTCCAACAGGCCACTGCACAACCTGGAGAAAAAAAGGAACAGAAATTAAATATCTGTTTCAGGGTTGGGTCAATCACATTTTTCAGTTACAATTATGTTCTCAATTATCCATGTTAAATTACAATTCGTTTTTGATTACAGTAACCAGCATTTTTTTCAATTACAATTCAATTACAATTATTCCTATATCCTCAAAATGTAAACTACAATTACGTTCTCTAAATTTCAAACACAATTACAGAGCCTAAAATAAATAACCCAATACAAGTTAACCTTCCTCTTGTGTTATCTTTCTGTTAGCATCTTTTATGATAACGGGTCCTAGATCAGCTGTAAAATACACTGAAAACAAATATCTATCATCTAATATATTTCCTATCCATTGGTTACCTTGTTAGGCTTCCTACTCATCAATGAAAATATAGGTATTCATATTTTTATGTGGACATTTTTCATGTCAGTATACCCCGTGATTTTTTTATTTATTTTTTTCATAGTAAAAAAGTGGAAAAGCTTGATATGAAACATATTTTAATAATTGTTAACTACATACAGTATGTGTAGAACTGTACATAGAACTGTAACATGGTTCTCCAATTTTGCTTTTAATTATAATTGAATATTTTATAGAATTTTCATAGCAATTACATTTACAAAGTTAATTATCTAAACTCAATTACAATTTAATTACTTTTATGACAGCAACTGATTTTTTAAAATTCCAATTATAATTACTCCATAATTGTAATTAATTATCAATTACGCAATGATAATTATAATTGACCCCAACCCTGATCTGTTGTGAAGTTATAATCACTAACAAAAGTAAAGTATTTAGTTTGTATTATGATGCAGTTTTTTGTAAAACTTACTGTCACCAACTGATCTGAGACTTACGAGATGTTGGAGTTGGGACAGTGAGCCAAAGAGGCTCCTGTCTGTCTGAACAGAGTTAACTCTTCATCACTGAGGTAGCAGCCATGGGCCATTACTGTCTGTGGAAAATCACCATTATCAATGACAACTGATTGTTGGCAGGGTTCAAATGAGTTTTTTAACGTGTCACTGTGAACTCACCTTGTCAGTAAGAAGGTTGTGTTTATTATAAACGTCTGTGTAAGACTTTGAATCAGGAAACAGTTCTTTAACAACGTTCATCCTATCAACAGTTTCACCGATGTGACTCTGAAAAAAATATAGGATCAATGCCTCATGTGGGCACATCCTGCTTTAGTTTCCACTAGGGATGTAAAGATTAAACGTGAGGCAGTTAAAAATCGATTCAAAGGTGTCATGGTTCAGATCGATACTCTGAAATTGAATCGCAGTACTTTTTTTTTTTCAGCAGAGGGCGCTATCTATTTTGAATTTGAAATTTAGGACGCACCACCGTGTTTCAAATCAGAAGTGTGGAAGCATTTTGGCTTCCCCAAGACATGATGAAAGAGGTGAGAAAGAAAGAACATGTGAAATCCAAGGTAAGAGGAGCACAGAGAGGAAAGGGAGAAACAAGAGAGAGAGAATGAAAGCCATAGTTTGTTTATTTATATTATTTATTTGATATGGGATTTGTTTTAAAGTCCAATTGTTAAGGCACAAAATAAATTTTCAGCTGCACTTTTAAAAAGAAAAGGAACTATTATGCAGTTATGCATAGTTTACTGTAGAGCCAGCATTTAAATGAATAGGCGTCTTCTTCATTTGTACTATTTCTTTATTTATTTCATTCAGGATTTTTTTTTTTTTAATGAATTGCATTGTTTTGCATAGTTTTTCAAGGGATTCTTTCCGAATCGAATCGTATCGGGAGTTGAGTATATCATTACATCCCTAGTTTCCACAGTGATCCCACCTGAATGTGTATGTTGTTGTATTTTGCAATGGCTCCCAGTTGTCCCAGTAAGGGTTCAGTGCAATACAAAGCAAAACGAGGCGTCACCACAGGACTCACACGAGGATACTGCTCCGCCGAAGAAGCAGGAGAAAAAGACAAAATACTGTAAGATACAATGCATCACATCGTCTGTGTTTCCATGTCACAGTTTACAACACAATCATCTCACCTTTTTTTCCAGCAGTTCTTTAATGAACCTTTAGGGACAAAGGTAACAGTTTGTATTATTCAATGCTCATGCAAGAAATTGTATAACAAATCCTGTGTTTTCTGCTTTAACTACTAAGAAGAGATTAGTCATAAATGCATTTAAGTACACTACCTAAATTCAATAGTACAGCCTTTGTTGGTCCACAACGTGATATTATACTTGTGCGTAAGAGGAACCCCAAAAAACACTGATCTGCCCCAATATAATAACCACTATGACTGAGGGCTTCTGTTGTTTGAGTGTGAACAGAATAATTTAATAAAACTAAATAAAAAACTCCCATAGTACTGGTAGAATGAACATTTAACTATAATCAAAGGGATCCTGTATATTTAGAGACCTGAATAACAGTAAGTTAATACTCACCGAAGTGTTTCCTCTTGAGACTCTTGACTTGTTTCTTTGTAGGTTTTTGCAGAATCATTTCTGTCCATACACACCTTACCCACGAGGGCACGCTGTCCAAGGTCATCTAGAAATAAACAAATAAATAAAAGGATTGAACAGCATAAGAAAAATGTGACATTTGTCCACATAACCTTTTAAGCATTGTAAATTAAATGTATTTTATTCAATTGTTTTAGCTGCGAAGGGCAAGTCAGACTGACCCTGCTTCACAGTTTTTAAATACTATTGCATATAATTTGCTATTTTTTTTTTATGTTTTTTTTTGGGTTTGTATTTATTTTTTTCTTTCCATACAATAAAAAAAAACACTTCTTTTAATACTTTGTAAAGTTTTCGAGGTGCTCTTTGTTCATTTGCGAGGTTTTGACCACAAAACTTAAACACACCCTATACACAACACATTAGGACTGCACCGGTGTGCACAGGCTATACTTTTTGATATACATCCATACTCAGAGACAAACGTGACCAATAACATTAGTAAGCATGCCAAAGGTGACAATTAACAAAGTACAAATTCTTCATTACTGTACTTAAGTAGTTTTTCTGGAATCTGTACTTTATTTTAGTATTTCTTTTTAGGCCAGGCTACCGGACTCAAAACACCATTCATTTTGTTGTTTGTTCTTCTTCTTGTTGTTGTGTACACTAGTTAAAATCACTACTCCTCTGTTATTCGTGAACGGATTGGGCTGAAATTTGGTAGGTATAATCTTTGGGACCCAGGGGGGGCCCCTTAATAAAAAGAAACGAAAGTCGATTTCTCTTTTATTTGCAAGTCAAATATTACGACGGTTAGTGGTACTGAATCCTTGGCTCATACAAATATATAAATGAGGCCTATTACCCCGTACGTGTCACGGGGGCACCAGCGGGACCCCGGGGGCCCCATTTTTCAAATGACTACTTCTCAGTTAGTTCTCATTAGATCGAAATGCAGTTTGGTATGAATACTCTATGAATGAATATGATGAGATGCTCTGAGCCCTCTTTTTGGAATGGGGTATGGGGGCCCACCCCCCTTTTCCGATAATTTCCAGATTTAAGGGAACATAGTCGTGTGATATATCATTTCAAAGGTAATTCAACGTAAATTACGATTATGTCTTGCACAATTTGATTAGGGATACGGGGGCCCACCCCCCTTTTTAGGCAATTTCCATTAAAGTTGTTTTCTCATTTATCTGTGAGTCAAATATTGCGAGAGTTAGTGGTACCGAATCATTGGCACATACCAATATATGAATGGGGCCCATTATTTCGTATGTGCCACGGGGGCGCCGGGGGTGCCCGGGGGCCCCATCACCTTTTCCGGTAATTTCAAAATTTACCAGAACATAGTCGTGTGATATATTGTTTCAAAGGCAATTCAACGTAGATTACAATTTCACGTCGCACAATTTCATTTAGTTTATTCAGTGGAACCGAGTCATTTGATTGAATTCTCAGAAATGTGGTACGTGCAATTCGGCGTGGAGATATTCCGCAGGCCCGGCCGTAGTTCATCACAACTTGTTTTTGCAACATTTAACTTTTACTCATTACCTTTTTTCAACAAATATCTGTACTTTCTATTCCTTACATTTTAAAAATGATTTTGTACTTTAAAGACCTTTGAAGATGATGTCACATTGTAAAAAGACACAAACTAAATGATTTATAAAGATAAACAGATTAAAAAAGTTTAGTCTAACCAATGTAAACAGCAGATATTTCCATTTGTTTTAATTCAAACATGATATAATTTCTAAACAACAGAGTGAATTTTTATCTTCTTTAAAGAATGTATTGGATATTATATAAGGACGTCTTACTTGCAATCTGACCCAAAAGGAGTGAGGCGTCTGTATGTATGGTAGCAAAATAACACGCAGTTGTTGTTCCATTTCTCAACGTCCTTTTCTGTAAAGCACAGGTATCAAGTTACCAGATTAAGATCCCATTCAAACATATTTCTCATCCCTATACATTGTTCAACTCTTTGTGCACAAATAGAGATAAACCTTTTTCCCATTTGATTGCTGGTAAATACTGTAAAAAAAATCTTTTAAAAAAAAAAAAAAAAAAAAAAAGCACTCTTGATGATTCATCACACTCACCACCACTTGGTTGTAGATCTGTTGGGCAAACTTCAGGTCCTCGAAGCGTGCCTCAACAGGAAAAGTGTATTTATTAAGCCACTGCAGTAAAGGCAGATCAAGGGCTGTACCAGCATAGCTGTACTGGGGTGCATGGATGTGTGTGTCCACCATCCCTGGCATGAAGAACTCACTGCAGGGCAGAAAACCACACAATGATGAGTTTAGATAAACACCACATAAAACTTTTGTGGAGCAATGTGTAGACACAACGTTTTTTGTCTATGACTAATCTAATAATTTCACTTTGAAACATTTGTAATTACAAATCATTTCAAACAACACATTTATCTTCAATGCCTGTACTTACTGTTGTGCCATTTGTTTGACATCACTTAGGCTGAATTTAAAATCCTGAGATAGTCTTTTTACATGTTTGCCCTCCCCAATGAAAGCAATCTGAAGGCAGAAAAGAGAGGAAAATTTACTCTAGGAACCATTGACAAAAATGCAGCATAAAATGGTAGGAATTAAAAACCAACTCGCACAAAAGCTGGTTGTTTTTTGGTATCTTGCAATCTGCAATAAAAAAATTTTTTTAAAAATCCATGGCCATCTTTGTGATACAAGTCTGCCCTATTCAAAGGTTTCTTTATCTTGAAAAGAACTAATCCTGGTTTAAATAAGAGGTAAAGAGACATGTTGAGTGATTTAATTTATCCAAGTGGTTTTAGAGCTGGTGAGGTAAGCTGAGTCATCAACTGAAAAGACTAAACTCATGTTTGTATGTTTGTTTGTAACGTTTCCCCCTCTCTCTCTCTCTCTCTCTCTCTCTCTCTCTCTCTCTCTCTCTTTTTTTAAAGATAACATTATACGATAACAAACCTGACATCACTTAGGCTGAATTTAAAATCCTGAGATAGTCTTTTTACATGTTTGCCCTCCCCAATGAAAGCAATCTGAAGGCAGAAAAGAGAGGAGAAATTCCTCTGGGAACCATTGACAAAAAATGCAGCATAAGATAAATGTAGGAGTTAAAAACCAACAAGCACAAAAGCTGGTTGTTTTCTTGGAATCTAACATACAATTAAAAAAACAAAACAAAAAAACGACAACAACAACAGGCTTTTATATCAATAGATATAATCTGTCACATGACCATCTTTGTGACGAGTCTGCCCTTTTCACAGTTTCATTATATTGAGAAGAACTAGAGTCATGATTTAAATAAGAGGTTAAGAACCTGTTCACTCACTGATTTAATTTATTCAAGTGATTTTAATATTGAGATACAGGTAAGTTGAGAGACCAAATGAAAAGACTAACCTCATGTTTGTTGGTTTTTGTTGTTGTTTTCATTCACATTTTTAAAAGATATATTTATGGTGCGATATGTTCAAAATAATATCAATATCGCCCACCCACCAATAGTAATTTTGGTGCCGATCGGATCCACGTATTAAAAGTGACCACAGAAGGAAAAGTCACAAACCTTTCCGTGCGTGTTCACCCCTAGGAGCGCATCCTCCAGGATCAACAGCGGTGTTTGTGGGGTGGAGTGAACAAATGTCCCTCTGTAGACTTGCTCGATGGTGGAGCTTTCTTCCATCTTTTACCTGATCCGTCCAAAGTGAGCAGAGAGGAACCTCAGCAGGAGGAGCGCAAAGGGCTTTTAATCTGTGAGAGCGCAACACGCAACCACCGCAAAAACAGGCTCCAACCAATGGCACTGAAGGGTGTGTGTGTGTGTGTGTGTGTGTGTGTGTGTGTGTGTGTGTGTGTGTGTGTGTGTGTGTGTGTGTGTGTGTGTGTGTGTGTGTGTGTTTGTGTGCGCGCGTGTGTGTGTGTGTGTGTGTGTGTGTGTAATTACTATTCTTATTAACTTTTAACCAATGTTCACCTTTTTAGTCTGTTGCTATTATAGAACATGTAGGTGTGATACCAGTAACCTTAGTGGTTTTCTCAGTTTACGCTCACGCACATTTTATCTCCTACTGTAAATTACACACTGTCTTTATTGGCAGGGTTTTTATTGTTCAGTTGGAGGAAAACAGATTAGCCATTGGATAATAAACCATATACCATCCATGTTCAATAATCACATATTGTCAGTGACGTAAACAACCCTGTTCTGTTTGCTGATGGGATTAGTTCTGATTTCAGACCATGTCACAGTATAGATTACGGATGAGTTGTGTTGATCTGTGTACTTTTTTATTTAAATAAAATGAAACAAATATAAAAAAAAAGATTGATGTAAACTTGGGGACACTTTGAATGAGACATCCTGGTTCCAGTTCAGAAATAATCTGAAAATCAGGTCCAGCAGATAAATTATGAAATGAACTGCTACCAGTCACAGCTTGAGAGCTCAAAGACAGCTCAGAAATGAAAGAGTCAGAGATCCTTTGTGTGTGTGCGTGCATCCCACCTTGCTTTAATTTATTGTAAATTTTACCTTCTTTTTCCCTCATGTATGATGTCTTTCATAAATGGTTTTTCTGAGTTAAATTGTTCACAGGTCACAGCTGGATGTGTAATTAATAGGTCTTGCCGAAGTTGCCGAGGTTTACATCAACTTTTTTCTTAGCTTTTACTGATTTTTTAGAGCAACCCAAAGCACAATTTGTTATTTTGACCGAAAAATCTGCTGAATTATTCTGAATGCTTTACCTCCCATAGAACTCAATAGACTAAAAGGGGCAATTTACGTCACCAATGCTTTCATTTCAACATGGCGGTGCACAGGGTAAAGTAGTCCAGTTTTAAAAGTTAATGAAACTAATATGGTGCAAAATAATGCGTTAGGTTTTAGGTCACATTTGTAAAAACAGTGGAGAACGCCTTTAAACACAACAAAGAAAATTCCTTTATAGCGGCAATTTCTCATTACTCAAGTCAAACTTTAAACTTCCCTCAGGACATCAAACACATTTTCCATGATTATTATCAAAACCTATACTCATCAAACTTAAACCCTGACCCTGAAGATATTAAAACCTTCCTCAATAACTTAAACCAACCACAACTAACCATAGAACAGAAAACCACCTTAGACTCACCATTAACCATACAAAAACTACAAAATGCTTTAGGTAACACATCGACAGGCAAAGCCTGGTGGGTTCCCTGCTGAATTCTTAAAACATTTCTGGTCAATGCTGGCTCGCCTTTTTTCAGAGTAGTAACAGAGATTAAAAATAACGGTTATGTCGGAGGTCACATAAATACAGCAAGCAATAAATTATTATTTAAACCAGAGAAGAACCCCATGTCCTCTAGCTACTGTCCCATCTCACTTATTAACAGACAAAAAAAATTATTTCCAGAGCACTCACTTCCAGGTTAGAGAAAGTAGTACAGTCAATTATATACCAAGACCAGACAGGATTTATTAAAAATATACACTCCACAGACAATGTGAGAAGACCGTTTAATTTGATCAACATGGCACAGAACTCTAAAAAGAAAACAATAATCTTGTCACTCGACGCAGAAAAAGCATTCGATAGAGTCAACTGGTCATTCCTCCTGGCTGTCCTTGGCAAATTTGGCTTTGGGGAATCATTCATACAATGGATCTCCACCCTGTACACTAAACCTAAGGCCTCAGTAACCACAAACAAAATAACATCCCAAAGCTTCACACTGCAGAGGGGAACCAGACAAGGCTGCCCACTCTCACCTTTACTTTTTGCCATATTCATTGAACCTCTCGCAGCAGCTGTATGTCAGAATTCTGTTATTAAAGGAATCCACTCATCCATCTCAGAACACAAAATAAGTCTTTATGCGGATGATATTTTACTTTATTTGGAAGAACCCCAAACGTCATTAGAATAAGTATTTAATCTAATAACAGCTTCTCTAAACTATCAGACTATTACATTAACTGGTCAAAATCATCAATCCTCCTTTAACAAAAAAAATTATGGAATCCTGCAGGCCAAAACCCACAATACCCTTCCCCCACAAATACAATTACATTTCTAGGCTTAAGTGGAGCATTCTACTGAATTATTTCAAAGTGCTGTCCAATTACCAAAAAAAAAAAAAGGTTGAACAAAACAATTAAGTATTCAGACATGGAATTTTACTGAGATTACATTATGATCTTTTTAAACCCAGGGCCTTAACTGAGATAGTGATAAGATAAATAAATCAAAAATCATCATTTATAGGGAACTTTCTATTGAGAAGTAGCTGTCCCCAATCCTGACCCCTAAATTTACATTTATGTAAATACCACTTAAAACATTTTTTAATTTTTAATATTATGTTATGAGTATACAACTCCTCAAAGATGTGTTTGGTAGTGAGGTGTATTATGTCCCTCTTTTATTGCGCGTATTAAAAGTGTATACTCTAGTTAAACTAAGTTCAACTGTTCAAGTACATCATGTTCTTTCAGCAAGAATACTGGCCTAAATTTACTATGATATTTTTCACAAAAAATTTGGGAGTGTTTATGATAAAGTTAGAAAGACACTATATTTCCAGACTCTGTGTACAAGTCGAAGTCTTCCAGCTATGGAGAGAAACACACATTCAGGAGAGCTCTCTCAGGCAGGTTGCTGAGAAAATACAAACTTGTTTCTTTGCTCCAGAAAACAGTAGGTGTCTCCCACAAAGAGTTCAACAAGATTGTTGACAACCTACAGCCAAGGTTCACTTATCAGAGAACTGGAAATCAAAACACTATGTACATAGTCAAAAAAAAGTTTCTTAAGTCGAGAAGACAATAGTCGGGCATCAGCCGTTAAGAATTAAACAATCACAAAATTGAAAAAGAAGAAACAAAATAGGTTCCTTTCTGACACAAAGCTGAATTTGCACCAGAAGTTGATGGTGGAGATGCTGTTATGAGTTAATAAGCAATAAGTGTGAGGGAATATGATCAGGGCTTTAAATTAACACCGGCCAAATGCGGGTAAAAATTAAGTTTGGCGGGTAACATTGTAGCGTTACTAGCCATTTTGGCTGGTGAAGAACAAAACAAATACCACTGCATCTGTTTGAATCGGCAAGCTGTAGAAACGGTGCGATAAGTCATTGTTGCCAGATTGGGCAGTTTTCCGTCAAGAAATTTGAGGGTTTTTGTGTGCGTCTAGATTTTAAAACGTAATGTGTATCTGGAAACACTGCTGGTTGTATTTGTTGTATTTTCCTTTCCGTCATGTTGTCAATGGAATTTCCTCAATAATTATATTAGTAATCATGTTCAATGTGGATCAGAGTTATCATTAAGGTATGTTGTGGTGTGCTTTTAGCAAAACATTGTGCTGAATTGTTCCAATGCACTTTTCACTTTAAACGCAAGCTGCTATTTTGATATTTATATTGAATATATGCTAATATTTAGATATTTAGATGATTCAATTATATAATTAATTTTATTGAAAATAATTTAATAATCTGAGAATCATAAAATGAAATATATTGTACAATATTTGACTAATATATAGAATATAATTTATTTATAGTACAACGTGTATTATATAAGAAATTGTTTACCCAGGTAAATATTTGTATTACATGGTCCTGTTCTCTGCACAGGCCAGGTAATTGATGGTGAGCTATGGAAAGACATTAAGCCCACTGTATCCAGGAGAACCTGTAACTCATGGAGTCTTCCAGCACGGAACCCCACCTAAATCTGGGCGGTAGGAGGCTCCTGTAGCACACTAACTCTTGCTCTCAATCACGCACACGACCTACCTTTGGACTCTAAATCCCTACTTGGGTCAATGAACTGTTAATTTGTGTGTGAATGAAATGGACAATTGAACATCAGAATCTACAAATCCAAGGAATTATTATTTGACTTTAGAGAGAGAGAGAGAGAGAGAGAGAGAGAGAGAGAGAGAGAGAGAGAGAGAGAGAGAGAGAGAGAGAGAGAGAGAACAGCACTTCTTGAACATTCGTTTTCTCATTTATGGAATTTCTTTTGATTTAGTCATGAAATTACTGGAAAAAAATATTTTATTTTATTTATTTTTTTTCAAACAGTAAAAATGCTTTTTTGGAATGTATTCTGAAAAAGTTTAAAATAATTAAAAACAAAAAGTAGATTGATAGATATATGGATAAATACTTCATTGAGGAGAAATTCAGATGTCCAACAACAAAAAATCTTGATTGTTGTCTCAGCCTTGATTACTAGGCCTAAATAGGCGGGACACAAGTTGTCACAACTATGTTTCGCAATTAAGTCGTTTTTTTTTTTTTAAAAAAAAAAAAAGCAAAAGCGGCAATTTCAACATGTACAAGCATCTTTGTAATAAGGCAAACCGTTTGTAAATCCGTCAATACATTTTTGTTTAAGCTGATGGCTCACCATCCAACAGCTACTGGAGACCGCGTCAGAATATCAGAACGTCAGTTTGTCTGAGGTAAGATGGCCGCCGTTGAAGCTACTACATCTAGTGTTTACTGTTACATATATATATCTATGGGGAAGGAACCCACGTTTCACATCCGGGCAACGCGGATAGAGACATCGAGCGTCTCCCTGCCCACGTCACTCAGTGAAGCTCGAAGCTCCAGTTAGCTGTGGTTAGCATCTTGCTGCTCAGTCCTCCGAGGACAGGAGGGACTTTTCCCTGTTGGCTGTGAGTACTGAACTAATAATGAGCTACTCATATGTAATAGTATTGTTCGGGACTCTTGGACTAATAAAGACATTTTAAAAACGTGCATTACACCATTTTAGCTGACAAACCAAGCGCTACGACTCCGAGATACTCTTGACATTTGTCAACGATTTGTTTCGTTGGTGGTGTTGAGCTGTAATTAGTATTCTTATTAACTTTTAACCAATGTTCACCTTATTAGTCTGTTGCTATTATATAACGTAGTGTGTGTTAGAAATATGTTGGCATGTGCAGTGTCAGTTGTAGCTTGTAGGTGTGATACCAGTAACCTTAGTGGTTTTCTCAGTTTACGCACACGCTCACTGTATTTCCTACAGTAAATTACACACTGTCTTTATTGGCAGGGTTTTTCTTGTTCAGTTGGAGGAAAACAGATTAGCCATTGGAAAATAAACCATATATACAGTGGTTGAAGCATCCACGTTCAATAATCACATATTGTCAGTGACGTAAACATCCCTGTTCTGTTTGCTGATGGGATTAGTTCTGATTTCAGACCGTGTCACAGTATAGATTACGGATGAGTTGTGTTGATCTGGTGTTACAGACATCATCTGTGTCCTTTTTTATGTAAATAAAATGAAACAAATAAAAAAGATTGATGTAAACTTGGGGACACTTTGAATGAGACATCCTGGTTCCAGTTCAGAAATAATCTGAAAATCAGGTCCAGTAGATACATTATGAAATGAACTGCTACCAGTCACAGCTTGAGAGCTCAAAGACAGCTCAGAAATGAAAGAGTCAGAGATCCTTTGTAAACAGGAGGAGACCTACCTATTCTGTAATGTACATTATGGGATGGATCATATTAATGCGTTACCTTGACATTTTTATTCCCACTTTTGGGTCCCAACCCACCAGTTGAGAATCACCAGCCAAGTTAGCACATAAAAATGCTGTCATAACATGTTTTTTTAGCATCCCTAAATCCCCCTAATCTTTTTTTTTTTTTTTTTTTAATCTAAATCATAATACGTCATAATACATACATCTGGGTACTGGATTGTAATAACATTTTATCCTCCATAACATAGAAAAGCTCTAATTGAACATTTCTAACAACACAGGTCACAATGAATCCAGGGGTCATGATGGATCCCTGGAATTTGTCCTTCTACAGAGAGATTTACAATCCATTGTGAAAAATAATAATAAAACCTAATACAACAATCTGCATCATGGGAAGGTGAGTTTACATAATTCGTTGTATAACATTACATGTTCATACCCTTCATACCTCTGTGTTATTTTCAGCACACTACACTGAGACACTCCTCTTTTGTTGTGCTACAGGATTAGCTTTTCGTGCCTTTTGCCTGCTTCGTGGCACTTCAGTCTACCGACCCCGGTCCTTCCTCGGACTCTGGTCCCTTTCGTCAGGCTGCTGCTCCTCATCGGTCTTGTGATTGGCTTCCTCGGTCTGATCTATCTGCTGCTCATGGCTGGAAAGGCCCATGCTAGCTGGGTCATAAAAGACAATCGCTTCCACAGGTGCTGACCGCAAACATCTACCGTTTCAGTGCCACTGTCAAAATACGACGACTCACTGTAATGTTAACACGTTTTTAATGTTCAAAGGCACTTAGCCAGGGTCACTGAGTTGGATGCAACAGATACGAGCGATCCAGACCTGAACTACGGCCTGGTGGTGGACTGTGGCAGCAGTGGCTCCAGGGTCTTTGTTTACTGCTGGCCTCAACATAATGGGAACCCTCATGAGCTTCTGGACATCCGGCAGATGCGAGATCAGAACCGCAAGCCAGTGGTTATGAAGATCAAACCAGGTACAAAAATTAAAGGCAGTGGCTATCCGTACGGTTGCCGTATCAATAAACCAACATTCTTTCCATACGCAGTGCCCCTATTCGGCCAGTTTAGGTCATGATAGGTCAGTCATTGGTCGCGTGACTAAGAGTAAACCTTACCTTAAACCTAACCCTACAAATTGTTGCGATATTGGGTTATAACCGGGGGTTGTCCGTACGGCAACCGTACAAATATACATTTTCAAAATTAGATGTCGTGATTTTCACTATTTCCAATATATTTAATTTATTTGTTTATAAAAAAAATTGCTCAATATTAAATGGGTTAGTGTTTTACGTTGGTCTTAACTTCTGTTTTGATATATTTCTTTTTCAGGCATCTCTGCATTGGCAACGACTCCTCAGAAAGCCAGCGATCATATTTACCCCCTGCTGAACTTCGCAGCGCAACACATTCCCAAAAATAAGCACCAAGAAACGCCCCTGTACATCCTGTGCACGGCTGGAATGAGAATTCTGCCTGAAAGGTAAAATTGATAGCTTTAATATGCTTTTTTAAAGAGTACTGTAAATATTCAAAACAATCTATGAGAAGAAGTCCTGTTGCAGTCAGTGTGTTTTAGGTGTTATTAAACTTTCAGTTGGGAGAATATTGTGTAAACTGACAATATGCCATCACAAGAAATCTCAACTCTCAGGAACAAGCTTTCTCTATCCCTTCAAGCCTTGGACTCTATAGATTACTTTTAAAAGCACTTTGTGACTATATGTCTGTGAAAAGCGCTTTTAGTAGATTGAGCGTGTCTTTTGGCACCAATTGTTGTAATAATCGTCTAATTCACAGCCAACAAGAAGCACTACTTGAAGATCTGCGCACAGACATCCCTGTCCACTTCAACTTCCTCTTCTCCGATTCTCATGTTGAAGTGATTTCTGGAAAACAAGAAGGTACACACACGAAATGTCTTCATTACTCTCAACTCAAGGATGTTGGGGCTTTTTGTCATTAGACCAGCTTTTTTTTTTTTTCATTTCAAGCCTGTTTGACTTGCTTTTGTTTTTAGGTGTCTACGCATGGATTGGTATCAATTTTGTGCTCGGAAGGTTTAATCACGTGAACGACGGTAAGTGCTCATACCCTTGAATTTACTGCACAAATATGTTGTTAGGTTTAAAATGTAAACTGACTAGAATATCCAAACATGTTAGTAGCAGTTATACATTATAAAATATTCCAAATGTTATTAGCTCAGTATGATGCACAGCCTGTACAGGTTTTTATTTATATTTGGCTAAATAATAATTAATTAATCAAAGTCTTTGATGCTGCTTTAACATGATTATTATCGATAATCACACTATCTATAACCTTAGTAATTGTAAATGTATATCAATTGCCCTTGAAATACGACAAAGCAGATGTCAGAAATGTATAAACCTGGGCTCCCATTTGAGGTTCTACTGTTGCTGGTTTGTCAAAGGCGGATTACAAACATGACAAACCATCAGTGGCCAACTCTCTAATTATCTGTTTGTATCAATTACAGAAGATGGTGAAGATGCGGTGGCGGTAAACATCCCAGGTGGTGATCAGCAGGAGGCCCGCATGAGGAAAATGACAGCTGGTGTTCTGGATATGGGAGGTGTTTCCACACAGATCGCATACGAAGTGCCCCAAACTGTAAGCTTTGCTTCTCCACAACAGGTCATTATCCACAACCAATTCTGTTGATGCTCTTTGTTTTTTTTTTGTTACTCACCCTATGTTCTCTCGTCCCCCGTTCCCTCCCTCAAACCTCTGTAATTCTCTGCCTGAACCCGTTTGCACCATTTTATTTCCTCATGGAGATGATCTTCTCTCCTTTCATCCCTTTTGAAGGACTACTGTAAGCCTGATGCATGTCTCCATAGCAGGATTTAAGACTGAACAGTAAAGCCTTAAAAACACTCATCAATACATTTCTATTTGAATATACAAATGGGTTTGGTCAGTGTTTTTCAACCTTGTGGTCGGGAGTCGCCTGGGATTAAAATGGGGTCGCCTGAAATGTCTAGTAATTGTTAAAACAAAACAAAAACAAAAAACTTAGGCAAAAAAAACTGATTGAAATTATTTTTGATTATTCTTTTTCAAATACACATCACACAATTAATTCTAAATAACTGTATAATTTACTTAAACTTTCTCAAATATAAATGTAGTTCAAATAAAATGCAGTATAAAAATGTTTAAGGTGGCACACTTGTCACTTTGTGCACTAATACTGGCTATTTTGCATCAAACATGACCAAAAATGAATTCTGGGGAAAATAAATGTTTCTGGGGTCACCGGACATTTGTGATATCAAAATGGGGTCACGATCCGAAAAAGGTTGGGAACCACTGAGTTAGGTCTTATTTGCTTTGTGTGTAAATTTCCTAAATATATCACATTTGTTATGATTTGGAGCAGATATGATGGTCTTAAATGTTTTAGTACTGGACCCTAAAGTCTATTGTGTGCTGTGCATGGACTGATGTCACGTAATTAGACAAATACTGGCACTTTCCAGCTGATAAATGCTTATTTTTGCAGGAGGAAGTTGCCAAGAATTTACTGGCTGAATTCAACTTGGGCTGCGACGCCCATCGCACTGAGCACGTTTATCGAGTTTACGTCTCCACCTTCCTGGGATTTGGAGGAAACGCAGCGCGCCAAAGATACGAGGAGAGCCTGATCCAAAACACTGCCACTCGAAACAAGTGAGTCCATGTTCTTGAGCAGTTTGTGCCAGGGTTAGGGGTCGATTATAATTGTAATTGCGTAATTAATAACAATTATGGTGTAACTGTAATGAACTAATCTTTTGCTGTTGTAATGATAATTGAATTGTAATTGAGTTCAGATAATTGACTTTGTAATTGTAATTTGCATGGAAACTATACAAAACTGTCATATGCAATTTAATTGAACATCAACTGGGGAACCATGTTACAGTTGTATGGCTTACACATATGTTTCAGATCAAGTTTTCCCACTACCTGTCAGTTCTCTTCAGGATCATTTTACTACTTATTTAGAAAATGAAATCCTACAGGTATACTGACACAAAAGAGGCTCAGACGCCCACACCAAAAACATTAATTCCAATATTTTCATTGATCAGGAAGCCTAACAAGGTAATCAAGACATGAAAAACAAATGAGATGATGGATAATATTTTTTTGTGACTTAAGATGTGGGTCAAACTCACAACATACTCTAAGAGGAAGGTAACATTTAGTGAGGGTTAATATTTATTAAAGGCTCAGTAATTGTGATTAATTGAATTTGAACTTTAGTAATTGAGAATGTGGTTTTATTTGACTTTCAAAAATACTTTTAATTGTAATTGAAAAAAAAAATGCAGGTCACCATAATCCTAAATGAGTTGTAATGGAAGGAAGATAATTGTAATGAAAAAACTGAATTGACCCCAACCCTAGTCTGTGCACTAGGAGGCATTTGTGCTCATGCTTAATTTGTGACTGGTGCAGGCTCTTAGGACAGCAGGTTGGATTGACAGCTGATTCGCCCTTGTTGGATCCGTGTTTACCCACCGACCTGGAAGATGCAATCGGCCCAGACACACAGACGCTATATCTGAGAGGAACAGGGGACTTTGACCGGTGCAGACAAATTCTCCATCCGTTCCTAAACCGCACGACCGAGAGCCAGAGCTCCCTCAGCGGAGTCTTCCAGCCAACAATAGACTACAACCACAGTCAGTTCTTTGGCTTCTCTGAGTTCTACTATTGCATGGAGGACGTCCTGCGCATGGGTGGGGATTATAACGCTTCTACGTATCGGCAGGCAGCCAAGGTAAATACGCCCCTGAAAGCACCTGTCATTTCTTTATTTATTTATGTGGGACGATGCACATTAATGGACATGAACGTGTAAATGTGCCAGATTGTAGTTTCCATCCGTAGTCCCCGGGAGGTTGATGTTGTGTGTAACAGAAATTACATTTAAAAACAACAGAAGAAAAAAACAAAAAAAAAACAGACAATTCCAAAATCAGACAGCATGGACAGTACAATAAAATACAAATACATAAATATGACATTTAGCTGAGGATAGACCAGAAATAAAGTGAGCTAAAGTGCCGAAGGCAGATGATAATAAATAAGAAATTGCACCTCACCCTTAGCCTGCTAGTATTATTGCACATAGCCCTATTGCACATAGTTCGTTATAGATGTATTTATAGTTTAAGTGCTAGTATTATTGCACATGTAAAGCATTTCACGTGTCTGCATCAGAATTAGTGTTTCACGACTCACCTCTGTCACCGTGTCTATTAAACATTTCCAGAGTTATTGTGCCACCCAATGGAAAACTTTGAGGGAGCGCTTTGACTCGGGCTTGTTTGCCTCTCATGCAGATCTTCATCGACTCAAGTAAGTCAAGTGGAAAAGTTGTTGTTTTTGCCTCATCCACCTACTTTTCCATGTTTTCAAAATCATTTGTTTTTTTGTTCTCGTCCTCAGATACCAATGTTTTAAATCTGCCTGGATGTATGAAGTTTTGCACTCGGGCTTCTCTTTTCCAACCAATTACAAAAACCTAAAGACTGCTTTGTTGGTTTATGATAAGGAGGTGCAGTGGACTCTTGGAGCGATCCTTTATAGGACACGATTTCTGCCTTTGAGGTAAGGTTTAAATTGTTTTCATGACTTGAACCAAAAGGATGCATACAAGTAGATTAATAAAAAATAGTTGCCAGTGGATGTGACTTGAGAAAAAAGTATGACCAGGGTTCCTGCGGATCCTTAAAAAGTCTTAAAAGGCATTCAATTCATGAATCTAAAAATAAAGCCTTAATCGTCTTTAAAATGTCTTAAATCAATGTTTCAAAAGTCTTAAATTCTAACACATAATAAGTATTATTTTATGGTTGTAATTAGTCTCCCGTTTCACAATAAATGGTAATGTGTGTTTTTCTAAAAATGATGATGATATAATTTACTGTAACATCGCGCAATCACGACAGCGGAACCAACTACAAAACAGTGACGTCGTTGCTGCGGGACTGTAGCAACTTTGAACAACATGGAGAATGTAAATTTAAAGAAAATTCTGTCCAACAAAGATTTTACTTTTTTGTATTTTACTGTAATTTTGTGTATTTTTGTGTTTACTTTGAGGACCACCAGTTGCACGTCTGCACTCGACACTGGAAAAAATTGACCTTAACTATGAAATTAATGTGGCATTTTTTTCCCCCAATCGTTTACTGTGAAGTCGATTTTAATTATACTTTCAAATGGCACTAAAAAGTCTTGAATTTAATTTGACTGAAACTGTAGGACGTCTGTTGGTTTGTGTAAAGTGCTTCCACAGAAAACACAAAAAATGTGTCACAATGTAGAAAGAAGTAAATATTCCTCAAAACACAGGCTCATTTTGTTTTGTTTTTTTAAAATAAATAATATTTGTTGCTTCTGTTTTGGGCTTTTCCAGGGATATCCAACTGGAAACCCTGAAAGGCTTCCACACTCACTGGCGACACCGCTTCTCCTTTGTCAACAACCACTACTTGTTCCTGGCGTGTTTCCTGGTTGTCTTCTTGTCCATTTTACTGTACGTGCTGCGGCTCCGGCGCATTCATCGGCGTGCAGCACAACACTGCACTCCATCATCGGTACCATGGTTAGAGGCTGGGATGGGCTCCCCGACTATCCCCATCACCCTCTGACTTATGTGCAATGTGACGTTTGGGTAGAGTTTACTGGGAGACGGGATAATTTGTCTCTGATGCCCCATTCTTCTTACAGTCAATATTTCTACTAGATGCTATTGAGATTCAGATAATCAAAGAAAAACCTTACAGATTTTGAACATAGGTTTTGTTGTTTTTCATCTTGGAATTTCCTTTTGTAAATTATTGTCTTTCCACCCACTTTGAACTTGAAAAGGCTGCTGATTGAAGTGTATTTCTGAAGGACATACACATCCATTTATTCTCTGCAAGTAATCCATAACAGTCCATTCATCCATTATCATTACACACCTTTGTGACTTTTTGTTTGCATGTGCCTTTCTTTTTTTTTTACACGTGCATGATCAACTGTTTTCATGTCGTAATTTCTGTCTAAAATACGAACTCTTGTTTTAACACAAACCTAGAATGCAATATAATTTATTGTTCAGAGCAAGCACTTTTCTGATGAGATGCACATTACAGACGGTACAGTTGTTTTGTGTATGAACAAATTTCTTGAAGTGGAGTATTTTAACAGCTCTGGTAAAGGCTGTGTGCAATACTTATCTCGTCACGGTTTGGAGATTCTTTAAGGTCCTTCTAATCGTTTTAAGATGTATGAATCCCTCTTTAGGCCCTATTGAAATCCCCTTTTGGCTTTCTGACTACGAAGTTGGATACAGAGGCTTGTGTAATATATTTACTTTGGGCTTCATTTTTCGAAGCTGTCGCATAACTGCTGTGAGGGGGGGGGGGGGGGGGGGGGGGGGGGGGGGATGGGTTGCCAAAAAGAGAATGCCCCAATATTTATATAAACAAGATGATATGTTTTCCACTGATGAATGCAAAGTAGATGTGACAATACAATTAAGTAATAAATAATGGTTTTATGGTAAGTGTGTTTATTTGATATGAGTGAGACTTCATACTTCAGTGAATGACAACATATTTTACCATTTTATGCATATCCACCTGGTATAGTCCATGTTCTCTTGACAAACATGGTGATGCACAGCACAGACCCAGTTAATAAGTGAAGCCAATCACTGCGGAAAAACTTTCTGAGAAGCATTTGTCATTCATTCAATTAATGAAGCAAACATTGATGTCGGTACAAATCCTGATGTTTGGGGAAAGTGAAACTACAGCTTTTTGTATAGTGCACATATTTCACAGCATTACACTCAGCACTGAGGATATTTTCTCTGATTTTTTTTTTTTTTTGACAAACTGGTCTTAATCTAAAGGAGCAGGTCTCGGAGTGAAATTCAAGAGTTGTTTATGTGGATTTATTAATCTGATAACACCCATAGGAGCTCATTCTTTATACGTTCTCAAATCTTCTTGTTAGGATAATCAAGTCGGTCTGAAAGCTGTGCATACACCATGGAGAGCAATACAATAAACATGAACTGAGAGGTTTAGTCATTAACACAAAAGGACAGTTTGAGTATGAAAATGACAAACTAAATCAAAGCATTTAAAGCAGCTTACGTAACAAGTTCAGATGAACTACAGACGGGCCCGCGGAACGTCTCTGCACCAAGTACCACGTTCCCAAGAATTCAGTCAAATGACATCTCTTGACATCTGCTCATAGAATATCCATGTCAAATTACAGTCTGATTCAACAAGAATTAAGGAGTAGATGGAGTAATGGGCCCCATCCATATAATGGTATGTGCCAATAATTCGGTTCCACCAACTGTCGCAATATTAGACTCAAATAAATGAGAAAGACGACTTTAATGGAAGTTGTCGAAAAAAGGAGTGGGCCCCTAATCTAATTGTGCGAAGCATAATCGCAATCTACGTTGAATTACCTTTAAAACGATATATCACACAACTATGTTCCCATAAATGTTTTAATTACCAGAAATAAAGCGTCGGCCCCATTTATATATTGGTATGTGCCAATGATTCAGTAACACCAACCGTCGTAATATTTGACTTGCAAATAAATGAGAAATCGACTTTAATTTTTTTTCTTCTTTTGGGGCCCAAAATCAAAAATTGTGCTCCGAGCATTGTTGCGTACGCAACCATAGATTATACCTACCAAATTTCAGCCCGATTCGTTTTCGAATATCAGAGGAGTAGCTATTTTACCTCGTGTACACAACAACAACAACAAGATTAAAAAGTGAGTGGCGCTTTGAGTCCGGTAGCCCGGCATAAAAATAATTGTTCAGAAGTTTGAAAATCATCACCACCGGTCTTAGAGAAGGTCACATATTGGTTCAGAGAAATGTGACCACTGACAATAAGTGCTAAAGCTCTGACTGTATGGTTTGTAATGGCTGTTACAACACCAGCTTTCTTTAAAGGTGTCAGAATACTGCAATGCTGAGTCACTCACATGTCAGTGAGCCGTATCAACACTCCCACAGTTACGATGCCATGTGCTATGTGGGGAGAGGCCACCTTTCACCCAATGGTAAGGTGACCATATTTCTAGAAAAGACGACACTTGGGCCAACCTCAGCATACTCAATGTATTCAACATTTTCTTGAATCTACCTTGTAACTGGCAAATACAATATAATAAATAAATTGTGATTTCATAAGAGTCTCTAAATTTGCTGTATAGGAGTGAATGAGAGTGTGAGTGGTTGTCTGGGTATGTGTTGCCCTGCGATGGACTGGCGCCCTGTCCAGGGTGTACCCCTGCCTACGCCCAGTGTGAGCCCGAGATAGGCACCGGCAGACCCCCGTGACCCTGAAAAACAGGAACAAGAGGGTCTGAAAATGGATGAATGGATGATTCTATAAGGTTAAAGAAAATGTATTTCTCTCTTTATGACAAAGACTTAAAAAAAATCTGAAATTAGTAGTGACTCGAGTCAATCACTTTTATTAAGCATTCTAATAAAATCTCATATGCACCTTCTTAAAATCTGTTTATCATTGAAACAATGAGAAACATCACTTCCTAGAAACGATGACAAAAAATTAAAGAGAAGTAGATAATCATTAATATACATTTATATAAATTCTCTCCATGTACTTCAAGAAGAAGAAAACAAGATGTATCTTTTATCAAAGCATATCTCCATCACACTGTTTAAACTAACAGACTATACACTGCTCTAATGGTCTCCAGATCAATGGAATATATTGAATAATCACACAAATCCAAGGAAATACAAATAATGCTTGCTTTGTTTGAAAAAAGAGACAAAGGTGGTTGTTTTTCTGGATAGTGTAAAAACCTATTGAGGATTTGTTGATCAGATAATGTCCTCTATATCGGGATCCATCTGAATGTTAAAGTGAAATTTGAACGTCTGGTGAGCAACAAGAGACAAAAAGCTAAATACATGTGTTCTAAATAATGCACAATTAAGGGAACAGTGTGCACTTGGCCATGGTAAGATAAGGCTTTTCCAGTAGACGACTTTAACTGATAAGGTATTAAAACTTCAATCAAAAAAAATAATAATAATAATCTCAGGTCAAAAACACAAAAACCTGGATAACAATACCAGCCTTCTTCTAAAGCTTGGAGGTGGTCTTACCCTTTGCTACAATGATTCTATTCTGCTTCAGGCCATTTCATGTGACTTTCCACATGACATCAAGTAGGGATGATGTGAGTAAATTGATATATTCAGTAACAGGTCGTCATTATTACTCTTTATCAAATTTCCCCGAAGTGGTACAATCTGTCAGTATGAAAACATGTTGGTCATTTATACAGCAAAATGTTATATTTCAATTACAAGTTACTTACAATAATTATGTTTAGATATAAACTTGGAATGATAAAATGTATTTGTTACTGACAAGACCTGAAAAATCTGCAGAAATGTATCGTGAATAAATGGAGTTTCTATCACATTACAACTTAAGTTGATTATTATTCTTCATATCAGTTCATTTATTAAGCTGACATTGTGAAAAGTACCATATACTGTCATAAACAAGCATAAGATATAGGATTTTTTTTAAAAAAATCATATCTTTATGTCTAATGTCTTTAATCAGGAAAACCACATTTAGAATAAAAAAAATATTTTTCAAGTGCCCTGGCAAAGACAGGACAATTAAATCACTGCTTGTAACAGATGTTAGCCCAGAGTCAGAGATGGGCAACTTTAATCACAGAGGGGGCCACACAAATGTGATTTATCCGAGGGCCACATTATCAGATTCAGATTCAGAAAACTTTATTTGTCCCCGAGGGACTATTCATTAACAGTTACATCACGACCAAGAAACACGAAAGACAATAACATATCACATGAGGACAGGTGCAGGAGTACTGGGTAGCATGGATAGATGAGAAATAGAAACAATGGGTAAGAAGAAGAGATAAAAAGGAAAAAACCAAAACTCTTCAGCAAACGTTGCGACAAAAACAAACTAACACAACATTCAAATTCAGAAACCAACAGACACAACATTCACAGTCACAAAACCATAGCACGTGGGCAGGTGGGTCTGGGGGAGGGATGTAGGGGGCGAAGGGGGGGGGGGAGATTTCCGGCCATATGAATACAGAAAAGAACAAAGGGTTTTTGATGTTTAGTGTATTATTTTTTTTTCTATACACTTTATGCAACCATTTGCAAAGTTATGGCTGAGGCAATTATATTGTGTGACAAGATATTGTGATATTAAAACGTCACGCGATATATCGTCGCATACCTTTCCATCCCTGCTACATATGTCCCAGGCGACGTGTCTTTTCAACAACAAGAGACATCAAAAATAAAAAAGTAAAATTTTATTTTATTTGTAAAGTTCAGGAATTTGTTTTGAAGCATGCCATGATGACCTGGTTGTAGTTTTGGACTGGCATGGAGTGTCAGTCTCTTTGTTTGCGTTCTATTTAGAGAGTGGCCCTTTTTGTACTTTAAATAGGAACCAAAAAAAAAAACGTATATGTTATTTTTATTTGTTTTTTTTAAAATATCCCTATTGAGTTGAAAATATTATACCCAAAGTAAGTACGGTATGTCCAGTTAAAGTCAAATACAGGCATGAATTATTATAATTTTTTTTTCCTTTCCAAAAATATCGTCTCGCATCGTTATCGTGAGTACAGTATCGTATCTCGTCTTGTGACCTTTGTATGTCGTCTCACCCCTACTGTTTGGTCCGCGGGTCGTATCTTTGACACAGCTGCAAAGCACTAACATAGTTTTGATGTTATTACACTGTGTGTAGCTCCATGTGTCCTTGACATGTAGAAATATGTTCAGGGGAGTGTAGCTGCACAGATGGAGCCTGATAGAGAGACCACGCCTCTTTATCTTCTCACGCAGGACTGTGACGCTGGTCAAACCCACTCAAACACACCTAGAAACACGGACAGGCGTGGGCACTGTGCCGTTCAAACTGATGTGTCAAAGAATCCAACACCGTAACTTTTGATTGGTCGGCTCAAACTCAAAACCCGCCCTCCGGTCCAGTATCAGGCACATGATTGGGTACAGTACTCTCATGCCACGCCTTCCTCCGTAACGTCACAGGGACGCTAGCACTTGGGTCGTCAGTGAGGATGTTGTGGTTCTCCACGCCGCCGATGTGAGAGCGACCGTGCGGCCGCAGAGCTGCCCACACATGGAGGTGAACTCGGACCGTGTGGTGGCAACGCTCGACATGCCGCAGGCTGACAGCCCTGCCGAGGAGCCCGTCATTAGTGACAAGGACTACGAGAGCCTGCCGCCCCATGTGTCCGTGACGACCCACATGACAGCCGGAGCCGTGGCAGGCATCCTGGAGCACACGGTCATGTATCCCGTGGACTCTGTCAAGGTATTGGGCGCACACCTGATTCTAACCCTCATCCATTCATTCTCCCGCTCCACAGAGAGAGCGTCCGTCACCGCCTGCTAACAGAGGCTAGCTGCCCATCCTCCGCTAGCTTCTGTTAGCACTGCAGCATGCTCGTTCCAAACACACACTAGTTAAACTGACACCAGTAAACACAAGTCCAGCGTGTCAGTCTGACTCAGCATGTGGGGTTGTTTCCTATTTCATCGTGTCATTGTGAACTCACTTAGCTATCGGATCCTCTATCTGATCATTCAGTCCTATATAGGGTCCCATCTGCGTTAGTATAAAGTTGTCCTGCGTGTTCTCAGGTGTCTTTATTCACCTCGGGGAACTTGTTTTCCTTCTTACCTTGGAGCAGTGTTTCTCTAATGGGTGTCCATTGCACTACAGGGGGTGCTTTAAAGTGAGAGAGAGTGGAAAAGTAACAAATAAAGTGTCAATGTTGGTTCCACCCCAGGCACGAGATGACTGGAAATGATAAAAACTATAGAAATAAATATAATCGGCAGCCATTAAATCAGTTTTTCAACCTTGGGGTTGAGGCCCCCTGTGGGATGGGCTAAAATTTCTGAAAAGATTAAGATTTGTTGATTTTTTTTTAATTTATTCTTCTTTAAAAAAAATAAAACACAATCTGCATTTCTATACTTTCACTTTGTATATATATATATATATATATATCTGAGCTCAAACACGATCAAAAACCAGAAATTCTTGATATCACAATGAAGCCCAAAAATAGTTTTCTAAGCAAAATGTTGTACTTTGATTCAGAAATAAGAGAAAAGGGGGCGCTACATAAAATAGGTGCTGCTATTCTCATAGAAAGGGGACAAAAACAAGTGTCAAGGCTGGCAAAGTCAAAAAAGTATAAAACTGCATTTTTATAGTCCTAAATAAAAGGTTGCACTAGGATTTTCTTCTGCTATTTGCTGCAGAAATGTGCTCTTTTATAGTAGACCTGACATATTATCTCTATTGAGCCACAATGACACATTTTGGAAAGAAAGAAGAGAGCAATAGATGAATAATGAACAAAAACATGTAAGAGAAATAACAGTCACAAATACTACTAGAACTGCTCCTGCTAACAATAATTTTGACATAGCATAAAAGCACAAAAATTTGGATAAACTGAAATGTCACAAAAATCCATTACACTCTGGACATTTACCTCCAAAACACTGCATGAACTCAGCCGTTGTATTTCTTACTACGTTACGTGATGCTTCTGACAACATATGCCTGGCTTAGAACATTTGGGTTCAAGGTTTGAATTTTATTTTTATTTTTATTTTTTGGGACAATGCTTTTCAGTTTTTATGTTCATTGGAATGGATATGCAATGAAAGGACAGGTCAGACTGGATTATTGGTTACTGGTAATTACTAGTAATTAAAAAATTACTGGAACTTGGTTATGGCACATCTCTGGAATGAGACTCAGAAGCTCCTCTGCCATTTAAAATCTATTTATTTATTTGTTTAGTTTGATTTGAGAACATTAGTGTGCCTCTGTATGTGCTAGTCCTGCGATGGACTGGCCCAGAGCAAGGATTTTTTAAAAATGATGGTAGTTTTTATTAGTTATTAATTTAAAACACACTCCATACCTTCATCTGAGAAACACGCCGAAAACAGGAGCATTTTCAAATGATCAGTGTTTGGGAAATCAACAATCTCCGGCTCATTTGATGATCGCTACCCGTCCTGCCACAAGCCGTGCAGATTTACGCTCACACATGCATGAGCCTGTAGCACGGCAGCATGGAGCTGCTGACTGTCAGAGAGACGATGGCAGAAAACTAGTCATCTGGAAACACTTTCAGCTCAAAAAAGACCGTTTTATACAAACTGCACAACACAAAACTTCCATTGTATAATTCAAGTGGAACCCCGTTGAACACCAGCCTGTTTGTTTCACCTGATCATAGCAAAGGCAGAGCAGCTCATCTAACTAACGTTGTGTGTGAACGATGTGATGACCCCCGGGTAGGCAACATTGATCTATGATGATGATAACTCGGCTAATTGAGGACATGACGGTGTGATGTATGTGTGTGTGTGTGAACGAGACACATTAAATCTACTATTATTGTACTACTTTTTGTCCCCGCCCTCAGTTGTTCCCACCATATACTGACAGTAAAAAAATAACCGAAGTGCACTTGAATTGTTGACTGTTGTTCTTTGTTTGAGTAACATCACTTGATCAAGCCTTTTCTAACACTCCACACTACAAAATAAGTAATAAAAGTAGGTATGATTCCTGCTGATATCATATCGGAATAAATGCTCTCAATGTTAGGGCCTAAAACCCTTAAAAATAGATTTAAATAGACTTTTCTTTGAATGATCGGATATCTATCATTTTTAATGCATCTTTTCTATTGTTTGCATTGCAGTGCTGTGTGCCCACTTCTTAATGTAAACATGAATATTTTAAATACTGCACCAAGGTAAAGTTACTACTATTTACAGCATTACATCTCTGAGAATCTCTTCCATATTCAAGTAAAATTGTTACTGTGACTGGAAAATCCTGAACTATATCAAAAATCTAATTGAATCCGGCCCTTATGAATCTAATTGAAACAAGCGCGTGTAATGGACTAGTTGAGCCGACTAATCATTAAAGAAACATCAGTGCAGCCGACAAGGGAAATAGTAATTTGGCAACATCCCTGACACTTATTTACTCAGTGAAACTATTCCCCTATTGGTTTTAGTTACACATATTTAAACTGACAGAGTAAATGTCGGCAGTTATTTATTGCACACTTGTTGATCGTGCTGCAGCGCAGAGGTTGAAAAACCACTGGCATGTCCAAACATTGCTTTTAGAATGCAAGAGTTTTTCTTTTTCTTTTAACTATGGCATAAACAATGTTGATAACAATTTTATTCATTTAACAGTCATTACAACCTCCTCATCCATAAGTCATGGTGGTATTTCCTCATTCAACCAGTTATCCAAACCAGTGCTGGCATTTCCTCTAAAGGTTTTCACAAGCAGCCTCCAGCTGTAAGTGTGGTGTCATTCAGTGTGACCATTGCATGTGTTGCATTAACACACTGTTGAAATCACATTGGCTATTAAGTAATAGGAGGAACTCCCAGGGACTTTTTTGTCTGTTATTTTAAAATATCATGTTTAGTTAATTTGTGACGTTTATTTTCAGTGAATACAAAGGAAAGTCCCTTTTTTATTTTATTTTTTTACAAAGGCATCATTTGTTTTCCCACAGCCCTGTGAGTGTGAGTCTAAAATGTTTTTCTAAGTTCAACAGTTAGTGGCAATAATTTGCTCCAATGCTTATGTTTAAAAAAAAATAAAATAAAAATAAAAAATCCTGTGTCATGGTTGTCCCAGGGAGTGGCCTCTGCTTATGTGAGGAGGGGTTTATCACTGTTGCACACAGTTGAAATCAGCCTGATGCAGTAAAGGGTGTGTAAGTGTTATTACTCTTTGTGGTGCAGATAAGGTAACGGCCTCACAGCGCTAAGTAGCTAATGTACAATCTAGTTTTAGGATGGCGTCTTACCCTGCAGGACTTTTCTTTTTTTCTCTGTCATTTTAATAAAAACACTTGTTGCAAATGCCTGAGGAAACATAACAAGCTGCAGACTCTGTCATACTTTGCACAGCATCTACTCACATTTTGAACATTTAAATATGGAGGGTGTTTTATGAAGTCTGAATGCAAGCGTAATGTAGCAAAGAAATAAATATGATCCAATATTAAAGGTAAAGTGGGTGAAAAGCAAACTCAACTCAATATATGGAGTTTTCTCATGCAACTCAGTCACTGTGAGCATTGTAGTGGTGTGAATTGCCATGAATCTGACCATATGATACACAATTTGCATGTCACTATACAATATATCCAAATCAATTATTACAAATTTCACATTTACGAGTACAAAATAGTATGAAATACAATTTCTTTCCATTTTTTTTATTAACTTGCAAGAACAAATAAATGCTAACTTACCGTAATTCAAGTACCAATATATAAAACAAGTGGTATGTTTATTAGGGATGTCCCGATACAACTGTTTAATTTCCGATATGATACCGATATTGCAGCCTTGCGTATTGGCCGATACCAATATTGATCCGATATCAGCATGAATCATACATACTTTTTTAGTAAAAAATAATGACTTATTTTGTAGTGTGGAATGTTAGAAAAATCTTGATCAAGTGATGTCACTCAAACAGAGAACAATAGTCAACAACAGTAGGTATGAGAAAAACCCATCCATTTATTATTAACCAATTGGTTATATCATTTTTAACCTTCAACTTAATATATACAGTATTCTACAATTGAATAAAATAAATAAAAAAGGAATTGGGGGAAAAAAAAAAAAAAATATATATATACTGTATATCGGAGAATTCGGAAATTTGAATCCGATATTTGTTTTCAGGCTAATATCGGACCGATATCCGATATTGGATCGGGATACCTCCAATGTTTATTAAACTGTCACATTTAACTGTCACATTTAAAAAAAACTTTTAACTTTTGCTTCTTCAACAGATTCTGATTCTGTTAAGTTTTTTTAAAAAAAGTAACCACATACATCTATAGAGGTGCCCAGTACGTTTTATGAAAATAAAATGCAATTAACTCTCAAGCTAAAATGCATTGAGGACTGAGGTAGTTTAACAAGGTCTAATGTGGTTCACTGACACTTAGTGACTGGGCATTTACGTGCCATGCATATGTTGGTGCAATTTAATGTTTTTTTGTTAAAAATATAACTAAAAACATATACATTTTTGCAGCGAAATATCACAAAATATCGCTGCATTGATTTTTTTTTTTCTTACACCCTTAAAGCATTGTGTTGAAATGTAATAATTTTTGCTTAATTGATCATCACCTAAAATGTAATAAATGTACAGAATATTAATGTAAAGTGTATAAAGTGATCAGTGATGTAATGTGTGTGTGTGTCTTTGTCTTCAGAAATGCAGTTACACACAAACTGAACCATTAGGATTTTGACAGTCTTGACTTTCCAAACTTGTATCCAGCGGAAATGAAATTGATAATTTTTTTGTAAAACCAGGGGAAGGAAACACAGTGAAACATGCTGAGGAAGATAGCAATGGTCTTTTACTCAAGATTTCATCACAAATACAAACATGCTTTGTGCTGTTGGGCTAACTTGGCATGGTTTAGTTAAACAAATACAAAAAAAAAACATATTGTCTTCAGCAGGTGTCCACTCTGCAGATGCTGAGTTTGTAATTTTTCTTAAATACTTTCAATTGTAAGCATTTCTAACCAAACTCTAATCAACTGACCATGCTCTGTGCTTTCTGTATTTTAGACCCGAATGCAAAGCCTGCAGCCAGACCCTAATGCACAGTACAGGGGTGTGTACGAGGCACTGAAAAGGATCATCCAGACTGAGGGGCTCTCAAGGCCCCTCAGAGGTCTCAACATCACCATGATGGGGGCGGGGCCTGCCCATGCGCTGTACTTCGCCTGCTACGAGCGCCTAAAACGCTCTCTGAGTGACGTCATTCAGAATGGAGGAAACAGCCATTTAGCCAACGGTAAGCCTATAAACCAGAGCACAAATCAAGTCACAGTTGTTGGTTCTACAGAAATAAAGCACATCCTAACCTGGGGGAGAGCAGCTAGAATAAATAAAGTATAAATAATATCCTGTTTACAATAGGTAGGACATACTGTATGCTTTTCCCAAACACAGAGAATCTAAACATGCCTCTGTAAACAGTTTTTAATACCAACTAAGACAAAGCAAAAACAAATCATGGCAAAGAGTGTTAAGCCTCTAAAGCACTATCCCAGGTTTCACTAACAGGTTTGTGTTCTCTCAGGTGTTGCAGGTAGTGTGGCCACAGTTCTTCACGATGCAGTGATGAATCCAGCAGAAGGTAAAAAGAAGCCAATGAATGGCTTTCTCTTTATTCAAAAAAATGGGAGATAATCCATGTCTTAAGTGTTTACAGTGTTTATATGGGTGCAAAAAATTAATTAATAAATACGAACCACTGCAAGTGTGAGACACAGGCTGTACTGGACAGATGTATGTAACTTTGACTCTAAAGCCTCTTTTGTGTAGTTTTGTTTTGGGCTGGGCAAAAAAAATCGATTTATTGAATTGGTAGATGAAATGATTTTTGTTTTGCAAATTCAAGGTTTTTTTTTTTTTCAATTATTATTTTTTTTTTCCACCATATTTTGCCTTTTATCTTTGTTAATTTTTTATTCGCACTACACTGAGATGCTAAGGGAAGAGTTTATTGTTTTTTAAATTGTAGGGTTACAGTATACAGTATGTTATAAACTATGTAGTTATCTGATTTCTTAATCAGAAAATTTAAGCTCCTGTGAAGTTGCTGTTGCACTTTTGCTTAAACCTGGGTTAAAGCTTGAAATTGTTGAATGACAGAACCTCATTTACTTTTTATTTTGGGATCGTTTTATGCATTTTAACTCTCGAGGACAATCACAGCAATAAAGTTGCTCTTTTGACAATATATCTGATGTCTGCAGTTATTTTTAAGTGCATTAAAAAAATACAATTGAGAATCGAAACTCAAATGTTTTAGGCTAAATCGCCCAGCCCTAGTTTTGTTATAGATTAGTGGAGTGTAAGACACCCTGATCAAATGTTCTCTGCATGAGGCAAAAACACACCTTCCTGTTAATCCTCCTGTTTATCGTCTTCCTTGTCTTTGTTTTCTTGTTCTTTGTCTCCTTGTTTTCAATCTTGTTTTACCTCTGCCATGAAGGCAATACTTTCACTAGCATTTATTTATTCGTCTTTTAATGTGTTTACGTCAAAAGTACTTAATCATTTTTGACAAAAATGTAACCAACGATGTATTTTATACCATGGAAGATTCCATTAAGTTTTGCATTTGATCCACATCAATATACTATCACGACTCGGCTTGAGTTCGTAATTGACTAAGTTTTATAAGCTTTGACTCGAGTTTCTTCTGGATCGGATCCAGATTACAGATTCCATTGGGATTTTTTTTTTTTTTTTTTTTTTTTTTTTGGTGAAAAAAAGTGACCTACTGATTATTAATGGGCCTAGAATAGAGACATAGTGACAAGTGTATGGACTTTGTCTTGTGTTAGTGGAGATTTTTCTGGTGTTTTAGAGACTCTTGACATGAACGCACGTATCACTCTGTAGTTACTGTTCAAAGAAGAAGAAGCTGCTGCTGCCGTCGGTTCATCCCTGCCACAAGCACACACACAGAGGGGGCTGTGATCTAGGCAGTCTGCCGCTCTGAGCGGAATGATAACCATCACTCTGCATCCAGACTATAGAATTAATTCACCTTGAATAAACTTCTCTTGGTTTACATGCAATTTATTTTGTCTGTTATTGCTCTCTCTCTGACACCAGTGTGTGTGTGTCACAGGGATCAATGAGGACGTAAAGCGATTAGTTGACTTTATTCTGTTGCTTCTCTGCCTTGGTCTGCCTTTTTCCACTTGATTTGCTGTGTAACTGTTGTCTAACGCTATTATGGAGACTTTTGCTTGGACGTCCGTCATTACACTTTTACTACCGAGGGTACGTGAACGCTCCTGGATTTATAAATGTAATTTCACAGGGCCAGGAGAAGGAGAAGAGATTCACTGTTAATTTTGATTACAATATGGTCAAAGATAATTAAGGATTTTTGACCAAATGATGCCAAAAAGTTACATATTGCAGCTTTAACTCCTTTTTTATGTGTTAATGTGCTTTAAGGAAAATAAAATTGGAGTGAAGATGTTTTTTTTCTGTGGTCTTTAAATATGTTTCAAAGGATAAAGAAGTCTTCATTATTGGTAATGAGACTATTTAAAGGGCCCATGTTAAGCTAAATAGACTTTTCGGTGCTTTAAACATCATAAAAGTGCTTTTTAGGCTTCATACACATGCCCAAAGTGTTTTTTCATTGATTCCCTCCATCGTTAGTTAGAGGGTGATTTGCTCCTTTCTTACTGCAGGGTGAGCCCAAACATCTCGCTCCAATTTGATGACGCGTTCCTACTTTGATGACGAATTTGATGCGGCACTGAGCTGGAGAAGCCGCGCCTCCAGGAAGCTCTCTGCCGTGATTGACATTTAAACAGACACGCCCACAAAGGTGAGCTTTTCAGCCTCCTTTGCGCAGTGCTATGTACGTATTTTCTACAGTCTATGTATGTACCGGCGATCTCCCCACCCCCTCGTGTTTATAAAGCAGCATGAGCTCGACTACGGAGTGGGTGGGAGGAGGGCGGGCCGTCCTCTTGCCCTATGTCACAGTGCGAGGAGGAGGAAGTCAGTGTTCCGTCTATAGACACGCCCACTTATGAATATGCATAAGCAGGCCGCAAATCAGCCTGTTTGTATAGAGTTGCTCAGAAAGTGACTTTTCAGAGTCTAAAACTCTGGAAAACAGTATTTGAGGTTTATTTTCCCAAACTCGCCTATGTTTTTGGGGTTCTTGGAACAAATGGAGATGGATAAAAAATAGCATGATATGGGACCTTTAAAGGGTTTTTCTATATCCACACACGGAGCAATGCAGGGAATCTGCTCTGCGTGTGTTGGACATGCTAACATGGTGGTTTCTTTTCCTGACAGTGGTGAAGCAGAGGATGCAGATGTACAACTCCCCTTATCGAGGGCTTTGGGACTGCGTTCAAACAATAACTCGCACTGAAGGTATGGGTGCCTTCTACCGCAGCTACAGCACGCAGCTGACCATGAACATTCCCTTCCAGGCTGTTCACTTCATCACCTACGAACTGATGCAGGAACAGTTGAACCCGCACAGAAACTACAACCCCACCAGCCACATTGTGTCAGGAGCTGCAGCAGGAGCCATCTCTGCAGCCATCACCACGCCACTAGACGTTTGTAAAACGCTGCTCAACACACAGGAGAATGTAGCACTTAACTCCATGAACATCAGCGGTCACTTATCAGGAATGGCCAACGCCTTCAGGACAGTGTACAGGCTCGGTGGCGCGGCAGCGTTTTTTAAAGGGGTACAAGCTCGGGTCATTTACCAGATGCCCTCCACCGCCATCGCCTGGTCTGTGTACGAGTTCTTCAAGTACTTCCTCACAAAGCAGCAGTTGGAAGCGGAGGCAGGCCCTCGCTCGCTGTAATGGAAGAAACGCCGGATTAACGCGCCCCTACATCGAGTAAGGAATGCATCGAGCGGAGGGTGGGTGTGTGTTTGTGTGTGTGTGTGTGTGTGTGTGTGTGTGTGTGTGTGCGCGCTCAGCATGTTGTTCCATCTGCTTTTGAGGAAGTAACGTCACTTGTCTAACCAGGAAGTCAGCTTAAAAAAGGTGTGGCAGAGGTGACACGAAACACTTTTCCTTGAGTTTCACAACCACATTATGCAAGTGAGACAAGAGACATTTGATCATGTGATTATTCCTTCACTACACACACACACACTATCAGCCTCAGTCATTCTCTCATAAGGTGTCACATGATTAGTTTGTTTCCGTCTAAAAAAGATGTTTATCTCCTAATACTGGAGCTCCTTATTTATTTGATTAGCTCTCCAAAGCTTGTGTTTGTATGGAAGTGGTGCTGTTTGTTTTAATTTCATGGTATGCTTATGAAGAACCATTACAACATGTGCTTTATGTCCACTCCTCCATGGAAGGGAGAGCTACACCCTCTCCTAATGCCTTGTGTATCGTTTCAAACAAGCCTTAACTCCCGTTTCTAGTTTGAGCTACTTTTCATAGTACTTTTGAGTTATTTGTCATAGGTCACTAAAGAATCCTTTTTTTAGTCTGTTGTGCCTGACATTTAATTAAAAAAAACACGCCACTATTTATTTGCCATCAACACATTTTCTCACTCTGTATTCTTTAGCATCAAATGTATGGTTCAGAAACAAATCTCTGGTTTTTGATCTTCATTTATTATAAAGTGCTTCTTACAGAGTTTTTCCCACTGGGAGACGCTCCCTGTCTCCCAGTATCAGGATGTTTGGGCCGTAACGGTCTCGTTTAGCCTGGTTTAAAGCGCAGAAATGCAACGCTCCTTAATCACGCACAATGACTTGATTAAAAGAACGTGAAACTATTTTAGAGGGATGTGGATCAGCTCCAGCTCTTATAGGAAACAGTGGAAATATGTTAGTGTGATGCTAAGCTTTTATGTGGCCTATTCTATGTCTCATACTGACTTTTAATGTAAGAGATGTACATTGTATTTAGAGTATATAATATATGTTTGACTGGAAGGAGCCAAGTTTTGTAACCAAATTTGAAAGCTCTTAATTACATTTTATTTTGTTAATCATTAGTGTTTAAATTTGATCAGATCAGCTGGTCGGCACTGGCAGGCCATGCGGTCTTATATTAATGCTTCTTGATAGACGCTGCCTCAACAATTTTTCCGCTTTTAATTTGCTTCCGAGCACATTTTTTGGATTATTTTTAAATGTTTTTTTTTTTTTTTAATCTGTTGAAACTGTTTCAATTGTTTTCTTGACAGATTTCTAATGCCTGTACAATCAGGGTCAGGTTCACTAAAGCCAAAGACTTCCATTATGAGCTATGCATACTGTTTAACCTGCTCAGTGTGACTGTCTGCCAACTTTAATTGTGTGTGATTAAAATGACACATTACCAGAGCCGTTAGATTTTAAAAGTTCTTTGATGCTGTGATTATCGTAATGAGTTTATTTTTTATTTTTTTCTACCAAATGAATTCACTGACTTGCCTGAAGTAGTTTTTTTTTTTTTTTTTTTTTTAACAGTTCACTCCACTAATATTTAATCTAACTGCTGCACATATTTTAATATTTGATTTTTAAAAGCAGCTTCATTTTGCTGAACTTTATTTTGAGGTATCAATGCCTTTTGTGTTTTAATCAATGATTAAGTGGAAAAGTAAAGTTTCAACTCTCCAATAAAATGACTTTTTATATCATATTTTTTTCCTCCTTCTTCTTACAAACATTCAAGCCATATGGTTGATTTGAACGAACTTTGTTCAGGTTAATCTTTGTGGTTTAAACAATGATGGATGATGGTGTTAAAGTCGATGTACGCATTATAAATATGAGACAGTGTATTAGAGGTCTTACTTGATAAATGTGAGTTTTAATACTAGCGTTTCAAATCAATGTGTGGGTTGTACGATTCATCAAATAATGCTCAATGTGGAGAATATAAGTGTGTCAGCAGGTTTAATGTTAAACTATGCACAAATGAGTTCAATGGGAGCTGGGGTGATCATCTTGGTATGTGTACATAAACTTGGTTGCTTAAAGAGGAACAAATTGTTCTAATGCTGCTACAATATGTAACACTGGAGCTGAAATAAAAATGCAGGTGATGGATGCTGTGTTTTGTTTCATGTTTTGCACATGCCTCCAAGAGAGGGCGCTATACCCTCATTTAAAGTTCCCATCATTTACCCTATTTCATCCTGTTTGTGGTCACTGATGCACTGAAGAATAAGAACTCACTCATGGTGCAAAACTGTCAATCCACACATTGCCAAGACAAGGCTAATGTATTTGTATAGTGCATTTCATACACAAGGCAGGTCAATGTGCTTTACATGATTTAAAAAGTGAAACGGAAAACATTCAACAATAATACATTAAAATAGCAGTAAAAACTTAAAATCAACAATAATATGATTAACAATATCTCTCTAAATAATGCGCAGTAGAGAAAAAGAGTGTCTTTAACTTTGATTTAATAACAGTTTGTTCCGCTTCTTTGCAGCATAACAACTAAAAGCACGTATTGGTAAGTATGTATTAAATATGTTACATGTCCAGAAATGACATTTAATTTAAATGCAGCAGTTTTTTGGGGGTAATCTCATTGTAATAAAGTGCTGCTTTGTAAACTATGAAAACTGACACGTGATTGCAGTCTCACTGATGGTTAATAAAGCTACGGTGGCTGAGAAGTGCAAAACACATTTACATATTGCTTTTTACTTTTGCAAATGCCACAACAAATTTACAATTTTGAAAACAAATATACATAATTATCTAAAAAAAAAAAAAAAAAATACAACTAGCAAAACACTTTTTTTTTTTTTTTTACAAAGGCACATTGTAATCGTCAAAGTGTTTCCATATTTGTTAATTAGTTTTGACCTTTTGCAAAAGTGTTGCAATAATGTGTAAATGTGTTGTGGTATTTGTAAATGTGTTTTGCACTTCTCAGCCACCGTATAAAGCTGCAGTGAAAATGTAAGAAGTGAGAAAACAGGGGTAACACTGCCCTCTATTAAAAAAAAAAAAAAAATCCTAATTAAGTCAATATATCTTTCCCCAATGCTGGTGCAAATATAACAAAACAAATCAAAAAGTATTGTTACTCTTTTTATTTTTGATGCAAGAATAACGCATGCATACTGTAGCTTTTGCAACAGCATTGCACTTCATTTTTTGTTTTAATAATTTAGGATGTCAGTTCTTTTACCATGGCTTTAGCTCTTCTTCTGACTGACGCCACAGGTAATATTTTTAACCTGGAGTTACTTTGACCTTCCCAACAAAACACAAAAACAACAAATGGAGAGTTCTTTTTTTTTTTAATAGATCTCGACATACTGTAACAAGTTAAAAGCCTGGGGAAACTATAGCCATTCTTGTGCTCACCTTAAACGTACTGCATCATTTATTGAATGTTTCTTACCTTTGCTCTCAGCCACAGCTGTGCTCGATCCTCTAACTGTCTGAGCTCAATTGAAAAATTAAATAAAAAAAAAAAAAATAAAAAAAAGTGAGTGATCGGCTCTACAGAATTAAAAAAAAAAAAAAAATCTCAATTTAGAATTTTGAATTCATCTGTTAAGTATCAGAACATTATTTTCCTCTTTTGCAGTACCACCTACTGGACATTTCATATACTGTATTTGTTCCTCCAGCATCAAGTGGCCAAAAGTCCTTCAATTTGTGCCACCACCATTTTATCTAAGCTTCACACTTGTCACCAGACAAGCTTGATTACACAACACAATAAGCACAATATTCTATTTCCTACCTTGAGTCTCTCCTCCCTGTTCCCTTCCCCCTCACCCAGGTGTAACACTCTTTTTTTTTTTTTTTTTTATATCCTCCTCATAATAAAGTGTTTCTTGCCCTTCCTTAGGGAGGGTTGGTGAACGTCACAATTATGCAATAAAATAAATTCATTTATTTAAATGCTTTAACAAAACATGCATTGCTGTCTTAAAAAGATTGCACTTCTTGTAGTGTTGACCTTTAACAGCATGTGCAGACAAAGAGAAAATAAATAAATACATTTGTGCAAAAAAATTATGACATTAATTGTAAAAATTTGTGGGGATTTCGAAATTGCTTGTATACATTTTTTTTTTTTTTTCAATGTATAACTATACGTATATGACATTTTTTACAGCAATCATGCAGCACACTTCCCTTTACCAGCTCTAATGTCTAGAATTCAGTGTTTTCAGTTCAAGCGTAGAAGTTACTGAACAGGAACACAAACACTCCTTAAAACGTTTTGCTGTAAATGTGTTTAAATAAATTCTGATAATGTTTCAAGTGTCATAAAGTTGCAGACAATATTACACTTTCTTACATTTGAATAATAAACACATTTCGATGATATGTGACTCGATATGAGTCCTGATGTAATGATAGTAGTTTTCTTGTGGTTTAGTAATATAATAAAATTTCAATAACTTTTAATAAATGTCTTTCTGCCTGTTTTTCTATTTTTCGTCCATTGCAAGAACCACTTATAATGATGAATTTTATTACAACAGTAGTGAAGCACAGATTTCTCCAACATAGCATGAGATTGCACTTTCGCAGCTTTTACTTTTTAACAAGTGATTCTTTAATTCGTTTTGAAAATTTTTCTGTGTTGTCTCAAATGTCAGAATGAGGCCCCAATGAGTTTCAGAACAATGACCAGTTACTTCATTTTTTGTACATATTTACATTTTTTTTAAATTCCCCCCAAGAGAGGAATGGACTAATCCCATTTTATTTATTTATTTTATTTTTTAGTTAAATGCCATTTATTAAACTTTAGTGAAAAAAAAAGTCTTTGCTGTCTTACAAACATGATGCAGACTGGGGCAGGAGTTTGGTGTCCTGTTTACAGAGACACAGATGGGGGTGAGTTTTGTTCCAAACCAACATGCCTCAGGACACGTACACTAAGTGTTTAGTTTTTGCCCTCGTCCAAGAGCAGTTTGTTTATCCGAGCGGCAAAACGAATGCCTAGAAATCCAACATGTCCCATATTTTTGTTGTATCTTTCTCTAATCTCTGATCACTTCATTCCACAGTAAACTCTTTCACTATTTAACTTTTTTTTTTAATCTAAGAGATAAGAACACAGAAAAACAGCTTCCCACTGCTTTTCTTTTCTTTTTGCGTTCACTCTCGCACACAGGCACATACAGCGTGTTGCGATAAGTTGGATACAGTGTACTTACTTGATTGAAGAAGAAAAACAGCTGCTCTCTGGTGTCTGTAACATGAGGGATCCAGTTACACTATCAGAGGAAGTATATGAGCATTCCCATGTAAAGATCAGGGCTCCTTGAACACTCCTTATCATCTCAGACAAATTTGTCAGACAGTCACGGCATATTGGAGAGCTGACAAAGGTGTTCTTTGTAGTCGGGGTTGGTCTTCTTCTTATCTTTTAGGACCATCGGCTTGTTTTTTGAAAGCATCATTGGCCACCTTGAAGAGCATAGCATCAGTCCCACAGTAAGGTGACTACGACATAACACTATAGTCTGTCTCTCACCAAAGACCCGATAATGGTAAATAACGCAAAGGTTTCTGACTAAACACATAAAAAATAGCTAAATCCAACAGTTATATGAAAAAAAAAGTCAGGTGATAGAACCATAAAGTTTCACTTGTGCTTCACCGGAGGATGCAACTGGTTGATACTGGTAGACACTGGCCGATACTAATGCTGACTGTAGTCATTTAACCGTGAGATGGCTTGTAGAACAAAAACGTCTTAAAAGACCACGTCTCCTGTGACACAACAAGCTCATCCACTTGGTTTTTGCAAGGAAGCACCAAATGTGAGCTATGAAAAGATTGAACCCCATTGATTCTCTGGCAAGGAAAAATCATGCCAGAGAATATTTCTTGCTTTGAAAAACATGATCATCAGAGAAAAACCAAGCATTGACGCCATTTTTACCTCTTACACCAGCTCGTAGTGACCTCACAGCGTTGGGTTGGGGCAGCCGTCAGCTTTGCCAGGGATACTTCTCTTCTTCTACTAAATCCCTTTTATGTCTATACCTTAATAAATAAGTCCACTCTCTCCTACTGATCAAGTAGGATAGTGCAATGCTTACCGCGTCTTACATGTAAATAAGGCAGCCGACTGCTGGCTGTGGTTGCTCCGATGTACATAGTACATGGTAATAAATAAAACAATATTAAAGTAAATATGGAGAAAAGAACTTGAAAAAACTTGCACACAAGTAATGTTCTCCCAATTCTTTAGGTCAGGGGTTCTCAACTGGTCTCACCCTGGGACCCACATTTTGCCGTGGTCATTAAATCGCGTCCCAATTTAGTTTTTCAAAAATAGTTGTTGAAAACATAATATTTATATATGTATATATATTTTATTTTTATTTTTTTCTCCTGTACAACATCTATTTCACAGCATGCCTGTCAAAAGAAAAGTTATTTTCAAAAATAATAAACAAGTCCAACATGAGAGACATTAAATATTTATTTATTTTTGACAAGCTGTCCGCAACCCACCCAGTACAGGCCCGCGACCCACCAGTTGAGAATCGCTGCTTTAGGTTGTTAAAGAGTGTAGGAATTATGCTGTTTTGTTTTAATTACTAAAATATATGCCTGGTTTTAGCTAGGAAGCCTGTTACTCAAACAATGAAAAAAGGCTTTGTGGTGTTTAGTGAACAAATACAGTTGATCCAGGTGGCCCACAGTTTACTTTGGAAACACATACTGAAGAACAAAAGACAAGGAAACAGGAAGGAGGGATTTTTACTTTGAGTCTTCTGTTTTTGTGACTCAACGTACCATGTCTCTCTGAGCCGCCCGACGTTCAGGTATTATAATGCTAAGAACAATAACACCACTTGGGCTAACCTTCAGATTTGCCTTTTAAAGGTGCAGTCAGTAACTTGGAGGAGACAGAGGACTTAGCATTAAATTTAAACATGTACAACTGTCACAGGCGTGAATATTGCTAAATGGCCAGTGAACCACCCAACAAAACCAATAAGACTGTCAGGTCACTCCATAAAGATATTGTCTGCTACTTTCTAATAAAACAACACCAACCAGTAATGTTAGCATTAGTATCAGAAACAAGCTAACGTTAGCCCGACTGCAACATCACGGTAACATAGCATGCACTATGGAGTAATAGTGTAACAATTGCAAATCAAACATAATGAAAATCAAACAGGGGTAATTACCCGTCAAGCAGAAAAGTCGCCAACTCTGCGTCAGTTTTGAGTCCTTCCAGAGTTCCCTCCACCTCTGAAAAGCCACTCCGATGTTGACTCTCGACTTGTCGCGGGCTCTGTCTAATTCTAGCGTTTCTTTCTTCTTGCTTCTTGTTTTTACTTGTCGTCTTTGCCGTGTAAGCTGTTGATGCTAACAGAGCTATCGGCAGTCGCAAGCATGAGCTATAGCTGTTTAAGGAGGAAAGGGGCGGGAGCTGTGATCGACAGCTGTCAGGCAGTCCATCAAACACAATCCTGGCTCTGATTGGTTTTTATTATTGCTCGGTCGTGGTGGATTCTGGCAATTTGCAGTAAGAGCAGTAGGCGGGGCTTAATGAGCCTGTTTTACAGATTACCAGTTTCATGTAATGCTGCATTTACATAAGTGACAGTTTTAGCAAATCTGACAAAAAGTCACTTTTATAAGAGTTAGCTATTGCACCTTTAACAAGCTCCTTTATCTGATGAGCACACACACACACACACACACACACTGAGAGATCCAGTCGGATTTCTTGCCGTCAAAACAGATCCTATCTGCTCTCTTCAGTCTAATTACCTGTTTACTCTAAAGGCCTTTCTGTCTCCATGGAAACAGTGTTTAAAAACTACTTTTTGAGGAATCCAGCTCATTTCTCCAGATAATCTCATCAGAAAACTAGAACCATATACCAGATCTTTGGTTTTTTACCACCAAAGTATTACCAACACACTTTACAATTTCTGCGTATTCACCCATCAATTGTACAGATCTGCAAAAACAAGTTACTAATCAACCATTGGGAGCAACTGAGGGTTCAGTGTCTTGCCTAAGAACACTTCGACACATAGACAAGTATCGAACCTCCAACCTCGCAATCAGTCGACGACCCTTCTACCATCTAAGCCACAGCTGCCCAGCGATCTTTTCATTGGATTGCATTTTCTAATACTAAAGTTCCCAAATTATTTTCTCAAACCCAAACATTGAACCTGAGTCTCAGTACATTCATCCATCCATCCATTTTCTGACCCGCTTGCTCCTTTTTTCAGGGTCACAGGGGTCTACTGGTGCCTATCTCCAGTTTTCAATGAGCGCTAGGTGGGGGTACACCCTGGACAGAGCGCCAGTTCATCGCAACACACACACACACACACACACACACATAGACAACCACCCACATTCACTCCTCAAGCCAGTTCAAGAGACTCAAATCAACCTAACAGTGATGTTTTTGGACTGTGGGAGGAAGCCGGAGTACCCAGAAACCCACGCAGCACAGGGAGAACATTCAAATTCCACACAGAAAGGACCCAAGTATCAACCCAAAGGCTTGAATCCAGGACCTTCTTGTGAGGTGGATGTCCTAACCCAAATGCCAGTACATGCATATCAAATATTATTTTTGACTGTACCTAAACATTTAAATTCAATCTAATCTACACTCACTCAGATCATAGCCTAATTAAGAATTATCCTTCCATCTTTTGAACACACTTATCCTCAGCAGGTTGCAAGATGAGTCAGGGGGCAAGGTGGGGGAAACCCTGTACAGGTACAGTCTAACTTACACTTTCCTTCAAAGACACCAGTATGACAGACATGTTCTTGTCTGAAGGAAGATGGTGGAGAACGTGTTATGAGAAAATCTCCACATTTGGTCAAAACCAGGATTCAAACCCACTTTTTTTCTAGCTGGGACTGACCTGAGATTTTGCCTTGACGGAATGGTATTAGTTTAAGTTGATCCACACTATTAATGTACATCATTGTGTGTGTCCCACTGTCGTTTACTGCATGAGTCTATATGTAGATATAAACAAACAGGTTAAACATCGGTACATTGTAGACTAAAGACACACTTTTTAAACTTTATCTGTATTACATCCAAACGTTGTTCTCATCCACTACTGATGCCAGTGTGCCCCCCAAAACACTGCCAAAGTTTACGGCGTTTATGGTTTTTTCACAGATTGAAAGTTGTGCCACGACAATGGTGGATGTCGATATTGTGGCTTCAACGGAAACACCCGAATACGAGCGAAATTCGATGTCTCGCAGAGCAACGTTATATCGTTTTCTGCAGTTGAAGACACACGCACATTTGTCAGCAATCCCATTGTTTGTGATGGAGTCAAAAACAAACTTGCGAGTGGCAATTTCAACTTTCGACATTTGTTCGCGAGTACATTCTCCTGTTTTTCAGGAGGGTTAGGCCAACGCAATGTTTTTTTTATCAATGTTATAAAAAACATTATCCACTGTTCCCTGCAACTTTAAGTCCACGAGAAGTGCCACATGCTGGCTTTATACCAGACTGATGTCATCAAACAAGAACTGGATATTAACTTGCCATCAAACGGAATAAATTAACTTATTAGTGTTTTATTCAATCAGTATCATTTTATAAAACACCCAAAGAATTGAAATGCATGTTCCTCTGTTCTTCTTTCCATTCCTCTGTTAGCATAGAAAAGAGTGCTTTGTGTCGCCCCTCTCCTGTATCTTTCCTCATGATGTCATCTAAGATCTGCAGCACAGTTTATCCCTGAATTATCTGTCTCTTTAAATGAATCAAATCTCATTCTTCAGCCCTCATTGACTGCATCATCGAGTGTGCATGTTCTCCTCTTTCCACATACAGTATCTGCCTCCAACAGTCCAAAAACATGTTTATCTATTTATGTCTAGTGTTGCTAAAATGAATGAGTAAATGGTGTGTGAATGAAGATGCCGTGTCCATGGTGTACCCTTATTTGAGCTGGCCTTTGCACCAGCAGACCTCCGTGGCCCTTAACAGACAATAAATGAATTCATGGATAAATGAATTGATGAATTGATGAACAAGACCTCATCAAAAATAAGTGATTAAAAAAAAGTGAAGACTTGATTTTTTGCATTACAAGTACACCATACAGATACCCTAGTTTGTTTCTAGGATTAAAAGAAGAACATAGACTTTCTGGGACACAACATTGAACTTGTTATAGAAATAACACAACAAACCATGAAGTGAATGTTTGATTTATTATGAGGGAAATTGTTTGTCTTCACAAGGTGAAAATGCAAACTATAAATTTCTTTTTGGGAAATAATTTTAAATAAAGCAAAATTGTCTGAATTTTTACAACTGGCCAATGAGATTGTGGATCCATAGTTTTGGAAGAACTGGACTGGATTTAATGTCTATGTTGGTGATCCGGAGATAACCATTGATTGTGATCCAGGGCCATTGCTCTTGGTTGCCAGGAGTCCATTTCACCAGAGCACTGGACCCCAGGGGCCACCATAGTCCCACAGGTACGGCCTGTATTGGTAAGCTTTACAGAGAGAAGTAATCAGTGACGATCGGACCAAATCCTCGCTCTGGCTCAGTCCCTCTGCCTTGTTCACTTCCTTGCACGTCTCAGACGCCTGCTGCTTTCGTTTTGTTTTGTACCTCCTGTTCTGAAACCAGATTTTCACCTGCGTCTCAGTTAATCTCAACGAGTTCGCCAGGTGAGCCCTTTCTGGGGCCGACAGATATTTCTGATGGTTGAACTTCTTTTCCAGTTCCAGAACTTGGAGGTGTGTGAAGGCAGCTCTGGAACGCTTCTGTTTCCCTAAGGACGTGACACTTGACTCGTAGGACCTGGGGCAGGAGGTTCCCTGAGGCTCTGCGAATTACAGCAACAAGTGGTTAAAGCAAAGCTGTTCGAGCGAAGAAGTGAATACTTTCAAAAAAACACATGTAATTTATCACAAAACCGTTTTTTACATGCAGGACTGGCTGCAAACGACCTGGACTTGTTGCTCACCTGAGTGGACTCTGAGCTGGGTTTCCGGAGGACAAATTTGCACCGTTGTCTTCTCATTGTCCTCTCTCCACTGCAAACACTTTTCTCTCCTCTGTGTGCAGCCCTTGACGTTAAATCCAGTGCCCTCCCTAACAGAGAGGATGTCGTCTATGAGGAAGGAGGTCACAGGTTTGACTAAGTTGGACCCATCCATCCTGCCCGTCACTGACACTCAGTCAGAGAGTTCAAACAGCAGGAGTGCAGCTAAAGCAGCATGTGTGTCTCACTTTCATACTGGCTGCATTTATACCAGAGGAGAGGCGGGGTCATCCAGGACTAGGATACTGACAAAGTAAAGGAGGCGGGACGAGTCAGCCTCCTCAAACTTTCACTGCTTTAGATCATTATCATTGGTTAGGTCATTGTTACAAATAACTTTTGAACTTGTTTCCTTTTAAAATTGTTATTTAATAATTTATTGACTTTTAGATTTAATTACAGGTAAGTTTTATTACATCCATACATAAGGAGGTAATAAAACGTTCATTTATGTGTTTGTCCATTAGCAGGATCATACCAAAAGTGGGTTACTTCATTGATTTTGACCATTTTTTTTAACAAATCTTATGGCTTATGCCATGGAAAGTCACATTAACTTTTGGAGAGGATCCAGATCAATATACTGATTCTGGATCAGTTTGAAAAATTAAAAATTTAAAAATCCCTTTATTATCATTGGAGAAATTAAAAAAATAATATACCAGTTCGTATTTGACTGACTGATCATCACTGAGTCCTGGAAATAGATAAATTAACTGTCCCAGTTTGTTCAAAAGTTTCTTGATTTAATAGTATACCATTTTATTTCTATTGCAATCATTAGTCTTTTTGTATGATGCTCCTCAAATAATGAACTCCTACTTCTACTATAATATGTAGAACAACATCGGCAATGACAATTCCAAAGATTTCATTTTTACATCTGAATATTATGGCGATTCACTTTTGTACCTTTAGGATGTAACAGCAGTAGTTCTGTAAGGATCGTAACAGTTTATGATTATTACATTTTAATTAGAAAGATGTCTCCAATAAACATAAATAATATCCACTTTGTTTAGGTTCTTATTATTAACCTTAATCTTAAATAAAATAATTGAAAAATAGAAATTGAATATGAATTAAAAACCATTTGAATATAAATACGTGCACACAGTGGTGACACCTAAACAGTGGGAAAGTGTGTCTGACTCAGTGGAGACGAGTCCGTGTGTAACAGGGGGGACGTACGGGTGCTCAGAGTGGGTGGTCGTGTCTCCTCAGCACTAATGACTTGGACACATTGTGACCGGCTCCTGAATGGACTCGCTCATTGTTGGCTGTTTGTTTGTTTGTTGTTTTCTGCGACTCAGCTTGACCTTTTCTCCAGCCATCACTTGTTTTATTAGCAGTTTCACTGTTGCTCTGAGATTTCATGCTTCATTTGTAACAATTATGAATGGACGTTTGATAAACGTGACCCTTTCTGTGCCCTGCACTCCTGCTCCAACCTCCCTAGACCATCCACACGCCAAAGTCTCATTAATAAGCACATGTAACCCTGAACATATAAACATAGGGAACATATAAGCAGTAAATGGATCAAACTCACAAACCCTTTGAATTGTAGACTACACATTGGACATAGTTCATCAACTTAACTTGGCATCAAATAGTAAGGATTGACCTGTCAAACCGTGAAGCTCATTGAAAACATCTTGATCCATCCAAGGTTTTTATTGAGTTGAAGTTTGACAAATTATTTTACAAATGTTCTGAAATTAATCTTGACCACGTTGACTATGCAGAAGACTCAACCAAGGGATCATCATGGTCTCTTTCAGTTTCCTCTGCTGTGATGTGTAGACGTGTTCCACTAAAGCTAATTCCTCCCTGAAATCATCTGTTTTTGTGTCAACACTAAATGTAGATGCCCAGTATGATAGTTTAAATCTGTCTGGCACCACTTGGCTGCAAATGTTCAACTGTAAGCACAGAGAGCTTTTATTTGTTAGATGTACTTCCTGTTAGAGTTGTTCTGCATGTTTAGTATGTTCAGCTGTAAAATGTGGAATACATTTGGTGCTACTTTCATATTTCCTATTTACATAGGTGAAAGTAACTGATTACAAGTACTCACGTTACTGTAATTGAGTTGCTATTATGGGTTCTTGTACTTTTTTTTAAGTATATTTCTAAATCAGTAATTTTACTTGTACTTAAGTATGTTTTAAAAGAAGTAAAGTAATTGATTACATTTCTACACCCAAACGTTACTGAGCAAATTATAATTTTTTTGTGTTTTTTATTATTTTTGAGTTTCCATTTCATGCTACATTGAACATAATCCATATATTCTTAGTGTTGCCTTTTTTGATCAACGCCACTTTCTTGGGTTCAGGTTGGGGTTTCTACCTATTATGTTGTTACCCACACAACACATTTGACATGATACTGTTTAAGAGTTCATAAATTTAGCTTTACTTATAGCCTGAGAATTTTATTTTTTTATTTTGAATTGAATTCATTGATGTTATTTTATTTTTTTTAAAAAAAAGAATTGTACATTTTGACAAACTTTTAACTTCATACAGACAATATGCAAGGGAACCGTGGCATGATTTATTACCAAAGATAAACACAGGGAGTGAAAGTAACTTGTAACTTTTACTTTGAGTACTATTTCATTGAGCTATAGTTTTTACCTGTACTTGAGTATTTTATGTATTTTATTTACTTGTACTTGTACTTGAGTACAATTTCAATAAAGTAACTGTACGTCTACTTGAGTAGGCGATTTTTTTCAAAGTGAGCACATTGATTATATATATATGTATATATATATATATATATATATATATATACGTATTGTATATATTGTCAAACAAGAGACCACTTGCACTGTCTAACGACAGTGACTGCTCCTATGAATGAACTCTTAAACGATGCAGTCATCTGTCGCCCTTTTCACTGACAATCTACATGATTGTTCTCAATGGTGAAGAGTGACATTTCCTCTTCAGGTAATGTGTCTGAAGCATTTCTGGCTAAGTTGTGAAGCTGCATGGTTGTGTATCGGTTGTGACATAGTAAAGCCTCTGACCTTTCTGCCCTGGAAGGCATTTGTCTTCAGCAGAGCAAACTGCATGGTGACAATGTTTGCTTGGAGCCACCTATAGTTGTTGTACCATCAATCACCACTTCATTTTTTTTTTTTTTTACACTGTTTTTGTTGTTGGCCAATAGGGACTTTTTGTTGTAAGTGGACTTGTCAGACATATGTCCTGTTATCTACGCAGCATCAGAGATGTTCTATATTGTTTTTTTGCACCTGGTTTTTTTTTACAATGAATGCTTTTCGTTGTGCTTGGTATGACATAACCAACATGTCATCCTATGAAACGGATCATTGAGAGGTTGGTGCACAGACCTCAACCAACAGAAATATTGTTATTATTTTCTAAAATTGTCAAAAGTCTACAAAATTGTTAAACTCGGAAGAAGTTATAACATTGTGACCACCTGTCTAATAAAGTAATAGACTCATTCTGCTGCCCAGAGGTGGACTGGGACAAAACTTCAGCCCTGGCCTTTTCTGTCCAGACTACATTATGAGTGACACCATGTAGAAGCTGTTATTTAGTCAGTGATTCTCAACATGTGGTTATTATGTCTGAATTTTAATTCAGAAAACCTTAAAAGGGGAAACTTTTTAATCCTTTTTTAATCTATATTCTTTTGCTATTTTGCAACTTCCTTTGTCCCATTTTCAAAAAGTTCTGACACAATTTTTTTCAGATATTAGCTATACCTTTTGCCAATAAATATCCCTTTTGCCACATTTTGCTCATTGAAGCTACCCTTTGCCATTACACACCTGACTCCTCTATATTTGGCTCTCTTTTGGCCACTCTTAACTGATTTTGTCCCATTTTAGTCACTTTTCACTGTTTTTTTGGCCACATGTCTACCTCCACTTGCTCGTAAAAAAAAAAAAAAACATGGCATACTGGACCGGCAGCCACCCCTGCTGCTGCCTGAACTACCCAATAAGCCAAGGACTCCACTGGACCTCGTGGATTGATCTCACAGGGGACTGTGAAACTATCACAGTTAATGAATCTATTATTTTGTGCGTGCAAACATGATTTCCTAATTTTTACGTGCCGCTCGGAACAGAATGCTGGGAATCAATCCTCTGCTGCCTCTGTGAAAGGCGGTATTTCTTAACCCCTAGCTGCACTAACTGGATTTAGAGAAAACTATGTGGTACAGCTAAGAAGAGGGGGTTAGATAGGGATAGTGTTGGGGGAAATCGTAAAGTTTTGGGGTTAGCAATACAGTAATAGAAAATTACTTCCAATTCAAATACATCAGTTTGTAATTCGTTGCAAGTAGTATAAAGGAATTTAGGAAATTGTGTTACCATGCAAGAAACCATCGATTGATTCCTTTAGGTGACAGTTTCACAATCCCCCGTTAGACTATGGGCTGGCTGCACACTTCATTTGAAAGCCAAGTCAACAACTCAAAGCAATTGCTTGAGCCACCGCCAAAACCATTGGTGTTTCATGACAGGGCTCCGTATTCTGCTGAAAGAGGCACTGAAGTACTGAGAAAGTGTGCATTGTCCTCTGAAATCCAGCAATGCTGAGTGACAAGTGCACAGTGCTCATAGCAGAGATATTTCCTTTTTTTTTACTGTTTATTTATTTATTCATTTATTATTTTATTTTATTTTATTTTATTTATTTAAACATTTCTGTCAATGCCAAACAACTAAGACATCACCGACCAAGCACACATTTCCTGAGAAGCCCCTGACTGCATCCTGCAGTCCGGGGCGGCGGTCAACTTTCGGCGCGTTGCTCAATGTTCGATAAACAATTGCGTTCAGACTTACTTTATCCGTAACCCTAACCGTATCTGTTTTGTGTGCCTATAGAATTATGTAACGTTTAAAATTATTTATATCGCACGATTTATTTATTTTGAGGTTGATTATTTTTAACTGTATAAGAGTCACACAGCACAGTAGCATGCTGCATTGAGCTCCGCCCCAAACTGCGGACTGCAGTCAGGGGTACTTCCATTTCCGCATGCATGTGCCCAAATACAGGACTTTATTGTGAAGAGTGAACAAGGAGCACCAGAAGTATTATCAACCAGTATTATTCCCTTGCTGTCTAAAATAAGAGTCTGTGTTATTAACGTTACCTTTCAGTGATCATACTGTTATTAGTTATTAAGCAGATCTTTGTTTTGAATAAATATGTCCATTTTTCAATCTTCATCAATGGTTGAAAAGAGTTGTTTCCTGCAAAAGGATGCTTTCACGCAATGCAAGATATTCAATGAGCCATTTACCTTGAAATCACCTCAAAACAGCCCGTTTTTATCCATCAGTTGCTTTGCATTCCTATTGTCTAAACAACACAAGCCTCTGTGGGCTGGTGTATAGTTGAAACAGGGTAGTTTTATGTTGGAGCTCGTGAATTTTTGAATGATCTCATCATCAATACAAAAATACAAGATAATCAGTACCATTTAAAAAGTCATTCACAGCCAGAGAAATATCTGTTTCGATATCTGTATACATGGAGCATACAAGCATGACTTGAAGTCTTTTTAAAGAACTGGTACTGGTTCTTTATCTGATGGTCAGACACTGCACGTCATCCACTGTTTATGGATAACATCATCTCATAGGAGTTTAGATAAAAACATGCATTTCCTCAATCACCTTTAACTTAAAAAACTAAAAACAAAAATTGTACACGCAGACATGAAGGTGTAGTTCCTGTTAGAATTAGGAGTGATTTGATGATCACTATGTATCCAGGGTTACAAGTGATGGAGCTGCTTATCTCATCTTAAGGGACAATGTATGCACTTTGGACAAGTTGTCAGTAAGCCAGTCCTGAGAGCCATCTATTTGAACATTTTAGAAAACTAGATTGTAAAATTAATTTAAAACCTGTATCATTTTAAAGGGCTTCAACGCAAACATCCTTATGTCATTATTAAAGAAAATATTTAGCATTGCTAACATTTTTGCACCCGTCAGGTAAATTTATTCACTCTTTGAAAACCACTTAATGTTCCCCACAGCACCCACTAAGACTAACCTGTCCTTCAAAGCTTCTTTTGCATACTCACACACTCAGAGAGACACTATCTGATCTCCTGGTCTCCTCTCTGTCTACAGCTTTATCCTTATCTGTGTAGAGATGCTCTTCAGCCCCCGCTTAGAGGTGGCTCCTCTCCTCAGGGCTTGGGGCTTATAGCATTCAAATGTGACACAAAATGTATCCATTATTTTGATTTATGGAGGTACAGCTTTTATTTTGTTTATTTCTAATATCAGTGTTTTTAGGGGGTTGGATTTAAAGAAAGATTAGCTTCGTTACCTGAGCTTATTGGCTCTCTACTGAGTGGCAGCCCCGTGTGTGTGTGTGTGTGCTGGTTTTAACGGAGAAAGGTGAAGAGCCACTGTGTCTGCATTTTTGTTTACCAAGCTAAGGACTCTGGGGCAGGACGAGCTCTCTGCCTTATCAGCAGATGTGGGAATGGGACAATAATGAGCCCAGTTTGATAGGTCAGATGTCAACTCATCCATTAGCGGCTCAATGGTGCTGCTTGATAAAGTGCTCCAACCGCACTCAAACAGGTCTTCATTGGATCTCAACTTGAAATAAGAAAGGCTTTCCACAAAATGTATCTTTGTTTGTATAAAAATGTGTTTTCTGTTTCTTTTGTTTTTGTTTTTTCTGCATAAAATTAAAAAAAGTTTACTTAAAAACTTAAGAAACTGAGAAAAAAAAGTAAAAATGCAATTTGCAGGTATAGGTCAGCGTCTCTCTAAGGTGTTGAGAAATATGAATAATCAAAAGGTTAATTGTGGTCTTATGGAAGCGTATAGTTGCCACAGAGGACATTATATTTTGTATCACTATATTGTATAAACAGTATAATTACATTGTACAAACACGATATCAAATTGTACAAATAACATAATTATATTCTATAAACATGATATTATACTGTACAAACATGATATCATATTGTATATATAATTATATTGTACAAACATGCTATTCTGTATAAACAATATAATTATATTGTACAAACTCGATATCAAATTGTACAAATAATATAATTATATTGTATAAACATTATATTGGACAAACATGATGTTATATTGTACAAATGTGATATATTGTTTGTACAAACAATATAGTGATAAAAAAAAATTATTTATGGCAGCTCTATGCTTCTGTATGGTGTAGTCATTTATTTATTCATCTATTTATCGTATAGCAGCCAAAAGTAAACTCACAAAGACAAGTGCAAAAATCTATATTTTTAAGCAGACAATTTCATAATAATAATAATAATAATAATAATAATAATAATAATAATAATAATAATAATAATAATAAAAAATAAAAATATATATTTTTTTTTATTGGTCAAATGATTATTTTTAGCTCATTTTCAAAACTGTAGGACACTGTGGAAGCTGTTGGACATACATCCCCCTCATTTTGGATAAAATATGCGTTTTCACAAAGAATATAGAAATATTGTTATGGTTTCGTTTATTGAGAAAACTTTTTTTTTTATTTTTTAGGTAATTTGATCGCCTGACATGTTTCGATCGACTGCCAACTGTCAGTCTTCCTCAGAGGTGATTGCTTTGATGTATCTCTTAGTAGAAATATTTGTAGAAAAACAGTAGAAAGAATAGAATATAATAGAAACAGTTGCAGGATTATTATTATTATTATCATAATTTTTTTTAAATATCCACTTTAAGACTAATCTAAAATGATAAGACATTATAGCAGCAGTAGATATAGACATATAGGTATAGTGGGATGTTTATTGCAGTCCGTTGATCGCCATCCTCTGACAGTCTGTTATGAAATGTCCTTCATTGTTTAAATCACTGGACATGTGTGAGGCGTAGCTGAGCCCGAACACTCCGCTGTTTCCTAAGCCCACCACCGGGCTGTAGTGTCCGAAGCTCACGTTAAACGGAGCTGGGTGAGAAGCGGCCGAGCAGAGCTGTCCGTCCCGGACCAGCACCGGCACAGGCACCCTGAGGAGCCCCGGGGAGGCGGTCACCAGCTCCAGGGACGTGTCCTGCCGCTGCCGCTTACATTTGTACCTCCTGTTCTGGAACCAGATCTTCACCTGGGTGGAGGTGAGCTGCAGTAGCCGGGCCAGGTGCTCTCTCTCCGGGGCGGACAGGTAGCGCTGCTGCCTGAAGCGACGCTCCAGCTCAGACACCTGGGAGTGGGAGAAGAGGACCCGGGGCCGCTTCCGGAGCCTGGCTTTACCCACGTCTTTGTCCCAGTCAGGGCCACTGGTTTCTGCGAAAACACAAATATCATATTTAACCAAATCTTCAATAATGAATCATGTTTTTTTTTTTTTTTTTCTCCTTTTGAAGTAATTTTAAAGTTCATTTTTCATTTGACAGTGATCTGCTGCTGCTTGTCACAAAATAATAAATAAAAATAAAAACTTCCCCATGTTCTTGTTTATAGCTACTTTATTTTTAACTATTTGGTGGCATTTATAGTTTTATCTTATAAGCTCTTACTCTGTGACTGTACTTTAAATACTGTTTTGTACTTGTGCCATTTATTTGTTTTAAGAACATTTTAGCATTATTTTGGCACTATAAACTTGTTTTATGTACTGCTGCCAGGACACACTGGCATGTAAAAGAGATTATTAATCTCAATGTCGTTCTCCTGACTAAATAAAAAAAAAAAAATAATAATAATAATAACACACACATATAATAATAATAATAATAATAATAATAATAATAATAATAATAATAATAATAATAATAATAATGCTGAAACACTGCACATTCCTTTCTGGGATTAATAAAAGTTATCTTATTTAGTTTATTTTTATCCTTAATGATTTAGCTTTATACCATCACAAATGGACAAGAAATAAGAAAACATTTGACTTGTTAAAAAAAAAATACAGTGATATTTATTGACATTCTTATTTACACAATATATTATATATTATATTGATATATGATATATATTTTTAAAGGATAATTCTAGACTTTTTAATGAATGCAATATCTTTTGACATAAAAAAAAAAAAACTTCTAATTCTACACGTGGACCTCAGAAATATTAATAAAAGCTATTTAGCTTGGTTAGAGATTCATACTATTTAAATTACATTTGTAAAAATGTTCAGCAAAGTATGCCACAGTTATCCTGAGAGACAAACAGATGATCCCACCTTGGTCGTTAGTCTCCTCTCCTATGGATGGGTTGCGGTCGTGGAGTTTCCTCTGCGCGTCTGATACGCACTGGTCGGGCCTGGAGTCGTAGAACTCACCGTGTCTCTGCACTGACTGGAGCTGATGATGATGATGATGGTTCATCGGAACAACCTGGTCAGTCAGTAGAAAATCACTCTCACAGTCCTGATGCTGCTCCATCCTTAAAATATCCCTCACAGAAAAAGGCGTCGTGGTCATTGTTGGAGTGTTTTTACGCACTGAGTGGTGAGATGGTGGTGGTGGTGGTAGTGGTGGTGCTGCTGGGCGGATGTTCTTCCTCACTGATGAGTGAAGGCCTCACCATTTAGGTCATTCAAAGGCTCAGCTAATGAGCGTGTGTGTGCGTGTGTGTGTGTGTGTGTGTGTGTGTGTGTGTGTGTGTGTGTGTGTGTGCGTGTGTGTGTGTGTGTGTGTGTGTGTGTGTGTGTGTGTGCGTGCGTGCGTGCGTGCGTGCGTGCGTGTGTGTGACAACAGCCCACATACTCACATTATTTATTTTTCTACTTTAACTATAAGTTCAGTGTTTGCTTAAAAATCGAGTCATCGAGTTTATTCTTTTCAACTTTTCTCACATTCTGGAGTGGATTTTTATTTTTATTTTTTATTGTACAATTTAAAAACAAGCAAACACACAAACCAACTATACCAGGGTTGGGATCAATTACATTTTTCAATTACAATTTAGTCTTCAATTATCCATGTTCAAATACAACTCAATTACGATTACAGCAACCAACGTCTTTTGGGATTACAATTGAAATTACAATTACTATTTTTCCCCTGAAAGTCAATTAGAATTACGTTCTCAATTATTAAAGTTCAATTACAATTACCTAGCCTTTAATAAATAAACCAATAAAACTTAACTTTCCTCTTGTGTTAGCTTTCTGTTAGCATCTCTTGTATTATAACATAGCTTGATTCTGACCCATGTCTTATATCATAAAATACACCAAAAATATTATCTATCATCCAATTTGTTTCACATCTCTTGGTTTCCTGGTTAGGCTTCTTTATCAGGAAAACATATGTTTTAATATTTTTGGTGTGGGTGTCTGAGTCTTTTTTCTGTCACAAAAAAATTGTAAAATGATCCTAAAAGAAGTGACAGTTAAACTTGGTATGAAACGTATTTTAATAAATGTTAACTAAATATGTGAAAGCATATAGAACTGTAGTTTCCCAGGTTTGCGTTAAATTAAAGGTAAATTAATTTCCATGCCAATTACAAATATAAAGTACATTATCCGAACTCAATTACAGTTACAACAGCAACATATATTTTCAATTACAATTAGAATTAGAATGATGTCATAATTGTAATTCATTATCAATTACACGATTGCAATTATAGCTGACCCCAACCCTGCCAACCACTAAGAATAAGTGAAAGCATTAATTAAGGTGTTAAAAGGTGGATCATTTATTCAGTGTCCCCCCCTAATAACCACACATCCCAGTGAGCCCATAAAGCTGAACCATTCCCCATAATCCTCTGGGGTTGAGTGATGCCGGTGATGTCGAACAGCTTTAGAGCAGACACATTGTTTAGCAGCCATGTTATTAGTGATCTCAGGCCACAACAAACAGTAACATTACACCTGATGTTGTGGAAGTGGAGAGGCAGAGGCGCCAGGCCGCGATGCTTGACTGAGGCCAAAGACACAGAAACACAGACAGACGGTGTGCTGAGGAGGAGGAGGAGGAGGAGGAGGAGGCCACTGACGGGTCTGTCACTGCATGTCAGGATGCTTTGCTGGCTCTTAAAATAAAAAGGAGGCTAAACTGTGTAAATAAACTGGGAATCAATGATGATTTCTTTAAAGAGGCGTTATGCGTCATAAACATAACTATTAGACTTGTGCTGTACTTTTAACTATAAGTTCTTAAATGAATGTTCAAATGAGGCTTTATGAATAATAATATTAAAAAAAAAATCTAACCTCAAACTATGTATCAAGTCTATGTACTTTCTTGCCAAAACAAGATACTTAATTTTTTTGCAAAGTAACATTAAAGTAAACATTGATATTGTTGATCAATTTTCCTGAATGTTATAAAGGGGAAAAAAATACCTAAACCTAAACATCACCAATCCACACAAGTTTCATTTATTCATTCATTCATTCATTCATTCATTCATTCATTCATTCTGTAAACAACATTTTTTGCATGGAAATATCCAAATGAAACACAATTTAAAATTTTATTTTCTTTGAACTTTTCTTCACAAATAGCCCTACCTGCACACTGAGCATTAAAAGTCTGCTGTATTTGTTGCCGTTCATAATATTATATACATTTGTTGTGTTCAAATTACAACAACTTTGAGGTTTTTACTGTTTTTACGAGCCTGTTTACATTTTTATACCTCTCGACCTATGAGCCCCCAGGTCACGCATGCGCAGTTGCAGAGTTCCATAGTGTAAAAAAATAACCAGGTTTTATTGGAAGAATGTAATAGTAATAGATTTCAAGGCTACAAAACACAGGAGACTAAATCAAACACAACCATTTCACTTACATCGTACGCGCACGCAAAGATGCTCTGATATGAGCATTAGCCACGGAGGGAGCGCCATGTGCACAGCTTCACAGTTTGATATCGTTGTCCTTGAAAAACGTGGTAGACAACAATGTTTCCTTTAAAATACAGTGTTAAATAAGCATTTTCACACTCTGGAACTGCGCATGCACAACCTGGGGAGGTCATAGGTCGAGAGGTATAAAAACGTAAACAAGCTCGTCCACTCTGTTGATATTTCCAACCTCAGTATTTGTAATGTTATTCCAGAGATCGTTAGTGTTTTAATAGTGTTCATTTTATTATTATTACACATACACACCTTTTCGCGATGACATCATTATCCGGGACACTTGACCTAGCAACGCTCGCCGCCATTTTAAGAGGGGTATTTACGCTATTTACAAATGTTTTACTCAATGTCTTACGAATATTTCAGCAGATTAGAGCCAAAGGTCAAGGACCGATATGAAGAAAAGTTACTGCACATCTGGTTGGTTTACACAACTCCTTTGTTTTTTTTTAGCTGGAATGTCTTCTTACATCCATCCATCTCTCTTCTGAGTTGTTTCGTGGTTTGTTCCTGCTGTCGGCAATAATCTCGCAAAAACTGCCACTCAGGCCATTTCAGGTGGCAGTTCTCGCGAGGCTATAAACAGCGTTAAGTTTAGTAAGGCAGAGGAATGTTTTTGATTTATTTATCTTTAAATTATTATTACATTATTCCCCCTTTCTTTTTCTCTTTCTCAAGGCCCAACCCAGCGGCCCACCGGCGGCTCAGCCCACCGCGAATGCCAACAACCGACACGCTCTGTTCAGAACTCTATTACGATTCATTAAGTGACGTTAAGAATGTGAAGAATGACGGCAAAAATTACATTTGTAAAGCGTCATAGCTAGGTGTAAAACCGGCATGAAAGCCCTCTCGTTAGGCCTAGGCCTAGTTAGCTAGTTAACTAACTAGACATAAACATTTCAGTCATTACTGAATAAATTACAATTTAAATGTAGGCTAATTCAATGATCAATGTCCTAAAATCAGTCAGGAAGAAATAAGATCCCCAAAATACACAACCTACCATTAACGATATATCTACTGCAAACATACCACCACTTTGATTTTGGGCTCCATGTAGTTCTGTAGTCGTTTGTTCACCTCATGGTTGGATCCATCATTTTAGTTTCTGGCCTTTTTCTGTCAGTATTCTGTAAAATGATGTATTTTCGTTCAGCCAGGCGTGGGTATGACAGCCAAATACTACGCAGGATTTGGGCATTAATACAATAGAAATTGTCAGACTGCAAAACCTCCACCGTGTTATCAGCGGTCAATGGCGGTTGTCAAGCCAAAGCATACCCCTCTTGAAATGGCGGCGCGCGTTGCTAGGTCAATTGCTGTTCTCACGCAAAAAGGTGTATTCAGACTCGAGGAGGTGTCCAGGGTTTTGCGCTGATGTCACTTACAGCCGATCCGAGCACTTTTAAAAACTGATGGAGGCAGCTCAGCAGCAGTATTGAAGCAAGGGCAGTCCCAGCGCTTCCACACAGACCCTGGTTGACAAAAACATAGACTACCTTGGTCTCCAGCGGGTGGAATTCGGACTCTACCTGGGAATGATGCACATATCTGAGCCCTTTTGTAAAAACTGGTGGTAAATTGGTGGTAAAGTGAGATTTCCGAGTGTGAAAAGGACAGTATGGGGTTTCACTTGGAAAAGGTTAATTTATGAGGAACACCATTCATTAACTAGGTCCATGATTATTTTTATTAAGCTATTGTTTTACAAATTTGAAGGAAGTGCACAAGATGGACAGGCCGATAATTGAAACAGCACTGTTTAGCTGATTGATTGATTGATCACTGGTGAAAAGCCACGAAAAACCTGAATTTTTAGCTCAAGTGCAGCATTAGCTTTAGCAGCTAACTCTGCATTCTGCTTTGGAGAACAATACCACGTTTCGGCAATTTTTTTTCAAAGAATCAATGCTCCAACGGGGAAAAACTCGCTGTTTACACCGTCAGCTATGGCGAGAAATACCTTATTAATTTTGTGTAAACCGGCTTTTATGACCACTGGACTGTTTTTCAATATTTGCCCAAATAAAAAAAAAAAGGGAAATTGTGTATTTTCTTCAGTTGAGGCTCCAAACTGACCTATTGAGTCCTGTTATGGGTTCTGAGGTAGCTTCTCTGATATTTTAGAAGGTGTGGATGTTCCTCTACTCCAAATCTCGTTTGTTCCTATACAGTTCAGGTGATTTTCACCCATTTTTACTACACATATGTACTGACGGCATCTAAGAAATAAAGTTATAAAGAAATGTCCATCTTTATTTACCCAATCGAAAAATGAAATGTTTTGTTCCTCTCTCCTGCAGTGGTTCATGTGTCAAGGAGACTATGCCTTCACCAGGGAAGCCTCAAATGCCCCAGAAATGAGTGGACCAAAGACCAAGTTTCCAGTTTCATTGTTTTTTATTCTAAGAATTTTTCTACCTAATTCTTCAGTAATTTTGGATAATCCACCCATGATAGTTTTGTTTCATTTTATTAGGCATATTTTGATTATAATTACTTTTTATTGGATATAATATATTGGGTAAAAAATATCTGGTGATAGTGATGGTGTTACTAATTTTAAGTTAAGTTTAAATTTTAGGCTTTTTAAACCAATATAGAATGCAAAACTAAATACAAGTAGATTTTCCCTCATTTAGTGCAGTGAGTTAGAATATATAAGGGGTTCAACTTAAAATTGGAAACTTTGTCCATCCAACTAAATGATGGTCACTTTAAGACTGAACATTGATATTTAATATTTTCTTAAAACACAGTGACAGACCTTTGACATTGACTGCATATGATACGTTGTGGATTTAACCTCCCTCAAAACAAAAACAAAAAGTAGGTGCAAAGGCCTTCAATTTCAACTACTTATTTTCATTGTTCATTTATTGTTGTCTGAAAATGTATCTGTATTTAAGTTGACATAAAACCACTTGCATGAAAACATATCAAGCTGAGAAACGAGAACTTCAAAAGCAGCTGAGGAAAACACTTACAGCCAAAATGTGAATTGAACACCGTTGGAGTTTCCAGGGTGTCCAGTTTGATGAGTAAATGACTTAATCACAGGAGCAGTTTCCTCTGAAGGCTCCGAGCAATATTTTCCTCTTAGTGTTCTGAAACGACTGTAGGCCAAACTGAAAGCCCTTTCCATGGGCCAAACCATATGTCCCCTGACTGTAACACGAGACACAGGTTAAAGCACAGTTTACCACAAATAGCCCTAATTCATCATACTGCAAAATAGAAGGCTGATAGCACCTGAAAGGAGAGAAAGCATTGTCTACCACTGAGTGAAACAAAATCCAAGTGTTTTATGGAACGTATGCAACTGAAGATAGGCTACTCATCAAAACATGGTGTGACATTGACAAAGAGGACAGAGGAGACTTTACAGGCCGAGTGCATATAGATATATAGCACTAGCTCACTTTACAGGGCTGTTCAGAGCACAATCAAACACTGCAGGCAGCAGAGGACACCATGCTGTCAGAGGTAGACACTTATAGGAAAACATTTGCTCTGATGACCTACAAACGGTTCCAGTACAGATAAGAAAAGCAGAACTCAATTCATAGCATTGTCTTTACTTTCTAGCCTTTTTTTCAGCATTATTAGCAGAAAACGTACATGGTAAACATGCATGTTGAAGTCATTTGGTTAAGTGGGGGTAGGATTGCTTCCTTGCAGCTAAGAATCAAAATAAGGTTCAAGACAAAGTTTATATGCATAGTTGGCATGTACAGTAAGGATATAAGGCAGTATTAAAGATTAATGTTTAAAACTGGCTCTGTAAAGATTTAAAATAAGGAGTAGGCTATACTATACGCGCATTGAATAATTTCTAACCAATCTATAGTTAAAGTGGTTCTGATCATGGTCACAGCACAAGGCGTGTCCACTTTTCAGTAAATTATACCCGGTGAATACCTGGTTCTGCGTCAAATCGACGCCGTAGCCACACGTAGCGCTCTGCGTAGACCTAGACCCCCAAGCCGTAACCTGACATGTGCCTCCCCAGGACAACGTGGAACTTAAGGGTTGTGATTGGTTGGCTCAAAACCTCAGCCTCGGTCACTGCCTTTTCCATTCACCACCGCCGTGTTTCAACTTTTTGCGTAGCGATACGAGAGTTGTTTCTTCAGTGGATTGAGTCAAAGATAGAACCGAGATGGACAGAAAGTGCCAGAGTTTTAGTATTTCCTTTCATGGCTGCAGCACACTTGAAGCACCGCCAAACGGAGTCAATCACAGACAAAAGGTGTGTGTTTACTGTTATTATCACTACTACTGCCTCGTCTCTACCTACAGTGTGTGTGCGTTTCATTAACAGTAAACAATGACTGAGATGCTGTGAGGAAGAGACATGACGTTATGTTTTAAGCAATCTTTACAGCGCTGCCCCCGCTCCCAACTCACTGCTCTCTCTCTGATCTCCGGAAGGGTCAAAGCCCCCTTGTCCCCGACGTGACTGTCAACCGCTCCATTCGACAGTGCGCTCGATACACTTTTATACTGTTTACTTGTTGCATATTTATATTTAAAAATAAAGTGGACGTTTTGAAACCGTTGTTTTAATGTTTGTGTCCAACAAAACACAAATGCTTAGGTAGGTCAGTAATAATCCAGAAATAAATTACATTTAAAGATGCTTAAAAAACATAAAACATTGTTTTCTGCGACCGGGCTGTGAAGGGCTTTTTATTGCTCCTCTGAAAACTCACACACACACCACCCCCTAGTGGCATGGTGGCCAATTGCACAGTGATGTGTACCCGAGGAAGAGGTACAGTTGGCCAACCCCTGCGTCACGTTGACAACACAGGTCCTGACGCAGAAGCATATACCAGGCTTTACAGTTCATTCATTCCGCTCTAGGGGTGACTGTCAGTATGCAGTTCTGCCTCATGCTGTCAATGGACACATGGAGTGCACCGCCTTATTGGCTGCACTCTCAACTTTAAAGGAAAAAAATCCTATACACCGCAAAATACGATAAATATAGGAACTAAAAACTCACATTCTATAATAGAACACCAACGTTACATTCAAACACAACCCACCTCCACCAGTGGTGTTTTTCATGTTTTTCTGCAGTCTGTGCCTTCTCCTCGATCGCCCTTCTGTCTCTTTTCTGTTTCAGGTGTCTTGACACTGGAGCTGTCAGTTTATCTGTGGTTCACAGTGTTTGGAATAATGGCTTTTAAAATAACGGCGTTATATAACGGCGTTTGTTTTTCAGTAACGGGGTAATCTAACTAATTACTTTTTACGCCGTTACAACGCCGTTATCGTTACTGAACGTTTAATGCGGTGCGTTACATGCATTGATTAAATAAAATGTTATCCGAAATCATCCCCGGCTTCTGACTCAGGGTGGGTTAAAAACAAGGTGAGCGATTATGATTGGCTAAGGCGACGTGCCAGCACACGCGACGCGCGCACACACACACACACACAGAGCAGATTGGATGAAGCAGCAGAGCGTGGAGCAGTCTGATGAAAAGTTGACATTTTTAAGGTGACGATACAAACACTACTTTAAATTAATTGTGGTCAAAGGCAAGAACATTATATCCAGGAAAGAAGACTTTGTCGAAATCCGTTGTAAGCAACTCAAAATTAATGAAGTACCTCACAACACGCATCTAAAAAATGTGAATTTTTTGACATAGAGCAACTTTTTTTTTTTTAATAGTAACCCAAATAGTTTTTTTCTGGTTCTGCTGGACATTTCTTCCTGTTTTTTCTCCCTACTGTAGGTGATGATTGTTCATGTGAAATTGTTGGTTTTTTTTTAAAGAATTGTATGTATTTTTATAAGCGCTAAAACATGGTTATTGTTGTAATTGGGGCTATATAAATAAAGTGAAATTGAATTGAACCTAAAGAGAACATGCTACAGTGTTTCACATTACACAGGCAATTTGCACAACACTAATGCTGCCTATTGCATAAAAATGTTACAAAGGATTGTTCGGTGCAGTTTTCTGTAACCATTCTGGGGTCTGGCCCCCCTATAGGGGTCTGCAAGTAGAATTTAAAGAGAATTGCCTTTTTATTGAAAACAAACAAACAAAAACCTGTTTCGTCCATGGCCAATACGAGCCGGACAAAGATCCAATTAAAAGTTTGAACACATTTTCTCATTTTATAGATATTTTTGCTGTTTTTTTTTTATCTTGGGAACATCACTGAAGGCAGCCCAGGCTATGAAGGAAAACATTTAAATTAAACACTGTTTAATAAATCAGAATAGCTTTTATAGTTTAGATTCTTCATATTCTTACCGTTTACACTACACTGTTGGCATTCTCTGAATCACCTGTGAGGTAAAAATGAAGCATGATTTTGAACTGTGAGAAAATTAACCCAAGCAGGAGAACATGCAAATTCCACCCAGAAAGGTCCTGGATCTACTGAGAGCTGATGTTTGTAAGTGAGTGTTTTTGTGAAGAAAAACAGAATAGCATATTTTTGCCACTAGATGTCTCTAATACACTGTTTTGATGTAAAGCATGAGCTTTTCTTCCCTCTTGGTGGTGACTAACCAAAGAAATATACTTTATTCACATCTATGGCTTTTAATTCACTCTTGTTTAGACCAGATTACAAATCACAAGACCTGTGTATTCTTAGAGCTTGAAGCTTGTTGATGGTTTGCTCCTTGAGGCCTTGATGTGAAGCCTCCTAAATGTGAGTTTCCTTTCAGCAGTTAAGTCTGTTATCAAATGTGCATTCTCTGCATCTCCTTCTGCTCCCATACAGAAAGACAAGAGTAATACATCTGGAGCAAAGCAAAGTAAAGCAAAAACACCCATGTCATGTTAGTGGGACATCCATTGGTTGGTTGAATGTGTCTGTTTCTTCTGTTACTTTTAAAATAGTCAGGTACTCCAAATGAAAGCACAGTTTGAGAGCATTTTCATCTGCTTAACAGAAGTGATGGAGTGCAATGCTTTGTAATTTTGAGTGGCTGAGGAAAGCTACTGGTGCACCATAAGCATTGTGTAACAAATGGTCACAGATGGCCCAATGAATTAGAAACTGCATAGTGTTCAGTGATACTTAAGGCAGCTGAATTTACTTATTCACAAACATAATCTGCATTGCATTTCATCCCGTAAATGCATTGAGAGGGCTGCCATGTAGCAGCACAGAACTGAGAAATTCTCGGTTTCATTCCTTCCTGTTGCAACTTTACGCCTGTAAAATTTGATCTAATTTTCTTTCCCATCCTTGGGTATTTCCCCACAGAAATGAAGGGAGAGTGATTGCTGGGTATGATTGGAGTGGATCTAATCTCCCTCTGCTCTCAGTTATACTCCATTTCACTGCACATCTAATTTGTCACACTGCTGATGAATATGCCACAAGTTTCATGGGAAAGAGAAAGACATAATGAATATAAAACACACTGGGGGAGGGGAGACGTATAATTGCTGCACTGCACTAACCACAGCGCATTGTTCATTTGTCCCATCAAATTGCTGACACTATCCATGCACTGGTTTCATTGCTCGACTCCCACAGAACTTCATTAAGAGCCTAAAACAATGAGAGAGGAGGCAGGTTTGTAGGTTGGAATTGTCTTTCTGTCCAAATATGATCACTAACTTGATGGCCCTTTGCTTTTCAAGGATAAGTCTTAAGAATTCATTATTTAAATATGTGCCAGTAAGTCGTATACTTATATTTGTGTGACAATCTAGATATGCAGATATCATATAGAAAGATACATTTGCTGGAAGTTTTCTACAACATAATTTCAGGACCTGTAACATTGCAGCTTGGTCTCTCCAGAAACACAAACACTAGACTGAAATAACTGTAACATGGGCAGATGGTGTGAAATGCATCTGCATAATCATATTCTCATTTTGTCATTATTCGTTACGACTTTCCTTGTGATTGTCAGGCTTGTGGTACACTCGGCAGCAGTCCAAGCAACAGGCGTCAAAGTGAATTGGCAGGGTCAAAAAAATCTATCCGCTCAAATGTTTCCTGGCAACAAGATGTTTCTGCGTGTTGAGAAGCAGAAACTCCATCCAAATAGCTTGTAAAGTTGAATGCAATGTTCTTACAGTATGCACGGCACAGAGGTGGAAAGCTGATATCCAAACAGATCAAATAGGACTATCTACAATTGTTTTTTTGTTTGCAATCCAAATGAAAACCATTGATAAGTCGAGGGTGGATGTCTTTTTAAAGCGAGAAATGATGGAATCTGTGTGCAGAGCTGCTGCATCACCTATCCATGAGGCTGAAGCGAGCGGCTGATGAGAAAGCCCTTCAGGACTCTTCTCTAAATAGGCATGAAATTATCTTTCCCTCTGACTGAGATTAGCGTCCGTGGAGCCTCTCGCGTTCTGCCTCCTCTTTTCCTCAGGCTTTCCATCCAAACAGTCACTTTGCAGTTTCAGCTCGATTGTGCAGAACTTTAAGAAAGTTCATTTTCATCACGAGGTGCTTTCTTTTTCCTTCTTCTTCCTCCCTTGAGTTCTGCAAGATTTGTCACACATGCCGAGGGCATGTGGTAAACCATCACAGTGGTATGCTATAATGGTGTGTGCTTATTACATTGTAATGTATCATCCATTTGGATAGAATAGAATAATGTCTTGCAAATACATGGGAGATCATTTGTATAAACAGTACAATATAGATTAAAGCAGAAATGTTTATTTCATGGTTCGCTGAGTTCTACGTCATAAATTAAGTGACGTTATCCATGAATCGTGCTGAATCATTAAATTTACCCTACTTGTCTTGAAGCATAAATGTTTCGGATTTGCTGCCTTAGAACAAAATCCTACATTTGTGGAATACTTTTATATAAGAAACTAATCTGAAATAGATTGGAGGAGTAATTAATAAACAAGCGAAAACAACAAAGGTCAAATAAAATATTATGCATATGAAGTCAAGCTATTTGCATATACCTTGTTTCCTAGCTACCACATGGACCTTGGATTCTCAATTGATGAAGGACCATGAGTGTGCAGCAAAGTTCATTCGGTGAGCCAACATATATGACCTCATATGTGGGCAACCGTGGGTCAGTGGTAGAATGGGCCGTCCAATAACCTGAGGATTGGGTGTTCGAATCCCGCTCAATTGTCTTTTTGGGCAAGGCACTTTACCCACATTGCCTTGTATTCAATTCAAAAAAGAAGAAATCTCCAGCTCAACCAGGTTCATAGGTGGCAGCCATCTGCTGCGACTGGTTGGGGTTAGTAGACAGAAGAACCAACAGAACAGGATAGAGAGATAGAACATATGTGTCCCAGACTAGTTGAGCCGTGAACCACAGATCAGGAACTGTCATCATCAGCTTCACGACACCTGAAACAGAGCAGAGAGAGAAGGACGAGGAGAAGGCACTGACTGCAGAAAAACATGATACAGTATTATCAAGTCAGCCTGCCTTGGCCTTAGGCCTCACTCCCAGTGGCCTAGTCAACACTTATTGTAAAGGTGACGAAACTCTTCCTCTGTATTGCTAACAGCGACTCCTCTGTAAATGTGACCGTTCACAGACGAGCCCATGTCCGCTCTCACGGTTAGGTTATGTAATAATTCAGTGGTGTTTATGCGGACTGTAAATCATAACCAGCTACATCAGAATTTGAATCTCTTTCTGTTTATTGAACCAATAAATGCGACCGTTTACAGATGAGCCCATGTCCGCTCTAGCGATTAGGTTATGTTAGGATTCAGTATGAATGGGTTTGAATTGTGCATAAATGTTGGTGGTAGTCAGAAGGGTCGTAAGCACGAAATGGCAACCACGCTTCTGTCAGTATGGCCCAGGGCAGCTGTGGCTACATTGTAGCTTACCACCACCGGAATGAAAAATGTGAGTGACTGGTGTGAATGAATAATGGTTTCTGTGTGTGCTTTGTGTCTCCTTGAAAGAAAGTGTTATATAAATTCAAGCCATTATTATTATTATTATTATTATTATTATTATTATTATTATTATTATTATTATTATTATTATTATTATTATATGTGTGTGGTGGCTTTGAGTCTGGAGACACTTGTTTGTAAAACTAGTTCTGTGCTATGAAAATGTCTTTATATTTATGTCAGTTCCTACATGAGCAATGGTTGAGGTAGTGTTATGATGTGTGTAACTGGCTACCTTTGATAGTTAGCATTAGCAAGACAATTATACTTTGGTCTTTTTTCTCAATCTCCACACTGTGCTGTTAGAATCATACAAACAACAAGATTACATACATTGCTGTTGACTTTTGGCCCAGCTAGCTTAGCTTAGCAGCTGGTTCGGTTGTCTCAAAGATAAAGCGGTGAAACGGCTCACGGCTCATTAAATAACTCAAAACAAGCTTTGCTTTGCACTTGTTGAAACGTGCACAATGCTGGCCATGCTGTCATAGTTGTTCACAGACACACAGAACGATGTTCGCCAGCCTGTGACTTCACGCCACACACAAGAAATGAGATTTGCTAGTTTCAAAAGGCCAGCAATGTCTTCTTCAACCTAAAAATCCCCAAAACAAAACATGAAACTAACAATGAAACATAAAGGCTTTACTACCAATTAATTAAAAAAATATATATATCAATTTGTCAGCATGTTTTAGTTCCTCTTTAAATGTTTACTAAATGTTGCAAAATTGATGGTTACACAAAAGACATGATTTTGTGGGCAACCCCGATGACTCCGCCCATTGGTAGAGGGACACAGGATTGGTTATGACCTTGAATTGTGAGTGTAAACTAACAAAAGGGCGTTAGATGAGCATCATAAAGAAGCACTGTGTCAGAGTTTGTTTTTTGGTCATGTTTTAGTCCTGGTGGTCCACTTTTAGTTATACCTTTTTAGTCAGTCTTCGTTACTATTGTGTGTTGTTTCAGTGTCTTGTGTTTTTGTGTTCCCTGGTCCTCCTGCCCGTGTCAGTGATGTCGTGCGTTTGGATTGTGAGTGATTAGCGCCCTCCTGTTTGACACTCAGGTCAGGTGTTGCCCGTTCCGAATCAATCCTCCCTCACTATTTAGCTGAGCGTTTGGACACAGAACGCTTGCTGCCTAATTGTCTATTCTCGTCTTTGCGCTTGCTCTCATCCTGTGGCGTTTTCCCTGTGCCTGCTGTTTTTTGGGGGATTTCTCATCAAGTTTGAGACCGCTCCATGCTCCTCGTGGCTTATGCCTCCTTCCCCTGAATCTGGGTTCTGAGATCACACATTGTAGCCTGACATGTTGACTGCATTTGTTTGTATTAGGGTGGCCATGTGTAACAGTGTTTCAAATCAGACTTTCAACTTGTCTATTTGCAGGTTAAAGTGTACCTGTGGTCATAAGTGAAGTACTCATGATACTGTAATCGAGTTGATTTTATGGGTACTTGTAGTTATGAGTATATTTCTAAATAAGTAATTTTACTTTACCTCTTTTAAAACACACTAAAGTAATTTGTTACAATTCTACACCCAACCGTTACTGAGTAAATGATTTATTTTATTTTCGTTTCATGGTACAATGAACATACAGTAAGCCATATGTTCTGCCATTTCTGGTCAATAGCAGGCCACTTCTACCTATTATGTTGTTACACACATGGCACATTTGGCATAGCACTGTTTTAGAGTTCAGACATACTTGAGAATTTTTTTTTTTTTTTTTTTTTTAATTGTGAATTGAATTCAGTGGTGTTATTTTCTTATAAAAAGTATTTTACATTTTGACAAACCTTTTATTTTCTACAGATGCCTCTGTGGAAAATAAAAGAAGTTACAATTGTGCAAGATTTAATCTCTTCCTTTTTAAGATTATACAAGAAAAGTTTACTGTATGCAAGGGAACTGTGACAAGATTTTATTTAATTTTTTTTACCAAAAATAAAAGTTGGGGGTGAAAGTAACTAGTAACTTTTACTTTGAGTACAATTTAATTGAGCTACTTTTTACTTGTACCTGAGTATTTTATGAATGACTTATTGTACTTGTACTTCAATACATTATCAATTAAGTAACAGTACTTCTACTTGAGTAGGATATATCAGTACTCTTTACACCTCTGCCTGTGGTGAACTGAAATTGCAAGCTCTATCAAAGGATTGTGTATTATACTAAAGGTTCTTGTCAAGCAGCCATGAGTACAAATGCTCCTCAGGAAGGATGGAAGGGTCAGCACCACGTTCCCTCCTTCACAGACTGTTCCAGAACCGGTAGTGACACCCCGTCATTTACATTGTCTTAACAGTATTTTATCTAAAATGATATAGTGCGTTTTTAAGTTACTTAAATTTTGACTGAGAATGATAATTGTCTGTCTGGTGCTGGTACGTTGATGTGCTAGCGGCTGATCGTCCTGTCAAAAAATGCCATTTACAGGAATATTTTGTAGTGAACTTATTCATGCAGATTTGGTATAGATGTAAAGCAGCCTTCTAAACAGGTCATGCTCCTTACAACAGTAATGTCAGTTCATATTGCATCCGCACTGCGTAATGGTGGCCAAATTTGATCTGCTCTCTGTCTCTCGCATCTCTGGAGGCATTTCCCTCCTCAGAATCATTAGAATGTGATTTTGAGTGTACTCGCATGTATTATCCTTCTCTTGATCAAATAGATACACATTCATACTCATTTCTTCTCAGTTAAAGCTGATATCCGGAGTTTCTGAGAAACGTCTCGATGTCCCGCCCTAAACAGCTTCACTTCCTCCCACTGCCTCTCCCAATCTACCAGAAGCCACGCCTCTACTTTACTGCATGCGCATCGTGGAACACAACAAGGTCGCATCGGGTCACACGATATAGGTCTATGGGTCAGGTAAGAGCCAAAATCATATTTACCTGTTTGCTGTTGTGACGCGCGGCCTTGTTTCTGTGCACAGTTCTGCATTCACTTTGATTGACAGTCTCACAAACAGGAAGTTGAAGCCTATTGGCTGGACGCACTCTGTGATCATTTTCATTTGTATAGGGGTCTATAGGACGAAGGTGGGACTTACAGTATATAGTAGTAGTAGACCATAGTAAAAGACCAGTTAGGTATTTTTTTGCATTTCAAAAGAATTATACATAAACATAGCTTTCTCAAACTCCGGATATCAGCTTTAATAGCCATGTTTTTTCAGTTCTGATATGCAGACGACCTACAGAACACACTTATTCCTGATAACCCGGAAACAATGATTGCTAGTGGTTCTGCCACGTAAAACAGGAGTGATGTAAACATGACTAGTACAGGTGTTCTTTAATGCACATTCTAAGGATTATCTGATTTAATGGGCTCGATCGGAGGTAGGTCAGCTAGTAAACTGAACTTGTATGCGTCAACCCGGAAGAGAGCGAAGGCAGACCGGTGTCTACGGTGTAGAACTATCTTTCATTTTATAACTAAATATAATGTAACCATGTTGGTTTAATGTAAGAGAGAAGTGTAAAGCCTGTGATGCTTCTGTTAATGGAGCTTTAAAGCTGCTGAACACAAACATTAATAGCAGATAGACAGATTTTTGCAAGAATGTGAAAGTTATGAAGAGCAATTTCAACATTTTGCATCTTTTTTTTTCTTCAACAAATGGTCTTTGATTTAATCTACAAGTTCTATACTATGAATTTATCATGTCAATCAATCAATCAATCAATCTTTATTTGTATAGCGCCAAATCATAACCAATGGTATCTCAAGGCACTTTACAGTAGAGCAGTCTTAGGGACGGACTCTTCATTTTATGGATACACACATATGCATATATATGTATATACACATACATATGTATCCCACACCCATATGTGTGTGTGTGTGTGTGCCTATGTGTGTGCGTGTATGTGTGTGTCCTGCAGCTCTATTCTTTAAATCATCAAAGAGCTCAATACTCAAAATCTAAAAAGTGGATCGGGGGCTGAAATTGGTGATAGTGACATAGCGTACATTCAAATGAAGGTAAGAGGCGTAAAACAAGATCATATTGTACCATGATGCCTGATATGATAAATATTTTATTTCTGGTCAGCAAAAGACATACAACTGATGCATTTGTATCTTCCATGACTTTTTAGTACAGAGGGAAAACCCACACATCTACACAGTATGGGCATATATGTATATGGGTATATCTTAAAGTGCAAGTGATTCACAAGGATCGATCATGCGTTACATAGCATCTGTATCAGGAACTTCAGTTATTCCTCTAAATTCTGCAATAACCCTCTGACTTATATACTGTATGAATACAAAATAAACTTTACTAGTCACTGAAGCTTTGTAATTTTCTTTAAGCACAACAACAATTATCAAACTATTTCAAGTCTTGAGAGGAAAGAGTACCATGAAGTGCCAGAAGTGTGGGAGCTTTTGAGCTTATAGGTTTGATGCGAGCAATTTTACAAAACTCACCATTGGTCGCTTTAACAGTACTCAAGTACCAAGTTTAGCATCATGTACTTGAAGTATAATCTGAAACTAAAAGAAACCAAAAGCTTCACACTTTTCTCCCTTTCGTTAGCCTTCATCGGTCACCTTGGGGATGTCCTTGTCGAAACAGACATTCAGTATACGTTTACATTCTCAAATATTTCCGTTACATTTGACTTGGTGAGGAAACAGTCAATTTGCCCATGCCAAAATACATTTGACACAAGGAATGTTTTTGGAAAGAAAAAAAAAATGAAAACAATTAAGGACAAGGAGACGTCGTGGACACAGACTGATGCTGAGCTCGCTGTGTTTCCAGCAGAGGAGCATCACATGGGGCAGTCAGAGTTTAGCAGCAGCTGTGGGGGTTTTAATTCACCCTTGGACAACAAAGGTAGACACACACACACACACACACACACACACACACACAGTACGTGAAGAAGCCCTGACCCTTCAGGACAAAACTAAATATTCTGACTCTTCTTCTCCCTTCCCTGGGTAAATAAAATATGCCTCAGTTGCATGTTTCAATGCCCTTTATAGTGGTTAAGATGCAAAGTGCATATTTAACATAAAATATAAGCTAAGATATACTACAGTGTAACTATAGCTCTGAACTGCCCAAGTCACTCCTTCAAAGCGGCCGACCCCTCGCAACACAAGACAAAAGAAACAAAAACAAAACAAAAAAAAAACAGCAAAGAAACGTGTTAAACACAAGAGCAGAAGGCTTTGTAAATAGAGATGCCTCCACACTGTGAGTGCAGTATGAGAGCACCGTGCTGCTGCTTTCAGCACGCAGCATCAGCTGGCACTACATTAAATGAAGGTCAATTTTTGTGTTGCTGTGACTCCTTTGCGTGTAATTATTGCATAGCTTGGAAATCTGAACTGAGCCATTGGCATGGAAAAATAAAGCATCTCTCCGTCTCCTGGTCTGAACATCACTCTTCGACAACACAAACGGAAATGACTTATTCAAACAGAACCGGGTTTGGACAATTGTGTAAGGTATGCACAATAGACCAAATTTTAAATTTATTTCTTTATTTATTTTCTAATTTAAACTAAAGTGAATCCAGAACTGCTATTTTAAACCTCTATATTGCTGTTTTCCAAAGCACTAATATATTTTACTCTGAAGTTTCCAGTGATTAGTCCAAATCATGTTGAATATTTAACATCACATAGATTGTGCATTTGTATAATTTGATCAAAGCAAACACCAACATTAAGACCTTTAGTCTTAACCAAATGATTGTCTCAAAATCTGAATGCTGTAAAATAAGTCAATCAGATCAAGTAAATATAAGCTTTTAGAATGAATGTCTACAGTGTCAACGCTAAGCTTGGCCCACCTTTGAAAAACAAACTGGACACCTCAGTATCCACTGCAGGTGATTGACAGGTAACTGCACCTATTGTTGTGCACTTACAGTAAAATAAGTGTATAAATTAAGTACTGGATCAATAGCAACGATTGGCTAATGCATAGTTTGTAACGTAGTAATTACCTTTACCAAGACAGTAATATTTTCACAGACATTTATTTCTTTGTTTGTCTGTTAGCAGGATTACGTCAAATGTACGTTACAGATATTGAGAAAATTCTCACCATAGACCTTACATTTTGGAGAGAATCTGGATTAATACGCAGATTCTAGATCAGTTTTTCTTTTAAAAAAAATTAAAAAATCCCAAAAATTCACATCTCGGTTTGTAATTGACTAAACTATGAAATTTGACTCAGTTATTTCATGTTAATCCTTCAATTACCCCGTCAGGTTTCATCCAGAATGCACGTTTTATTCCGATTAAAATGAGGGTGCCCATACATTTGGACTTACGTTATTTATTTACGTTACTTACGTCATTATTAATGGAGATTTGTCCAAGCCTTGAACGTGTGAATGATCATTGTACGGTGATCAGGATCAATGATCCAGATAACTGTCGCTATCTGGCAAAGAGGAGATTTGGCGCTTGGCGAAGGTTTTTTGCTCTCTTGTTTAAAATTAGTTTCCTGATTTATTTCAAACTAATGGAGAAGAGAAGAGACTGAGCCTCCAAAATTTCCAACTCTGTGTCCAGTGTCATTTATCTAAGAAAATAGCTTCATGCAATCCAAAAGCTACGCAGCTCTAGATTGAGATGTTGGTGTTTGGAAACCACATTATAGTTATTAAGTGCCCGAGCCACCCTTTGCCCACCACTTTTAGATTCAGTCACAACAATGTGAATCGATGAATTCACTTGCCTGCTGTAGACACAAACTCGGCCGAGATGTAAAACAAATTGGTCAGATGATTTATCTTCACTGTTTTAATGCGCATTGATTACGACTTAAAAATCCTTAGGCAGTCTTTGCCAAAAATGTAAGTGCAATCTATGGATTAACATCATATTGAGATGTTCTACACTGCACATAAATACCTAGTTATTATAAACTCAAAAGGAGTGCATAGCCATTAAAAACAACTCTATTCAAGGTTCTTGATGCTGGTGTTTGTTTTACGCCTATCAGACCAATAAAAGTCTCCATTGATGACATGCAACGAGAAGGTCTGATCTGTATTTTGTAGCTGTTCTAAAACTTAGCAAAGGCTTTCTTGTGGCCCCTTGAGACTCCATTAAGAATAGATGACCTGACCACACCTGAATGACTGACCTTGTTCCCCTATGGCCAGCACAGAGTCATGACATGGATCCCATTCAGTCACCTTTTTTTTTTTGGCATAGAGCTCATGTTTAAATAGGAGCCATGACAGAACTGACTTTAAAAACTATAAACAAATAAAAAAACAACAATAATGAATAAAAATAAAAACATTAAATAATATAGTAGGAAAATAAATATCATTCCAACAAGGCGATTTTTAAATAATCACTCTCTGTCTTAGCACTGGGAGCCAGTGTGTATGTTGCATGATTCAGCATCATTGGTAAATGTGTGAATCAGCGGCTGCACATACACAGAACACAAACCCAGATCTGCTTAAGGACGGCCCCAAATACGCCTTAGAGAACAACAGTCATTGCAAGTGTCTGGGTACAGAATGTGCAACCAAAGGGTTTTCTAAAGGACGTGGCCAAGACCTGGACGATCCCTGTGCCGGACAATGATTTGAGACACATGTCCGTGGCTACATCTGCCATCAGAGAAAAACTATAAGTGCTATAGCAATTTGCTATTTTGGTATATTTTGATAGCATTCAGGGCAGTTTGAAGGTTTTTTTTGGTCAGTTCCTGGTAACCTCTCAAAGGTTAGCAATAAGTTTCTCCAGACCTCACTCCATAGGAGCCCTCTCTGTAGAGGGCTAGCTATGGCTGTCTGATAGCTTACAGTACATGTATGTGTTGTGTTGGTGTCTGGATTGTTGCCATGAAACTCATGTGAGCATCTCAAGTTTTTTTCCTTAAAGACAAATTTGATACAATAATAACCTAAAAACAACCGATCGTATTTCAACTACATATTTTCTATCCACAGATAAATGTTAGATTATTCATATTTTTTAGTGCACTGGTTTGTGCTCTATGGATGTTTTTTCTACTCTTTTTTGTGCTGTCTTTTTTTTTCTCTCTCTCTTTTTTTTTTTTTTTTTTTTTTTTATTTTTGTTTGGCATCAAAAGATGTGTTAAAGATTCATCTCTGATGGAGGATGTGAGGAGGAGTGAACCGGACCGTGTTGCACAAATGCAACAACCACATGTTCGACACTAACTTTGAGCAAGCACGTTTGAAAACTGTCAACAAAAGAGGGATTTTTCTCGAGCCTAAAGTGTAGGATTTACAACATAACAACAATCAAACTGATATCAGCTCTACAGGCGGTCCGGCATTCCCTAGAGGTGCATAATTCTGTAGTTTCCAGTCTGGCAGGGGAATGAACAATATCACCCCCAGGGAATAGAGGAACTATTATGATGAGTTAAGGAGTGTGTGGAAGTTAGGAGATGTCACCAGCAGAGCGTTTTTTGCCAAAGTGACTGGCAGAGTCTCTGTTTCGCAGATTTGGCTGCATCGTATACATATGGGGACCCATGGACCAGCGCCAGCTCCCACGGCCCTGCATTCCAGTTGGGATGGCAGCAGCTGCAGCCACCGCGGTGGAAGGGCAGGGCTTGCTCTGCAGCAGCTGAATGAGCATGGTCATCTCTGGGGCCAGCCGGGACACCATACTGGTCCTAACGCGCTCCACCGTGTCCTCATCACAGTCCATCAGGCTCTGTAGCAGCTTACCATAAAACCTAGGACGACAAGCCAGAGCCACACTGTGAGTTACTAGGAACCTGAGTGATCAGCATGGTGATAAACCATAGCACTGGCCTCTAATCCTTCTGAAAGTGTTCTTACTCTGAGTTTGTAAAGCAACCTCTCATCAAAAGGTTGTTAAACACCTCTCATAGAAGACTGTTTGTATTGAATTATATGTCAGTGGTGGGTGTTGCAAAGTTTCAGGTTGCATATGTTGTTAAATTTCGTGATTCCACACATGGTTGCAATACAAACTGTTGTACTTGATGTGCTGCATTTATGTCTGTATTACTGCATGAATTTACATGAAAAAAAAGATCCAACCAATCACAAAAGGTGTCCTACAGCAGCGATTCTCCACTGGTGGGTCGAGACCCAAAAGTGGGTCGTGGACCTGTACTGGGTGGGCTTCCAACAGCTGGTCAAAACAAATAAATACTTACTGTTTGTCATGTTGGATTTGCCTTTTATTTTGAAAGAAACTTTTCTTTTGACAGGCATGCTGTGAACTGCATGTTGCACAGGGAAAGATATAGGTTTATGATTTTAAAAAAAGATCATATATGTGTTTTCAACAGCTATTTTTCAAAAACTTAATTTGGTTGGTTGAATTCTAAAAAAGAAAAAAAAAGAGTGGGTCGCGATTTAATGACCGTGACAAAATATGGGTCCCAGGGTGAGACCAGTTGAGAACCCTGTCCTAGAGGACCACAGTATTGGACCTAATGGATAGAAATTGGATCACATGCTGCTGTTTGAATAGCGCAGCTGTATAGGATAAGCAGATATAGATCATAAACGTTGAATGTAGTCAAATTAAATGTGTTTAACTCACTTCAATTAATGCTGATGTTTCATATTTCTAATATTAAAGGGTATCAGGAAATGCCTGCCAGCAGGTGGCAGCATGCACCCCTGGTTCAAAGAGGTCTCAATAATATTCATGCCAAAGTCAACCCAATGCTAGAAAGCTACAGGAAGAACTGATCAGGCTTTAATGGCCCTCGGAAATCAAAGAAATACACGTGCAAAGTCACTTAGCTTTACAACAGTGTTTCATATGTGAGGATTGGGAGAAAGACTGTGTGGAAGGGTCATCGTCCAGTCACATCCAAATAATAAACCAATGCAACAAAACAGATCACTGGTGGAAGGATCTATTGGTACAACAGTGTGTGTGTGTGTGTGTGTGTGTGTGTGTGTGTGTGTGTGTGTGTGTGTGTGTGTGTGTGTGCGTGTGTGTGTGTGTGTGTGTGTGTGTGTGTGTGTGTGTGTGTGTGTGTGTGTGTGTGTGTGGACCTGACTTGTGCTTCTCAAATTGCTTTTTTTGCATGAATGAACATTGTGATATTTGAGTTTGATTTCCTTCTCATTTTAGAAATGAGCGTTTAAAGCAGATCGTAACCAAACCTTGGAAATCTAATCCCACTGTCTTGTTGGCGATCTGTCTGAGCTAAAAGGGCATGTATTTTTGTCTTTGAAATTGGAGCTGTGTGCAATTTAAGTCAATGGATTTTCTCTTCACTTAGATTTAAGCACTCTCCTGTCCCTCTCAGGTTTGGCCTTCACCAACAGGCTCTTTTATTGAATATATTCAAAAAACAGAAAAGTATCTCACCTATTGGGGAAATGACTTGGTAGCTGTGCCACTTCTCCAATAGCGTCTGGATTGGCTCGAGCGACAGTGCAGATGTCCAGTTTGCTGTAACACTCCTCTTGGACTTCAGATATCATTCTTTGGAAGGTGGAGCAGCGGCGGATGGTTGGGAATGCCTTCGTCGTGATGCCATTGGCAATGCACTTAAGGCTCTCCTTCACAAATGCTTTACCCTGAAAGACACAGCAGGGTTGTTGTTGTAGCTTTTTGCACAATTGCAACATTTACAGCCATTATAATGAAAAACATATCACAAGCACCATGATATACGAGAGATAATTAAAGTTAAAAAAAAAGCCTACCTGAGTGTCAAATTTAGCAGCACTGTACAGAAAGGACTTGCAGATGTCATGCAAGCCATCTGTGTCACAAGTTGAGTTTTCCAGGCAGGCAAAAGCTCCACAGCCGACTTGGAGGGCGCTGTTAAGACAGCGTGCCACATCTGCTGTGGGCACAGAAGAACGAACCATCAGCGGGGGAGCCAACAGAGGCCACTACTCTGGGAATCACTGCACACTCACTGAGCTCATTACACAAGGGCTGCCTGGGGTTTCTGAGGGGTAAAAAAAAATAGCTGCCAACAGATATTTTACACTTTAGTGGTTCAGAAAACACTCCCAGTCAATCAGGACAAAGGGTGATTTGACGGAAGAATGGAAAGCTTACAGCTCTGATCATCTCAGACTTTGTTTGGCACTAGTGCACATCTCTGTTGACAGAGACTGACGTTTCACTGTGTGGCTTCTTCTCAGCTGCACTTAGTGGCAACAGCACCTATATATACCAAATACCAAAGAGTTTCCTGAAAATCGTTGGCATTCCTATTCACATCTTGTGCATGTGCATCTCTTCCATACATTGATGCAAAAAAAAAAATATATATATATATATATATATATAATCACAAGAATTTGCCTTAAATAATGTTCAAGGCATCCGAGTCCATCTCAGATATGAAATACAGAAATAAAAATGAACGTTAGCCTATATAATATAGATAGATAGATAGAATCCAGGCACACACAATGAATACACCATAAGTCTATGGCTGTGAACTCTGATTTTTCCATCTCCTGACACAAAGACACATATTTTAATATTCATATAAACACCACATCTAAGGATCCTGCTTAGGGTTGATAGTCTACAGTTGTTACACAAACATGATCAGTTCATTGCATCCAAATAAATAGGTCTCCTTGCTTTTTTTTTAATCTGATGCGTTCCTTTTTTTTTTTAAATTTTTTTGGTAATAGCCAATAAAAAATGTCACAGACAGCCTAGCCTTTGAATCAGGGGCCTCATATTGACCTGCACAGTCATATTGAGTCAGCCTGACATCAGGGACAAGATATGGCTACCAACATACAGAGTGACCTGCAAATCTTACAATGATGAGGCAAAAAAAAAAAAAACCCACAGCATGTCTTTTCAGTACAAAGCTGCATCTTTGTGTTGTGCAAGAAAAAAAGTCATTGTTTGAAATATATTAGGGTTTAGATTTTTACAGAGGGAATAATGTGAGATATGTGAGGTTAGTGAGTCATGTGGATGGATGGATGGATGATGGATGGATGATGGATGGATGGATGGATAGCCATAAAGAAGCAGCACATATTACCACATATTTCTACTTGTATTCCCCTCATTCAAACACTGTTTCCATGCTTGAAGTCCTGCGCAGCGCAGAGATGGACAGCAGGACACCTATGCAGCAGCCAAAGCTGTGATGGAAGAGACTGAGGCTGACAGCCTGCGCTCTCAGCTCCGTGCATGCTCATCTGTTGCCGGCAGGACACCGGCATTCTTCCCACAACCCCCCCTCCCGTGAACCAACGCACTCGTTTGCACAGAAAAAGAAAAAGGCAGCAGAGGCTAACACAGTGCGACTATAATGTCCATTTAATGTGGGGGGGGAAAGGATGCAGATTGCGTTGAAATGAAGACCATCAGCAGCAGTGGTACTTACCAGGGCTGTTGGCAGTGAATCGGGCTCTCCTGGGCGAATAGGACTCGTTCTGATCCAGTTCGTATGCAGATGCATTGAGCACCATCAGGAGGAAAAGTCCGGTCCTCAGAGGCATCGTCCTCTCAACACAGATGGTACAAGTGACTGGAAACAGACGCCCCCTGCTTTGTGTGTGACTCATATGTGGAAGGACCGCTTCAGAAAAGAAAAGAAAAAAAAAAAAAAGAAAGAAAAAAGAAAAGAAAAGAAAAAAGAAAAAGAAAAAAAAAAAAGCTTGTGCAGCGCAACAAAAGCAGGATAAATGTGCAGCTACACTCGGTTCTCCGTCCCCTGGACTCGCATGACAGATATAGCACCGATGTCAAGTGTGCACGCGTTTATATGGGAGCGCTGAATATTACGAGTTCAGTGGGTGAGCCAATCAGAAGACAGGATTCAGGTCCGGTCCTGCTCTCTCACTTCTAATTGATAAAAATGACCAAAGCGCTCAGCCAATCACAGAGCTCTGCGTCCATCCTTTGGATTTAGGAGGTGTTTGGTCAGGTGATCATTTCTCCTGCTTATTTTCATCTGTATTTGCTATTGTTGTGATAAACTTCATCGATGAACCTAAAAATAATGATTTTAATATTCCTGAAGTAAACTGCTGTGGATTGACCCATGATAAGGATTCACCTATAGCGTCACATATTTGAAAAGTTCACGTATTTTACACCAGGGGTCACCAACATGGTGCCCGCGGGCACCAGGTAGCCCGCATAGACCATGTGAGGTGGCCCCAGAATTTACTTTCCAGGATTCAAACTCATAAAGATAATATATGACAGATGTAGTTAGTACTTGTAAAATGTAATACTGCTGCACGTGATAAAGTATTAGTATTACTACAGATGAAAAATAGCCTCCTTGGCTAATTCTGGCTTTTTTTTTTTACTCATGTTTAATCATGTGTTTGATTAAATTGCACTGTCCCCTATTTAAATAAACAAAAAAACGAAAAAAATTACAATCTTTAAATCTTTATTTTCACTGAAACAGTGTGACAAATGTTTTAAGTGTTGCAGATTTTCTGTATGGTCAGTGGTATGTTATATATATGATATATGCCTTTTTCGGCATGTAAAAAAAAAAAAAAAAAAAAAAATGTAAAAAAAAAAAAAAGTGAATGTAACCATGTCGGAAATAAACTGAATAAATAAATAAAATGAAAATAAATAAATATGTATAAAATCCATTTTTAAAAACACAAGATTTAGTAAAATATAGCATAATTGTTCCATTTTACAAATGTTATGTGATAGTTAAACGTTGTTTGTTAGTAGCTAGTAAAATAGGAAGAGGATCATTTTCAATGAAATCTAATGAAAATTGAAACAATTGCATAGCCTTCTTTAATTATTATCTTACCGTCTAATTAAAGTGAAACTGTGAACATTAACTATTTAAGAAGTGGTTTTCTAACTGGTAGCCTTTTGGACTTTACAGCACCCCATGGCCGCGAGGCATGGGTGCTTACCGTCGGCATGTGAATTGTTTGGAGGCCTTCAGATACCTTCAGAGAATCATTTGCCTGCCATGGTGACACAAAGTACCTCACACAGCCCGCCGGCGAGCCGGTCTTCTATCAGCCAAGTCTATCCTTCATCGTTGCCAGCTGCGCTGGGTCGGCCATGTCATCCAGATGCCTGCCAACCGCCTTCATCAACGAGTCCTCTACGGAGAGCTCAGGGAGGGCAAGAGAAGCGCTGGTGGACAGAAAAGGCGCCCAAGAACCCTAAAATTCTGCGACTCTGATTGACCATTAATTTAGTAATCTGCCATGGCAATTGCACACAAATGACTATTTTTCTGCACTGCTGGGGCGTTCTGAAAAGCGCCCCTCATGACATAAATGATTAATTTCTGTGCAGAAATTCATTTGTCAATGAATGTCACTAGGTGGGAATTGTAGTTTATATAGTTCATATTGCATGTAGGAAAACGCTAGTAGGTAAAATTGACATTTATAACTGAATTTGTAAAAATGTATTTTACATTTTTGCCCCTCTCATATGGAAGGGCGGCGCCCCAGTGCCCCCAATGGGCCGGCCGCCATTGTTAATGAACTATAATCATCATCAATATCTCATACCAGTATAAATATTTTCATGCTGAGTTTTTAACTGACTTGCTTTTTGGCCTAATTAACAACAACCTGCTCATGAGAGCCATGCTGAGGGAAACATCAGACGTACAGTCATGGTTCAGCAAGAAGGCACAAATAAGCATCTAAATTGCATAAAAAGCATTTAAACTGAGATAAAACTAAATTAGATAACTTTTTTTAAATAAGGGGGTCAATGGTACAGCCTGCCGGCTAAAAAGTTGACAGACAAATGTGTTTTTGCACAAAAATCCAATAATATGTAATACAGGGCAACATCTGCAATTTTGTTGATGGACGTTCTCCAATCTTTGTCCCTTTGTGTCATCGTGCGTGTCAGATTGGTCATTCTTAAGACCTAATTTTATCAACAGTATTTAATATATATAAAATAATTGATCATTTCATAAGGCTTCACCCAATGCAAACAAAAAAACAAAAAAAAACAACCTTCTCTTTATTGAGAGACTTCAACATTAGACTGATTTACCAGTATACTGGGATGATAGCGATGGTATTGTGTCAAAGTAACAGCATTTCTCTCAATGTAATGTGTTACTTTTTCCTGCAAAAACCAATTCTTGGCAAAAAAAAATATCCTAAAAAGGTAAGCATCTAAAATATGCTGAAATTAGAATGATATCTGAGGAATTTAGAGGCCAAATCAAGAATTCCAACCATTCCCAGACATTGTTTCATGAAACTATTTCCTCCACACTGTCAGCTCTTTATCTTCCTTTCATGATTCATCACCCCATCTTTTTAAATGTTATTAAATTATATCCCTTGCCCAGTTTCCTGCTTATTTCACATCAATGTTCACATTCTATATTTACCATAGCAAAGACATACATTTTTTTTATTTTATGTCAACACACAGCTGACTGGTGTAGCAAATAGGGAAATGTACCAGATGTGTTCCTGGAATAAGACGTTGCAGTTGCGACTGATTATTTTCATCCATCTAAATTTACAGAGAGGTTGGTTCAGCGTGCTTTAACTTCCACACTCACTTGCTGACATGCAGAAGTTGATGTGTTACAGTCCTATAAGCTATCATTTATCACTGAGACTTCACGCCTCCTCACCCACTGCCAGGTTCAACAGAGAGCAGAGAAGCTCAATACATGTGCTGATAATAAACACAGAGACAGTATACTTACCTTCCTCAGCCTTGATAACGTTCAGGTACAGGTTGTCTCCATTTGCTTGTGTTTTTTGTATTTAAAGCAATAAATACAGTGGTTCTCAACTTTTTCAGCCCATGACCCCCAAAATAAAGGTGCCAGAGACCGGGGACCCCCATTGGTGGTTGAATAAAGTCAGCAAAATGATGGTCCATTGTTCTATGAATCGGGGATAACCACATTTATTTATTTATCTGAATAATAGTCACTGTTATCCAGGAAGTTTAGTATTATTTGCGCAATAGTAAATATTCATCTTACATATTTAAATCCTTGTTTTAATCATAAATAAAATGGGTTAAAAGTGACCAAAAATGGTTGAAAAGGTGGTGAAATGGGATTTTAAAAACCACAGAAACTGGTTAAAAGTTGTAAATTATAGTGGGCAAAAACAAACAAAAAAGTGGTAAAAAAAAGGGTTAAAAGTGTCAAAAGTGTTTAAACGGGGAATAATGGGCATGCCAAATGAATATAGTGAAATTGGCAAAAATTAGAATGAAATATGGTAAAAAGAGGTTAAAACTGACAATAATGGATCAACATATTGGACATTAGGTGGAGAAAGTGCCAAAAATAAGTGGAAAAATGAGCAGAAAAGGCATTGAAATTTGATGGAGAAGTAGCAGAAAGGAGAGTAATGTAGCAAGAATTGATTAGAAGGAGCAAAAATATGGCAAAAAAGTGAGAAAAATAGGTTAAACTATGGCAAGTTTGGTGGAGATGCAGAAAAAGGGTAAAAATAAGCAAAAATAGGCTTAAATTCAGTTTCTTCTTAAATTTAGTTTCTTGAAGGCATCTGGCGACCCCCTCCAAGTGTCTCGCGATCCCAAAGGTTGAGAATCCCTGCTCAAATATACCACATATTTTCTTGGCTTCTTCTATTAAGTGACATAACTGCCTTTTCTGCTCATCACCTCATTTCTTCTTGTTGTGTTGCAAGGCATTGGATGTGATGTCACAATATTCACATCTTATCTCTTATGGAGAGCCAAAGCATGCAGTTCTAAGACATTATCACTTTAATGCCTCATTACACGACACTATCAACTGCAACAATTTGTCGAATCCATGCTGGTCCTGAGGGTACATACGGTAAGTGCCTGACAAATCTGAGGTTTGTCTCTCAGTTGATTTAATCAATGAAGGATTTGGCTTTGATGGTGACTCTAGGACTTTAAATGTAGCTCTGAAGTCATTGCAAGATGACGCATTTGCTTGATTCTAATACAGTACATTTGTTGATTCAAAATAGTCTGTTGAGAGCTGCCTTCGTACTTACAGTATGTGTCGGCACTCCATAGAAGCTTACTGGAAACCACAATGTGAATAAATAAATGCGCCCCATGAATAATCTGCTGCTCTTGTTTATGTTTTTTTGAGTCACGTCAAGAGAAGTGGGGGTTTTAGTGGGTGGGCATCAGCTGAAATCAAAGACGTATCCTAAGAGTTTATTCAAGAGCATGGAAATCAGTCCGTGTTAGCACATCACAGCACTGACTTGAGTCCTGGAGTCAAGCCAAACACATCCCAGAAGTCAACCTCCGTCCTCTGAAGGAGGGAAAGATAATAAATTCCTTTGTCAGGTAGAATAAGGTGATTCACCTTGTTTGCAGAAACATGCCAGACAACATTGTGCATTGTTGGAGCTCAGAAAGGTTAGAATAATCATTAGCTAAAACATCTACTGAGGGGAAGTCACTTTGAATCTAAGTTACATTTTGTGCTAAGGTTACTAGTTTTTGTCAAACGGTAACTTTTCTAGTAATTGTAGGATTTTAAAGTTGCTACTTTAATTCAAATATATCAAATTTGTGTAGTCATTACAAGACAACGCTAAACATCTCTAAATCAGGGCTGCAGTAATTACTTATTCAGTATTTAATTATTTTTGAATACATATTCTGTCACATGATTGACCAATCTGATGGAAAACAACTATTTTAATGGAGTCATTTAATCCTCAGAAAGTTGAAATACATTAGTTAATGCTGCTGGCGACAATCCCTAACATTTTTAAAACTTATTTTTAAACCAAAGTTGAGTCTTACACTATTGATTCCAGTGTGCCCACCAAAAACACTGCCATTTTTTTGTTTTTTTTCATGAGTTGAAGGTTGTATCAAAACATGTTGATTTTGCAGCTTAAATTCCCACGGAAAGCCAACTCAAATACGGACAAAATTTAACGTCTCGCAGAGTGTCGTAGACAAACCAGAGCTAAAATGCCGTCAAGCGAATCACTGTCTTCCTTGTCTGGCAAAGAAACTAAAGAAATGATGGTAAGAATGATGTAAAAACAATTCTTTAATTTCAGCAATGTAACTTACGAACATTCCATGTGATTCCAAATCCCACAATGCAATGCATGAAACTTTGCAAAAGTTCAAGTCAGCAAACCTATGGTCTGGAGTCTTCTGAGTGGAAATTTCAATCTTTGACATTTGTTTGTGAGTAAATTTTCATATATTTGAGAAGAAATAACTTCGATTTATTGATCTACATATGAGGCCAACACTAATGTCTTAGGCCCTATTTACATGACGTTTTGCTTCTGTTTCTGTTTTTGTTTCCAAAACGTTTCACATTCACAAGCCAACGTATTCAAAACGATCTCTGTTTACATGCGACCGCTGAAAGCATAAAAAACGATGTAGTAAACATGCCAGGCCAATAGATGGCGGTATGATTTTGCAATGAACCAAAATAAGCAAACACGTATAGTGTTTGCACGCATCACCCTTCGGATTTAAAAAGTGTTGATTTACTTCACCATCACTTGGATCAGCGGAGCCGACAATCACCGTGCTGCACTCTTACTGAGAGATATAAGCCAGAACGCGTCGCAATGGAACACGGACCGAATTGACTTTGTAAGTCCCATTAAAGCAAACATCTCAGACTTTGCAGCTGCAGTGTGCGTCCCCGTGATACAAAAAGTTTTGTTTCGCTGTTTACGTGGACACGGAGGGGGTAGCATTTTCAAAAACGTCCACTCTGGAGCCCATTTTTAAAAAGTTACGTTTTCAAGCACCAAAACTCCGTTGCCATGTAAATGCGCTGCCAAAAGGCATCAAAACTTGTGCGTTTTCACTAAAAAACATTTTCGTGTAAACATTTCGTGGCTTTTATCTGTTATTTAGAACAATTGTTAGGGATCATCCCCAGCAGCTTTAAACTGTATGCTTTAAACAGTGGTTGATTCTGCTGACTATTAGGCTGGATGTATCAGGTGTTAATGCTGTGCCACTCTTGTTATTAACAGTAGTCGTAAACGGTTTGGACACTAGAAGCTGATGTTGACAAGACTTGAGACACACGATCTCTTGTGTATTTGTTTATCTGAATGATACTGAGTAACTACTCCTAACCAACCACAGCCATCTTTTCTATGCTTTCCCATTCAACGCATGCAGCTTTATCTCTGTATTTATAAAATAAGTACTAATAAAGTACTAATAGAATAAAATAATTAAAGTAATATCAACTCAATGATGTCAAATGTAATGCGGTGATGTCACAAAATACCAATTTGATTTGTACATGACCTTTTCTTAATCACAAATAACTCAAATACAAATAGAAACCCCCTAAAAGCTAATACATGTGTAAAAGGGGATTAAAAAATCTCACTTGGACGTTGGTAATTAGACAATCTTTACAACTATCAGAAACTTTGGACACCAATGAACATCCTCTGTTTTACACTATTAATTGATATTTAACCACCCAGGTACAAGCTCTTTAAATCTTCATTTCAATATTCAAATGTTTCATCTTGCACCTAAAGATTTGATTCCTTTCTCAGCTTTTGTTCCAGCCTTGGGTCGAACTTCGATATCGGCTCTTCCTATCATTGTGAAGCAGAATTCACCAAGCGTTGGATTGTTCACCCACTAATAGGCAACGTGAGCTGGGATTAGACCGTTGTGAGACAGGTTAGTTTTACCCTACTGACTGGTGTTGTTGCAATAGTAAGTAACCAGGTAACAAAAATGTTGGCAAAGTAGTGCTTGAGGAACCACAGTTGTCTCATTGTCTGAGCTGAAGAATAAGACTTTTATGACCCTGTGACCTCCTCTGGTTTTATTTGGATGTGATGCTTTGAACATCCTCTTTAACGTTTCTTTTCTTATTGTTTCGGTAATATAATCACAGGCAAAATGCACGCACACTAGTTTCTTCACCTCATTCAATAATTTAGGTTAAAACATTGTTCATGTTTCTGTGCTTGTTTCACAAAAGCCAACATCACTGCGTCACTGGGGCTCCCCTGTAATGGGAAAGAGTAGAGGAGAGTACCGTTCAAGTTCCGCATGGTGGAAGATTATCATAACACTGTGCACTCTGCTATGAGCCCTGATCTAGAACAGTGAATAATGAAGATCAGATTTAGAGTTTTAAAGCATTTTTCAGTGATCCGTTCCTTGTGTCAGACTCAAGTCCTCAATTCTCTGTGGAATATTTATTGCTTTTAATCAGTTTTGTGCGTAGACATCTGGAATCAAAGATGCCCAAGTATCAGTGTCTAAAATCAATGTACCTTGTTGAATAAAGAAAAATAACCACTTTACTGGTTCAATGGTCAAACTCTTCAAGATAAACTGCATTTTGGATCGTATTTCCTACTGTTTGTCACATTCTCCTGTCTTACTACAGTTTCACATTTGTTGTGCTGTTTAAAGAATTGTAACGTCTGCAGCACCTGCGCCGTCAGAATAAGCCTGTCTGTACTGCATGCAGCAGTAACTACCTAAGTTGTGTTCCCTGCACTCAGCCATCTGGTTCCAGTTCAGATCCATCTGGATCTGACTCCAGCCAAGGCATCTCAGGAATACGTTATGGAGGAGTGCCCACATCCGTTCACACAGACAAATGTCTTCAATTACTCTTTTTTAAATGTCTCTAAAACCCACGTGATTGAGGGCTTTGTTGAGGCTACATCAGCGGTAAACATCACACAAAGACAGCTGATTTAAAGTGACATGGATAACCAGTTCTTGGGACAGTGACTGGGTTACACAGCAATGACTCTCAGGGGCTTGTTGCTGCTCTGCTCTGAAGGCCAAAGCGTAACCACTGTCTCCAGGATCACAACCAAGACTTATTTGGTCAAATCTGCAACCATCCTTTGAGCTCTCATCAAGAAACTAAAGTGATGGGAAGCACCAAGAAACGCTCCACTTTAGAAAAACTGACAGGATCTTACAATTTTTTCAAAGAAGGTTCAAAATGTCTGGTAAACCAGAGGTTTAATGCGCCAGGAAGTGTTTGAATATCATAATCTACAAAAGTTCAGTAATGATTACATTTCTCAGTGCATGGAAACATTAGTAACAAATTATGATCAAATTGAAGAATTCTGCAACTTTTAAGCATCCAGAACGTGCTTTCTAACAAGACAAGGACGAGTAACAGTATTAGTTAAAAATGCAATACAAGTTTTTTTGTTGGCTTAGGTGAGGCAACTGGACTTGAGGACTTTTACCTCTTATTCACATGGCTGTTTCATTTCTGAAATGGAATGTCATCATCAACATGACCTGGATGACCAAGAACCTTCACAGAGGTGCAGTCAAAAGTAAAACAAGGCCCAGAATCATATACTAAAATGTTCAAAAGGACATGGTAGGGGTATAAAAAGTCAAATAAAAATGTAAAAAGTGCACTCAAAGAGCACAAACCTAATTTTCTCTTTGCCAGGTATTAGCAGTTATCTGGATCAGTGATCATGAGCATGGTAAAATGACCATTCACACTTTAAAGGCTTGGAAGACATTTCTATCCCCATTATATGACAATAGTATAGGTCCCACTCCGAATGCATGGGCACCTCCATTTAAAAAAAAAAAACGTAATGAAATGCGTAGTCTAGATCCGATCCAGATGAAAGTTGGTGGGGTAATTGAGGAACCAACCCGACATAACTATTCTAATATTCCAATGTTCCAAAATGAGTGCAGCGTGGGGGTGGGCTATCCAGTGATTGGCTCTGGTGCGTACGTGGCTACGGTGTTCAGTGATTCGCCAATAAATTATTTCTAACTGATGACATCATCATTTTATAAATGCTTTACAAATTCCGTGTGCATCTAAATTGACTGTTGTGGATTAATGACACTAAACAAGTCCAGACCGAGTCTGTTCTGGTCTGAGGAGATCCGGATCCACGAGGACAACAAACTGGAATCGGAATAGATGGGGTTCAACTCCCTATAGTGTCCTTGCTAAAAGCCAAAATATATGAAAACACTCACATTTCACAACCACCTTCAAACACAACCTCATTTTGGCCATCCATGAAAAAGCTACTTAACCTCCCACTTTTCTATAGCAATACATACTTCCTACGGGCACTGCACTAGTAAGTTACAATAGAACACGATTCATCTGAAACTTCCATTTGTGGGGATGGAGATGTTGTGATACGCCCCTGTTTTTGATGCGCCTTTCTCAACCTCAGATCTAATTTGTATGTTTTTTTGTTCGAACCAACCCATCACATTCATGATAGTCCAGAATTAATGAGCTGCACCTTTACACAGCAACCGAGTCCTGTGCAACTTTTTAATGACGACTTGAAGCTTTTCTTGAAGACGTTTCATCTCACATCCAAGAGACTTCTTCGGTTCTAAAACCTGGGATTTATATTGTGGATTTGATTGGCCTGAAATTAAACTATGGTGTATGAGCATACTAAAGGACATCAGTTGAATTAGAATGAATCTTGAATTACAGGTGAAACGTATACAAGCTGTGCATTAAAATGCTAACAGAATCAACATGACCTGGATAACTTGGATCCTTAATTCACAAACATGAATTTGCCTCTGCATTAGTGTAATTATTACTCAAATATTTGTTGTGCATTTATTTTATACAGGATGTTTACATTCAATATTGCTTTTAAAGATACTGTAGAGTTGCATCCAGTTGCATTTTCTTGTCCTAACCAATCCTGTTTAAGCAGAGTGACGCATGTAACTGAGTCTATTTTAAATTGCAATCAACAGCACATTTTAATGACTTCTCTGTGTAAGTCAGTGGAGTGAAGACTTTCCTTGGGAGCCTGGAGGCGTGCATTAATGCAGCTACAGCATTTCACTGGTCAGTTTGATGAGCTCTGTACCATTTATACATTGTCACAAACAGTGACACCTAATCCAAAATAAAAAACTGCCCGTTATTCCAATTTGCATGTTAACACCATCGCTGATTTAATCTGTCATAGCTGCATAGGTACTGTCTCCCTATCTATTGTAACTTCTCCATCGTATAGTGCATCATGCATAGTGCTGCTGCAGTTCCCAGCATTGTATTCAGATGTTTATGACCTCCTTCAGACTGCTTCATAACTGTGGTCTTCTCATTAACTTCCTGTAATGAGCAGTCAGGTGAGGCACAGCCTGCCTGTGGCAATCAGGCAAAAATTCAATTACAATGCTGATGTTTGTTGATTTCTGTTACCTCATTATTCGTTGCAACTTGATGGCTTTAACTGTTCCTCATAGTGTGAGATGACTCAACATTTCCATGTTCGTGGCAAGCAGTGGCTCCAACAGACATTCAGCCATGCATACAAGCTTTAACTGAGGGAGGGGGGAAATGTGACCTTTTCCAAACAGGGCAGACAGACCTGTTCTGCCTTTCACTACACTCAACAGCAGAATCACATGTGGTTTCATGTGCAATTATTATTAAAGCATGAACCAACTGCCGATTTACAGCAAATTCAGCTTTGCTTCTTATTTGGTGAGTGTGTCCCAGAGCGCACAAGCACCCTTTTGTGTGTCTCTTGTTGGGAATGAGACCTGGGTTACTGGGTTACATCCCAAATTCACCTAAGAATTAATGAGAGAAGCAGGCTGGGTCAGGCTCAGCAATGGGTTCCTCATGTACAAAAAATGCTAAACTTTTTATTCTCATTGAGAGAGCACAGCTGGGTATGGTCACATTAAAAAAATAAAAACATTTAGTTCTGTCTGTTGCCCAAATGTTGCATTTTGATCTTTCAATGTTGGCTATTCCAATCATTATAGAGCAATAATTGGTATTGGATTATAATAATAAACTTTGAATTGTTCACCCACTTAAAGGGAGTGTAGGCTGGCATGAAAGAGTCATATACTGATGATGGGTTGTTATAAAAGTTAAAGCAGCTGGACAAGATTTTTTATTTAATCAGATAAATTCATAGTCTGGGCCTTGGATTTGCTTGGAAAAAAAAAAGGAAAAGGTTGAAATTGCCTCTCTAAAGTTTGTTTTCATTGGATTGCATTGTGTGATGTGGAGTCCCGTCGAAGGATACATAGAAGCTTATTTACTTCATTCTTACCATGATTTCTTCTGTTTCTTCACCAGAAAAGGAGGACAGTGATTTGTTTGACACTATTTTTTATTCTAGATTGTTCCAGATATTCCTTGTGATATTGGAATGAAGTAAAAGCACTTCTCTCCATCCGTCTCCACAACTCTCTTCCCACAATTGTGCAAAACTTGCCATACAATGTCAGTAAAATGTGGAGCTCAAAACAAACTTTCGAGAAGCAGTTGCAACCTTTTACATCTTTTTTGTCGAGCAAATAATCTTTGTTGTGTATTGTCTAATAAATCTTTTGGTTATCAAATATATATATATATATATATATATATATATATATTTGATACATATATATATATCGGTGGCGGGATGCGCTGGGTGCTCGGCTCCTAGGGGCTTTCTCGGATGTTTGTGTGGGGGCGGTGGCTGCTTCTCGGCCTGGGATCTCGGGGACATCTGGGGGGCTGCTCTGCCGTGGGGGGGTGGCCTGGGGCTCCTTGGCCCCCACTCTTTCTTTCTGCTGGCCTGGCTGCATCTGCGGGCCCGGGGCGGCTCCTGGGTTTGCGGTAGTGGTTTTTGCACATACACTGGTCTACAATGCACTTGGGATGTGGGATAAAACTCGTATTGGGCTTAACTTTAGACACGTTGATCCCAAATACCTGTTTTAGGTATTACCACTCACTCCTTCCCTCTCCCCACAGCCACCACCATTATACCTCAGCTTCACACTTGTCACCAGACTGGCTTGATTACACAACATAATAAGCACAATATGTTTTACTTCACATCTCACTCTCACTGTAAAAAAATCTATTCTTCCCCACCCTTTCTATTTCCTGCCTTGAGTCTCTCCCCCCTGCTCAAAATAAATAAATAAACTAAATTTAAAAATTATTCATGAAGTCTACACCACACCTGTCAAGTATCCCGTTTTGGCCGGGAAACTCCCTTATTTTACCCCTCTTTCCCCATCTTCCCGTATTAGTATTTTGCCGTAAATATCCCGTATTTTAATGTAATAATAATTAAAAGATGCCTTACTAAACTGAACGGCGTCACTAGCCTCACGAGAACTTCCACCTGAAATGGCCTGAGTGACAGTTTTCGCGAGATTAGTGCTGACAGTGGCAACAAACCCGGAAACAACTCAGAAAAGAGACGATGAATGAAGACGTTCTGGCCAAAAAAACAAAGAACTGGTGTAAACACACTGTAAAATGTGACAGAGTTTATCTTCCTAAAGAGCAGCAGGATGGGACACAGTTACATGTTCTGTTAGATTAATAACTGAGATTTTAACGTCTACCACAGCAGAAGGAACAACGTAAGTCAGCATCATGCAAATATACACTGATTTAAAAAGTGTTAAAGGATGTAAAGTCAGCAACATGTGTCTAATAAGTCATTAGTGATTACCAGAGAACCACATGAGTGAGCATGAGAAATTAAAATAAAATATTTAATGTTCAAGATGTATCGAGTTTTCTATTTTGGCGATATAGAAAACTATAATATTTCATATATATATATATATATATATATATATATATATATATATATATATATATATATAGGAAATATATATATATATATATAGGAAATATATATAATCTAAAGCATTGCCACAATACATGTCCCTGAGTCCCAAAGAGGTTTACACAATAAAAGCCTCTTAACTATTGAAATGAAGTGAGTGTAAATGCAAGTTTGTGATTTATCACTGCATGCTGGTTTTAATCATCTTGGAGTCTTCTTCAAATTACTGCCTGATTCCTAATAGTGGTGATATACGTATAGAACTCTGAAATGCTTCATCAGAAAACATTGACGTGGTCATTTGGTTTAAGCATAGCTTATGATAGGAACATAAACCAGATGCCAGGAAGTTTATAGTGCTGTTACTTTGTGGGAAGCTCCATCATTGCTTCTCTAAGCCAAATCTTTTTACATCAAGTGCATCTTTATGTTAAAAAACAGCACAATATCTTTTTTTGTAATAAAACTTCCATTAACATAATGTGTATTAATAACAGCAATTTTTTTGGTTGTTGGAAAATCACGTCATAAGGGCTTCTGACAGGTTACATGCCGTGACCACTAGGGTTGGGTAGGCACGTTGCAAATCGAGACCACCAATGACAATTTCATATGTTTCTGCTGGCAAGTGTTAATTCAATTCAAATGAAGTTTATTTGTATAAAGCAATTTACAACAAAGTCATCTCAATGCGCTTATCAAAATATAAAATTCATAATAAGAAAGAAAAAACCCAACAAGATCAACATGAACAAGCATTTAGCCATCTAACAAAATCAACATCGTAAAACACCATTAAAGAAACATAAACAATTATTTAATATAGCCTCCATACTCTCCCAACAAGATATATCTCATGACACGGCAGCGCATGTGTTGGAAACAGAAACACTGAGACAATGACAACAACAACTCGGAACAGCCACAGTGAGGCGCATCCACAAAGTCAATCCTTCCTTTTGTACCATTCACTGTAGAAAATATGAAACATGTTCTGACCTTACCTTTGCTGAAGCTCTGGTATCTCAGCTGTTGGTCTCCTATCTTTTAAAAGCTGTCATTTTTCCTCAAAAAAAAAGTTTCTCTATCATCTCTGGTGCTGTCATCCTGACTGTAGTGTTATCCCGCCCACTAGCTAGAGAACGTAGCAGCAGCGGTCACATGGCATCTATTCACTAATGTACTGTGAACTTACGTATAGCATTTAGCATAGCGCGGTTACGTCCAACGGCAGCTCACTACGCTGCCTTTGGACGTAAATGGTTGTCATCTTGGGGACCTGACTGCGCATGCGCAAACACGTAAAAACACGCAATGGGAACAGAGGCAGAGGAGCAACGTGCCTTTGGGAGGGGGCGTGGCCTCCCTCTGCCTTACAGCGGAATGAGACTGTGCAGCTGTTCCAGGAAATAGCGCTGTTTAGTAATTTGGGCTATGAAATGCACAAAATGCAGAAACTTTCAAACTTATAGGTAATGTAGGCTATTGGAAATGGAAAAATAAATAGTTTATAATAATATTATAATTAAAACAAATAATCAAAATATCAATTCACCCTTGGGTAGGCACTGCCTACCTTGCCTACCCTGACGGAACGTCACTGGTTACATAGTAATGGAAATCATCTAAGTCACACGGTATATGGTCTTTAAAAAAGGCAAAGTGTTTTCCAGACAGGCTGTTTACCCTCATTATCTAAATGCAAAGGCTGCTTTTTATCTGCAGGCAGTTATGAATACATGATTAAAGTGCAGCAGTGAAGGTTTTGGCTCTCCTTCCCCAAAGACCCTCAAGAATACTTTGTGTAGCCATATGTGGCCTTCATGAAAAACACATTAAATTCCAACAGGTTCGGGCTTTATGAACTCGCATTTTAATTGGGGTGATTTGATTGAGATTCTTGTAAGCAAGTTGGTGTGCAGAAACCTTTCTGTTGTGCTGCAGGTATTATTTATCTTCCTTTCAGTCACAAAATGACACATCAGGTTGTTTTTACTGTGCATTACTGAAAAGTTGATATTATCATGATCATCTATCAATTATTTATTATTAATCTATGTATAGGAATAAGATCAGTCATGAACAAAAAAAAGGCAAGATATTAAGATGTATACAGCTCTTTTGCCTTTAGTCAAGAATGAGTCATTTATATGTTGTTTTTAAAATCCTTTATTTATTGTCCAGAGACCAGCCTTTGATTCACTTCCTCAGCATTCATTTGCACATCTTTCTAATGGCAACCAATCACCTGACCGCTAATTTAGCTAGCAGTGACCGAGCCCGGCTCGAGCCCCTGTAGAATTTGGAAATTCAAACCAAACCCAGGGCCTGTGGGGTTCTGTCAGATTCTGGCAAAGATTTCCAGCTCAAATGCGGGATGTGTGTGTGTTAGCAGGCAGAAAAAGTCAGAAGATTGTGTTATTAAGAGAATTAGTTGTATTTTTAGCAAAGTAAATAAAGGCTCTTTTGCTTTTTATTCCAGCGAGTGGCTGGAAACAACACTGGTGCTCTGGACCGAGAACTGTAACTAAAGGACGGCTAATCACTGCCCGGTTATCATTTTTTTTAACATACTGCTTACTGGCCCTTTGATGCATATTTATGATGGTAACGATAGACATTAGACAGTGAAAGTAGAAAAAAACTTTACAAAATCAACCACAAACCATTTTGTCTGTGTTACAAAAATATTGGTTGTCCAGCTGGAGCACAAGGTACTCTTACGAACTTAAAGTCCGAGTAAAGCAGAAATAAATTTGTGTTATGAGTTTGTCACACCACAGTCATTAACCACTGAACCAAATTTGAAAGTTGAAAAAAAAATGCTAAATAAATAAAATTAGGTCTCAAAATCATGTTGAAACAAGCTTCACTCTGCTCTGAGACGCTGGGGGCGTGTCAGTTAGAAGCGCTGGAACCACGCCCACGCACGGGAAGAGCGCCGCCTCCGTGTATTAACCCAAACCCTATGGGAGAGAGCAGTGTGAAAGACCAAAAAACTTAGGAAAAATACAAAAATGTTTGGATTCGGGCCAAACATGTCAGCGGAAAGGTCTACTCCGCCCGAGTCCGAATATGTGCATCCCTCCCGGCTAGAGTCAGAACTGCGCCCACTAGATGCAAAAAAACAAAATCGTGGTGCAAAAAAAATGTTCAATTCATTGAAAATGTGACACAAGTGGACATGTTTTATTCTCCTGAGTCTGAATATGTGGTTTGCTTTTGGCCAGGGGCCGAATTGCACCATTGTTTGGTGTTTGGTAATATAGATCGATGTGAAAAACACATGCCGTGTAGTGTTTTGTGTGACACCAGGTACGTGGAGCGCATATGCCCTTTTTTGGGGGCATTTAGATGCAAGTAAGTTATCATAAAAGTGTGTTTGAATTATTGTGAGCCATATTGTGTGAATCAAATTGAAGTAGGTGTGTTTGAATGGTTTTAGTGGGTTAGGCTCAAAAAGAAGTCCAAGGTTCCAGAAATGCAGTCAAGTGTATTTATTTACAGTGAAAAAAAGTACAGCAGTATTTACAGTGCAGGCCTGAAGAAAAAATACAACACATCCAACTCGCAAAAAGAGGAAAATATGGAAACAAACTAAGACTCTGTTGTAGTTCTGTACAAACTTTGCACCACAACCAGACAATTCTGACACCAATCACCAACCCCTCATAAGGCCTCCAGCCTCCTCTTATATAGGACTGAGGGGAAGGTACCAATGCACATGTTCTAGGGTAAAATCAATTAACTCATCAAGACACAATTAAATACTGCAAAATGCATTAACATTTGCCAAACAACTTTAAATTAGTATTTGTAATATTTAAGGTAGTAAAATGTTCACATTTAATTGGAAAACCAGTTATTTGTGTTTGCTATTAAACGCCCCTCCAACTCTATAATGTGTGGTGCCTTCCAAGCCGCACACCACTATATAAACCAATGGCAGGCATCTATTCTGTTTGCCACTTCTGGGTTTAAGAAGCACAAGAAAGCACATGGAGCAATGGGTAACAAACACTTTTTTACACTACTATTAATACATTTGTTTCTGGGTTAAAACAAGTAATGGTGAGATGAAGCCTCATTGAGGCGTCGTACCACTTGAGCCAAATGGTTCGAGAAAAGGTTCATTTCTTGAAGCTTCATGTGCACATGAAACCACCAACTGGTCACGTTGATAATCACAGGGGTTTCTTCACCACATAAATTGTGATGCATTGGATTGTTTTTGTGTGTGTCTGTAGGGAAGTTTTGTGGCTCTTGTGAATGACTGAATTGCAAAATGTATGAATAATATGTTTCTCCACGTAAATAATCACAGGTATCTGTGTGTAAATTTTCACAAAAATGGTTGAAATAAGTATTGAAACCCACCCCCTGTGGTTCTCCAATATTTTTCCAGCCCTGTTCTTTAACCACTAGGCCACTAATCTCTTGTCATGTAATCTCTCGTTTCATGCATACATCTAAACACATGCTCTCTCATTACTCATAAATTTTACAACTTTCTCTCACTTTCAAATGTATCTAAACTTTCAAAACATTATCCAGAGTCTGGTGTTCAATCTATATAAACTCTGAACTAACCGCAACTCTAAATAAATAAATAAAAACTTACAGGTTTAAATCGTCAAACTCTGAACTCTGAACCGCTTCCTGAAACAATCATGTGGTACATCCGGCAGCGAAGCTTTGCTCGTCATCATTTTGGCTCCTCCCCCAAATGAAGCGAGCCTCGATGCGCGATTTGGTTGAAACGCCCTCTCCATTACTAGACACAAGCTTCGTAGCCTCGGCACATCCTCTATCATCACTAGTTAAAACCATATGCCTGTGTGTGTTTCTGACAAACTAAGCAGCTGTTCGCTAACCAGTTTAGAGGGCACAGGGTAGCACCATGACGAGGTGCTTGAGAAGAAAAATAAAACTTCTGTTTCATGTTTTTGTTTAATATAACGGATGCGCCACGGCACCGATCCGGTTTTGCAACGCTGTCCGGTAATCCCCACCGGTTGCATTTTGAGTGCGCCGGTTGGACGACTGTGACGTCAAGAGACAGAGGAGTTCTCATGATATTCATATAATCGCGCGAGAACGCAGTTATGTGTTATAAACGCAACAGAAACAGGTCAGTGTTCCTAACGAAGGCGTACAAGAAGGTTGGACTCTCTGGATTTGTCATAGCCATATTTTTTATCAACAGCCAACAGAGAAAAGATAAATCTGCACCAGTAAAACATGAACTAAATCAAAGTTGCTGCAGTTTACAGTGTAGTTACAGTATGAGAGGAAACAATATAGTGAATGTGATTTTGTTTTTTACACATTATGACATTTTGGTGATGTAGTTACTTGAAATATAATCTGAAGTGTTTTATTTTGAAAAGTAACTGGATATTCTATTGCAGAGTACATGCTTACCTTCTTGTTTAGCTTCATTTGCTCTGTGTTGATTGATGCATCGTGCTCAGGTGTCCGCCAGAAATAGAAGCCCTGCGTATATCTGGCGGAGGGCACCGGACTAGCGCAGCGGAAACGTATCCAGTGGAAACCCCAGGTAAGCGCCACTACGCGCACTGATAAATGTTGCAGTGCATCTAAAAAACCCCATGCAATGAGGATTGGGTCAGTCAAGCTCATAACATAACTCACACAATCCATATAGCGTGTTTGCTAATGATGAATATGCAATGTGGGCGGATTAGCTGTGGGCCGCAAAATATTTGGAGTAGAAAAACGTTAATACATTGATGTAGCATGCACAATCAGATTTATCAAACCTGGAACTGTTTGCCTGCCCTAGTTTAGAGTTTAGGCAGAGATGGCTGAACTTCTATTGTCAGAAATGTGAAGACGTATATTCCTTTCAAAATAAAAGCAGCAGTTTTTGCGACCCAATTTTGGTTTCTTATCTCTAAGTTGCCAATCTCTCCATTTGTTTTTGGATTGTAATATTGTTGGCAGTTACAAATAACATATTAAACATTTTTTATGCAATTTTTAAAATTTTATATTGTTTTATTGCCATCTTACATAGATTTGCAGCACACAAATGTAGTGATATAGAATGCAGTCCTGAGCCATATTTTTAAGTCAAATTGGCAGCACAACAAAATGCAAAACGTTTTGTAAAAATTCACAGCCCAAAGATGTAATGGCAGATGCCTTAAGCATGTAAGCGCTGCAGCGGCTGATGAAGAAAGCTGTGGGATCAGTAATAAAAGTGCTGTGCATCCTCAATGAAATATCAACTGCACGTCCACCAGAGCCTCGGCGGTGTGAGTAAACGCAGATGGGAGACATGCCCAGCAGTGGAAAACAGGGAGTAAACTAGCTTAATGAGTGCATGATGGCACAGTGAGATCCGGTCCAAGCTCTCAGCGAGAATCCCCCAGGTGAGGATGATGGGCTGGTGCGCGTGCTGGGTGCTGGAAGCCTGCCTGGATCCTAAACCTGTGGGCTCATAGCCGTGGGCTGCTTCACCACACAGACCCACCTGGGAATGGACGCACAGCTGATTTATCCGGTTACCTCTCAGGCCCCTGAGCACCATATCAAGCAGATTATTTCAGGAATAACAGCTGGCCAGCTTCAACTTTTGAATTTTATCTGCAGCATCAAGATGGACAAAATGTTCTGCACAGTGTGGAGGTGTTAGCAGCTCCATGAGGGATATAATACTGTAGCTCATGTTTGCTCTCAATATGACTAGACAAACTCATATCCTAAAACCAAAGCATAATAATTTCACTGTGCCAAACATTTATTTTTAGTGATTCACTTTGACAGTCTCAAAAACATGAAGTCGAAGCCTATTGGCTGGACAAACTCGGAGATCATTTTCATTTGTATAGGGGTCTATATATAGGATGAAGGAGGAACTTATATACATTAACGTATATGAATGACCACCGGCAGTAGACCATAATAAAAGACTAGTTAGGTATTTTTTGGCATTTCAAAAGAATGACAGAAGGACAGCCAAGAGAATAGTCCCTCCTATCTCTTTTTCTTTCCACTTTTCCTTAACCCTGTGGATGATGTCACAGGGTTAAAGAAAGGTGTTAGGAGACTTCCTAAAGGAGTTAGGGAAAGGCAATCACGTTGTTTTGGCAATCAGACACACTTCCACAAGATGACATAATAATCAGACAGTGGCGCAGGTTAGTGATGTCTGCCGTGGTGAAAAAACTTCTGAACTAAAACTATTTCTGAAAATGGACTTCTAAAATCACATTTATAACACTTGCCCCTGTGCCGCTAACCGCTAAAATAATCTGAAATATCACAAGGTTTGAATTTAAATCAATGGAAAAGAGGCTACGAGGAACAAAAGTCAAACTAAAAGAATGAAAGAACGTCACATTGAGAATGGTTGCTCACACTCACATTCACTCAGAAATCAACATTAATCCAAAATAAGTATGATTTTATGAAACTGTGGCATTTATGCAAGATATAGGCCGACATAACGTTGTAGGCATACAAATGTACAACCGCATAAAGCATTCCTAGGTGAATAAAGTATGTTGAATAAAACATAATGTGGCTAGAAATTTCTCTGATCTCTTTTTCTTGAACAAAAGAGTGATCTGTTTCATGTCAATCATAATCCATAATTACAACATCCGCATAACATTCATAGTTCGGATATGGGTTTTAGATTATTTAAAGCTGTTCAAGGCACATTATTACATTGGTAATTTGCATGATCTACATCCCTTTTCAGTCATTCTGAGTTTCTGTGAACGCTCAGATGAGCGGGTCCCTTTAAATGTTGTCTCCGCAAGGAATTGTGGGTCAGCATTATCTTGTCTCTTTTGCTAAAGAATGCCTCAGTGTTTCCTAGGCTAAAGGAGATTATAAAAGAAGCATTGAGCCTCCATTCCTTAGCTTTTAGAGAATTGGAGGATTCCTTATCATGGCTGCCACTTAAACACTTCTGGGGTTTAAGGAAAAGTGGATGGGAAAAGAGATAGGAGGCAATATGCGGATGCACCCATAGTCTCTCCTGCTTGTCGTGGGTCTTCTTCAGGGTCTGCTCTCAGTACTAAAAATCTGACTCTCCGGGGGGCTTTGGTCAGCGTCATCTTGTATCGGTAATAACTGTCATAAAATTGTTATTGGCGGAAGTCATGTTTTTCTGTCTGATTGGCCCTTTTCAGGCACGTAACCCAGTGCTGGTCGATGCTAGGTTATCTGTGCCACATGACCACAGGGCACTGATCGACCTTGCTGAGGATGTAGATCTGGTCTACAGTTCCACAACAAGGACAATAAACTGCATTGCTCCTCCTGGATCCAAGGTTTGACTATTTGGCGGTCGATCTTCTTCTGTGTTTATTTAGTTGTATGTTAATTGAAATTCATAAAACATTTACAGTATTGGTCAATTTATTAATATTAAACAAAATAGCACCACAAAAGAAGAAAGATACAAAACACGGTTTAATATACTCAGATTTTTATTAAAAAACTGAAAATTCTGCTTTAATGGCCTAACAGTTTAAACTAAACAGCAGTGGTAGTGGAATTTACAGAAATGATATGTTGAGTGACAGGGAATATGATGAAGAAAGTACAAAGTCATGCAGTGAAGCTGTTATTGGTTGCAGATTTATTGTCTTTCAGTTGCCTGTCCTGTGGTTGTGCTTGATCAGTTAATTCAGTCTTTTCACTTAACCTGTTTTGGAAAAATCTGAGATCAGTTTACTCCTGACCGTCCACAATCATTAGTTGCTGAGGAAAGGGGACAAGGAAGTCTTTCTGAAAGCATTTTTTGGCTGCTGTATATGAGTCGAGGGGAAAGTAAATGATTAGTGGTTTATGACTCCTTTCCTGCAGCACTTTGGTTCTGTGACTATATAACTTTGCATGGTAAACCACAGCGATTGCAAACAGTGAGTGGGACGAATAAGAAAAAACAAAATGGATCCTTGTAACATTTGATAAAAGCAGGCTCGGCTAATCCAAGTTTACTTCCTTCGGCACGCCGTGGGACCTTTTAAATTTAACCTATAAAGTTAGAGAGCTTGTTATAGAGGAGCTAACGCTGTGAAGTGTTAATCAGCATTCTCATAAACATGAATTTAACATTTTTAGTGTCACAACTCTACTTTGACCAAACTCTGATGCAGCTTGATATATCAAACGTCATCGCCGATGTTCTCAATGTATTTTTTCTGGTATTTGTTAGCATTCTTGTTCGGGATGACAAATAAACCATCCTTGCATGCATGGAAAAGCATCATTGATGAATGGATGTGAATACAGTGCGGAATGTGTAAACCGTTGTCTGCAAATGTCCTCACTGGACCCAGTAAATTCGTACGTTTACATACCCAGTTGGTCTCCCGGCAAACCATAATTCATAAACATACAGGATCTGAAACCTTATCTTTACTTTGGTATGTAGTGATGTGCTGGGTTGGAGGGCATTATTATCATTGGATGATAACAATCTTCAATTTGTCATGGTCCTGGTTGACCATAACATTACACTCTGGAATTTGTACATGTTTATACCTTCACCATGTGTCCTACAGTATGTTTGAGTCCTGAAGCTGGAACAAAAACATGTAAACACTTCAGTTTTTTTTTTTTTTTTTTGCATATTTATAGAATCTCAACATGCTGCATATGGAGCACATATGGCACCAGACTTAGTTCATATCAATGCATGGATTCACTGCACTCCAGTTTACAGTCCAAGAGTACAGAAAAGACTGCTGTGTAGACAGAAAATGTATGGAAATCAAGAGAAAGGGGAAGAATTCCAAAATAAATAACAGCAGACACAAAGAAAGAAAACTGTTTTGTAGTGAATTTTAACTGCAAGCTATATCAAAAAACAGTCACATATAATACTACACTTTTTGTTTGGTGACTTTCTTTAAAAGTTCATGTACTGCAGCCAAGAGGAGAAAAAAAAAAAGAAAGGTCATCGCTATATCATATCGCGCAGCGTGATCACCGTTGTGTCTCGTAAGTAAATATTGCAGCCAACCAGAAACTTTAAAAGTAGCTCCGACCCACATCCATATGTTGCCTGTAGTAATTGTAAAAATACATCTGCTGATGTCTTTAGACACATCTTCAGTGATCTTCCTGGAATTATTGGGTGTTTTGGGTCTTTCAACATCATACACCCTCATCCAGGTGACCCGACCAAGCAGATCAGACTTTGGCTTGAGTCCAGATGGCTAGATAGCTACCATGAGTCCAAAGATCTCTTCTCTTGAGCCACAGCCATCTTGAAGCCCTCTCTGCCGTTTCGGTGCTACTGTGGATGGCTGTCCTTTTCCTCTCTCCCTCGATGCCCAAGATCTTAAAGGCTCTGTTTAAAGAATGGGCGGTGAAACCTATACAACCCACCTTCACGGTGAGGCGCCTCACTCTCCATCCAGCCTGTTGAGCTTCCTCTAGAAAGCTTCCTCCAGGCAGTCTTCCTGTCAGCTCCACCAGCTCGGTGTGCTTGGTGTTCTCAGATACAAAGACAATGTCAGGTAACAGCAATATTGCTGGGGAACTTCAGCTGCCGCTCATGGTTAATAAACAACTGCCAGTCACTTGTGGACGTAAGGATGCCTACAGGGGTTTTTCTGGCTTCACGGTTTGACAAAGGCAATGGTTTTCTTGGAGGAATGGTACTGCTTTGCCAACTCAAGTCCTTTGCTGATGGCTTCAGTAATGGTCTTAAGGACTTGGTCATGCCTCCAGCTGTATCGACCTTCTGAGGATGTGCTCAAGGGTAAGTGTTCTTCACTTAGAACACAAAGGGGATGCTAGTGGCTCTGCAATGCCCCATGTATGGAAGTTAGTTGGGCTTGGTAGCATGTCGTTAACTGCCTGGATAAGTAATTTGATGAGGTATGCCTTGGCTATCCAGATCCCAGCCCAGGTCACCTTCCTTTCAACTGCGTCCTCCCATCTTGTTGCTTCATCCCCACAGCCTTGCAAGATCTTGACTCCTCCACTGCTGGTGTCATCTCCTCTTGTACAAGGTGCCACCTCTCTTTCCCTCTGGTGTTAAACTGGGGAATTGGAAAAAGGATCCTTGCCCTGCCCGACCTTGTGTGACCACTCCCACAAAGCTCCTATAATGCCTGATCCCTATGGATTGAATTTTAAGGCAAAAAATTATTCAAGAAAGTACACAAGAAACCCAGTTATGACACTCCAAACCTTCACACTGCCAGCGCAACTGTAAAACACATGAAAAAATGTTTAAAAAAAAGAAAACATCACACTCACATCAGATGACGATTATTTAGAGACAAAATCCATTCTCCTTTCTTTGCGCAGGAAAGACTTCAATGACTTTCAGTTCCAACAGTAAATCTTTTCCTGTAGGCCAAGGCTGCGAGTCACTCTGTTCCATTGTATTCCTGGTATAACCTACATGCACAAATGTTTCCTGCTCCGGAGCAGCCAAGAGGCTTAGTGGGAACTTAAATATTCTCAAACCTGTCCCTCTCAGGTGCACTTTCAATATTTCCCTGTTCTTCTTCATCAATTCCGTATTCCGATAATAGTTTTTCAGAGGCAGTAAGCCAATTACCTGAATGTGGCAGACAAACGCTTTACCAGGCTGAATTAAGTTTGCCAGCTTCAGGCTTGGTCGACATCTTTTAGTTTCTCTTCACTAAAAACCTTTATTTTCACGAAAGCTTTTTGCTAAATGTCTTTTATAGATTCTTATTCTTAAAACATTTTTTTTGTTGCTGTTTTTGTGTCGCTGTTTATTTCCTGCTATTTAGCACTTTGATATTGATTAGAATATAACGTGCAACACAAAAAAGTATTATTGTGAGGATGCAGGAAGCATCCTCACTATTGTTATCCCTATACTATATTTCACTTATTATTATTATTTGGTCTTACTCTATCTACTCCCCTAATTTTCAACCAATTTCAACAATTTTGGTCTCAAATTGTTCAAATAATTTCTGGACACTCTGCTATGTTCTAGGGGTTGAACAACTTCATAAATTTAAAGGTCAACTCTGTGCATAATAGTCGAGTCGACGTCGACTAGTCGATGACGTCACCAAGAGCCGAGCCGAGTGCCGGTGTTGTGCCAAAATCTGTGACCCGAAAAAATCTGTGGCGACAGTTTTAACCCCTGCAGCTTCTCTGCGGATATTTAGGAGCTATTTACTCCTCCGTAAACATGTCGCTCCAGTGGGTGAAGTAAATGCAGACTGGAGAAGAATTACAAATGTGTTTAAGGGAAAGTAAATGTCCACAGAGAAGCCACAGGGGTTGGAGCTGTCGCCACCTCCGGTCACGGATTTTTTCGGGTCACAGATTTTGGCACAACATCGGTCTTCTCTCGCCAACTCTGTCCTGCGCTGCTGATGTTTCCAGATCTGCTTAAAACACAGACATGTTACTACTACAGCTAACGTTAGCATGTATATTAGCCGTAGTATCTGCCTACCAGCTGCAGTTTGAGTACAAACTAGGAAGGAGCAAGAAATGCTTGATGTCATGCTGCCTTGTAAGGGTACTAGGACTCTCGTTTGCTGTGTTGCGCCACCCTCTTGGGCAAAAGTCAGGTACTGCGACTAGTCGATCTCACATGGACAGAGTCGCGAGAGAACACTAAAGTCGACTAGTTGACTAGTCTGTTCAACCCCTACTGTTCCAATTTTTTTTAAACTTTTCAACTTTTTGAGATTTTGCCCGTGGAACTTTTTGCTCTCATCCACTAACATTGGAAATTTGAACTTTTTTTTAACTTTTAAGCCCTTCATCAGCAGCCATTTTTAGCTGGTTCAAACTATTCAACCTTTAACATGTTCAGCTACAACCTCCAACCCATTTCAACATTTTTCAACCTTTTCAACCTTTTCAACTTTTTTCAACCTTTTCAACTTTTTCAACCAATTTCAACTTTTTTCAATCTTTTCAACCCATTTCAACTTTTTTCAACCAATTTCAACTTTTTTCAACTATTTCAACTTTTTTAACTTTTTCAACGTACTGCTGTGTAAGCTGAACTTCTATCTGGTTTTACTGGTTTTTCTTTTCATACTGGGATTTTAAAACATACGACTATGTAAATTGGACTTCTAACTAGTTTTACTGGTTTAATGCTAATTATAATGCTATGCTAATGCTAACGCTATATCAATGCTAACACTAGGCTAATCCTAATGCTGGGCTAGTGCTGATGCTATGCTAATGCTACGCTAATATTAACGTTAGGCTAATGCTATGTCAATGCTAATGTTAGACTAATGCTCACACTATGCTTATGCTAACGTTAGGTTAATGTTAACACAATGCTAATGCTAATATGAATGCTAACGTTAGGTTAATGCTATTAATAATGCTAATGCTAATATTTGGCTAATGCTAATATTAGGCTAATGCTAACGCTAGGCCAATGTTAATGCTAGGGTAATGCTAATGTAAGGCTAATGATAATGCCAGCCTAATGCTAATGCTAAGCTAATGCAATTCGACAGATGAAACAGCCCCATTAGCTTTTTACATAATAAGCTTTAAAAGTTTAATACCTTATTGTGATGATGGGACTGGTCCCAACATCAAGCCGAGCATCATTTCTTAATGTGTCCGAACCCGGTATTCATCAGGTATCCATCCTTTAATGTCCATTTTACCAACCTCTGACTAAATGACAATTTGTTTCACTTATTTACACTTGCATGATCAAACTAAGGCTTTATGTTAGTGCTTGGTTATGGATCACAAAACTGGCTGATTGATAATCGTCATTAAACCATTTGTGGTCATTTCAGATCAATGAATTGTGCAGTGGAAAGAGAAGGAAGATGCTGCAGGTTTATAATATTGTCCATAAAATAAGCATGGGAGAAAGAAAAATAAAATGAAGAAAACATTGTGGCAATGGCAGTTTGAATAGATTTGATAGCTTTCTGTGATTCACTTTTACAATATTTTTAGTACAACTGAAGCATTGCAAAATTCTTGTCAAAAAAGGCTATAGGAGACTTCCTTCCTTTGCACTACTGCACTCTCTTGGGTTTATTTATGGCATAACTTGCATTAAACAAATCAGAAATGTAGCTTGTCCCCTGTTGACGTGGTGCTTGGTGAACTTGATTTTAAACTAGCACTGCGCTAATAATCCTGACTACGTCTCAGTTTGAGATTATTACTTGCATGGGCACTGAGAAGGTTTCCTAGTCTGATGACATGTGAGCACTTAACTGCATCAGGTTGGTTTGTCACTCACTGTGTTTATTGCAACTGAAGGGTCAGCATGTAAGCTCTATAGGCCCTACAGCCAGCCACAGTGTCTGAACATAAAACTTTCACTGGTCATGATCTGGGGTCTGGTGATGGATTTTCTTTTTCATGTTTATGTTTAATCATGTATATTTTTCAATGATTTGTTCAGTTGTTGCCATTTACTTGATCAAATCAAATTAAATCAAACATTATTTTATATAATTTTAACTGTATAGAATTTAATACACTGTATTGTATACATTGAGGCGGTATTTTTCCGGCTCCAGGAGGACTTTATTCGGGGTGAGATGAGGTTAAATGGCTCCTTTGAGAGTAAAGGTTGCAGACCCCTGCTCTAAACACTGAGTGAGTGCTGCTGCATCATGTCTGGAATGTCTCTCCCTCCTTGTGGGTTTGTTTGGTTTTAATTTCTAGTGTTCCGACTTGATCTTTTTCTTGTTGGGTTGACCTTTCATGGACTCTTGTACTTGGTTTGGATAGAATTTTTGGGATTATTTGGTTATTAGAAAAGATGTGCCTTTTGCCTCCCTCTCCCGCCTGTCCTCCAAACACCTCACTCTTCCTCAACCCTGACAGCTTTAGTGTCAAATCTTTTTCTTTCTGTTCCAGCGAGGCAGCAGAAAAGAAAAACAGAAAAATCAAGGCAATATGTTGCACGGAACAAAAGCTATTTTTTTTCTTAACTCATTCCTTTAGCCTAATTCAAAGGCGCCTTTGAAGAATAAATGTAGTTATTTCATGAAATAATTGACAACAAGTCCACTGTTTGAGATGGAAAAGCATGTGAATGCTCTCAGAAACACATCCAACTCTAGTAGTAGCTTTGTTGGGGGCAACAATTTCCCATGATAGAATTTATGCTCTTGTAAACAGCTCAAGTCTTGGTAATAAGGGTTACATCTGCGATAACCACATTGTTTACAAAAAAAATCACTCTCTTTTTTGCTTTTGTCGGCCTGTTCTATTTTAAGACGAGGATAGCCGACAACACGCTGTTTGCCAGACTTAGTTATTTTAATTAAAAAAGACTTTTCGTTGACTCTTAAAGTGAAAGGAATTATAGACGTGTTGCATGCGCATTCGTTTCCATAGCAGCGATTATTACGATGCAACTTTTGCAGGTGAAAAGAAAGAGTTGATAATAAAGATGAGTCAAAACAATGTCACTTGGCAGCTTGTAGAGGATGCTTGTAAATTTTAAGGAACCCTCTGTTAACAACAGTAGGGCTTTCATTATATCCGCAGGGTGTGTGAGCTGAGTCACATCATTCTGACACACACTGCTTTACTTTCTTATGGTTCCAACTCTTTGAGCTGAAAGCCCTCATTGTTTATGCTAATGGTATTGCAGTGATGAGCCCTTAAGTCCTTTGATGTTATCTCATCAGGTGACAAGAGTGATAAGATGTGATAAATGATGATAGACAATAAATATCTTCAAAAGGTTTGCCTTCATTGACTGTTGCTAATGTGACCTTCATTGCTATCTGAATATTTATTTTGTGCAAAAACGGGTTGCTGAGTCACAGAAAGTTAACTCGTGCAGCAAATCAGAACAAAAAACCCCATTGGCATAGGAAGGAGGTTGTGAGTGGGGGGAATATTATACCAAGGAAAATTGGTATACACACCTACTTGTATATCAAATTAGCTAGTTGTACACATTTTTACCTAAACATGTATATCATGAAATAAGTGATGATAGTTTAAGTAACTGAAATGGGGGGGGGGGAATTATTTGGAATCAAACTCTACCGAGATTCACGCTCTCAACCATGGACATGAAAACCTGAAATAAAAATTCTGTTTAATTCAGTTAATCACAAATTGACAAATATCTGTAAGTGTGATGTGTTGACTATATCAGCTGATTTACATATAATACTAGTCATAGACAATACTTGTCAGAACCTACAAAATAAAAACAATATCAAAGTGAAGATTGACATCGGCCAGAATTTTAATAATTCCAGCGGTAAAACTGTTGTGAGGTATAGACTTTTGATTACTCTTTTCTTCATGCCAAAGATACTCAAAATGATATTACAGTAAGCTCAAAATATATGTATTTTTGGAAAGACTTCAGTGATGCTTTGCTACTACTGTTCATTAGCTAGCATAGCAGCGTGAACACACAGTGTAACATTGATGTCAAGACCAGTGACGTGCAGTCAGGGTAGGCAAGGTCGGCAGTGCCATCCCAAGGGTGAACTGACATTTTGATTATTTGTTTTAATTATAATATAATTATAAATTATTTATTTTTCAATTTCCAATAGCCTACAGTACCTATAAGTTTGAAAGTGTCAGCATTTTGTGCATTTCATAGACCAAATGACTAAACAGCACTATTTCCTGACTGCACAGTCTCACTCCGCTGTAAGGCAGGAGGAGGCCACACCCTCTCCCAAAAGCCCATTGCTGCTCTGCCTCTGTTCCCATAGCGTGTTTTTATGTGTTTGCGCATGCGCAGTCAGTTCCCCAAGATGAAAACCATTTACGTAAAAATGCAGCTCTCTACGCTGCCTTTGGACGTAACTGCGCGATGCTAAATGCTATACGTAAGTTCACAGAGCATTAGTGAATTGATACAATGTGGCTGCTATGTTCTGTAGCTGGAAGCAGGATAACACTACAGCAAGGATGACAGCGCTAGAGACGATAAAGAAACTTTCTTTTGAGGAAAAACGACAGCTTTTAAAAGATGGGAGACCAACACCTGAGCTACCAGACCTTCAGCAAAGATAAGGTCAGAAAATGTTTTGTACTTTCTACAGTGAATGGTACAAAAAGGAAGAATTGACTTTGTGGATGGGCCTCACTGAGGCTGTTTTGAGCTGTTGTTGTTGTCATTTTCTCTGTTTTCAACACAAACAACGGATGCGCTGCCGTGTCATGAGGTATATCTTGTTGGGAGAGTATGGAGGCTATATTGATTGTTTGTTTCTTTAATGGTGTTTTACAATGTTGATTTTGTTAGATTAACACTTGCCAGCAGAGACATATGAAATTGTCATTGGTGGTCTCGATTTGCAACGTGCCTACCCAACCCTTGTGGTCACGGCACGTCACTGGTCAAGATGATGTGTTCAAGTGCCTTAGTTGAACATCCTGTGGATTTTTGTGTACAAATGTGCTGACAAGATGTTGTTTTACAGCTGCATCGTTGCTTTTCTCTTTAGATTCCAACATGGTGACTCTCTCCACCCTCCATTGTTGTTCAAAGAGACAAGTTGACTCACAAATCGCAGGTTATATTTATTTGTTTACTACACTAAATTATGAAATCGCTTTGGCTGTGATTTTTAACAAAGTACGATTCACTCACAGCAGTTCGGTGTTAGTCAGTGTTACAAACCGACTGGTTTCCTTGTTATATAGTAGTAGTAAGTAATGTTTATATAGCTACAAGCTGAATATAAATATGTCTGTAAATTACATGTCCTAAATTATTATTATTTTTGGGCCTCCGTGGCTCAGGTGGGAGAGGGGTTGTCTTCTGATCGAGAGGTTAGGGGTTTGTTTCCAGTCTATACCTGTCTGTGTCGAAGTGTCCTTGGGCAAGACACTGAACCCTAAGTTGCCCCCGGTGGTCGACTAGCGCCTTGCATGGCAGCTCAGTCCCATTGGTGTGTGAGTGTGAATGAGCTGATATGTAAAGCGCTTTGGGACTACTTCAGTGTAGGGATAAAGCGCTATATAAATCAAGTCCATTTACCATTCTTCTGTGTGTGTGTGTGTGTGTGTGTGTGTGTGTGTGTGTGTGTGTGTGTGTGTGTGTGTGTGTGTGTGTGTGTGTGTGTGTGTGTGTGTGTGTGTGTGTGTGTGTGTGTGTGTGTGTGTGTGTGTGTGTGTGTGTGTGTGTCAAAAAAAGTCTCTATGGTGTAGAGATTTTTTCAATGGGACATATATATATATATATATATATATATATATATATATATATATATATATATATATGAGTAAATCTGATGAAAATAGTAAATGAAAAAAACGATTGTATGGTAATGATCTTGTGAAACCGTCAAACCATTAAAAAAAAATTGTGTGTCGTAACGTGAATTCACCCAAAATGATGAGATTGGTTCTCGGAGGAAAGACGAGGGTTGTGTATTTCTATCCCTTATGTTAGCCGTGTGTGTGCTTGTCTTCTTTTCAGAGAAATCCTCTACTTATTCATATCACTATAAAGTCAACAAGCCATTGTTTCAAAGCCAACACCACATTACAGAGTAATCCTCTATTACAGTGAATAATCTAGATCTTAGTGGATTCTTTTTATGCCTTTAATTGAGCGCAAAAGTCTGGGATTAATCTTTCTCTGTTTTTTCTGTTGTTTTTGGTTTGAGATGAAGCCTGCTCACACTGACTGCAGTGTGTTGCATACATTTGATGTGTGTTCTGTGTAAAAAGTGTGCTGGCTTTTATAATGACTAATAAAGTTTCTTGCAAAAATCCAACTGCAGAAGGCAGAGCTATAACAGGCCACACTGAGCCTTTGGCAAAAATGTAACGTGGCTTCATCAGAGTCGTTTTCCTGTCAAATAGAATGACAGAGTGTTGTATTGTTACATCGTCCTGATAAACATGAACAAACACAAAAAAGTTGTGAATAACTGACCTTTTGACACTAACACCAATAATCTACATCGTGAACAGGAAGCCCTGGCAGCTTCCTGCTAACTTAGCTTCATTTCCTACTGTTGCTGTCGTTACATTGTTTATGCTGTGTTTCTTCCTCTGTTCACACGTAGATTCAAACAAGCTTCCGAGATGCCTTTCCAGGATAGAGGACATCCATCATATACTCTTCAAATGGCTTGTCTGTCACCATTCACCATTCAGTCTTTTCCTTTTCACATTGAAGTCGCTTCTTGTGCGTCCAGAGACTAGTTCAATCCTCACTTGTTCATACCGGGGCTCATCAGCATCCAGGAGACTCCCTTTCCAGTCTTCCCAGGATGCACAGCTGCTTTCTGTGCATGCCTGCTGGAAAGTCTATCTTTGCAGTTAATTATAGCTACATCCCCTGTTTACCCAGTGCTGAAAACTGACCTTTTGTTTGCAGGGTCCCTGGTGGCTCTGAGTCAGTTAATGACAGTGGAGGATTCCCTTAAACCTGCATAGTGGAGAGAAGGCTGTTAGACTGCAGAAGGAAAAAGATGATGTTGAGCCTTGTATTATAAACAATTATAGTCTACACAACAAGTTAAGATTTGTTAAAAAATTTTTTTTCAGATTTCATGAATATTTTGTATTAGCCACAGTGTAAATTAGACAATTGCTAAAATATGCAGTGTTTACCACATCTTTCTCACAGGTTCTAGGTTGAAGGGACACTTGGGTCTTTCTGTGGGGAGTTTTCATGTTCTCTTTGTGTGCAAAAAATATATTTGTGTTTGAAATAATTCCATGCTTGTTCTGTTCTAATGGCAAAGCAGTATCACCTGTGTGGGATATGGTGGAGTTATGCTGCGTTCACACCGGATGCTTCACAAAATGTCCATACGTCCAGATTACATACAAAGTCAAAGGATAGATGCGTCCCAGATGCAAAATCTTTCCTGTGCGGCGGTGTGGTCCGATTCGCACGTCAAGTGCCTTGGTCGTGCGAACGCGCTTCCAATTTCACACATATCCACACATCTGCAAGAGTTCAAAATATTGAACGAAAGCCAATCAGAGTCTTTGTTGACGATGACGTCAGGTCGTCAACACGGACACCGGTCTGTTCAACCATTCAACCATGGAGTAGAAGCTGTGACACAGCCTTTATAACTGGGGCTGGACTAGGAAGGATTTGGCGTAGAGGCGAATCAGCGAGGAGGTGGTAGTAGCAGGTAAAAGTTCTCTCTGTAGTTTTCATCTTTGAAAGTCGGCACTGAGCTAGGATAGCATTAGCCGCGAATCACACCAGGCTTTTTTCACTGGTGGTTTATGTTTGAGAGGAAAAAAAGGAGCACAGCTCGTGGCTTCAACAGGCAGTGAAACTCAGACAGAACCATGAGTAGCAGAAACACAAAGGAGACCCACAATGAGAGACAGGACTGAGAAAAACCTCATAAATGTAAATTATGGCATCAAATTATCAAACACTTTCTCTATTTAGAGGCTTTCTCATTAGGAAATGTTGGGATGTTTCATTAACAATTGCCTAAGTTTTACAATTTGCCCTATATTTTAGCACTGTTTGCATTGTTTAAATCTGCTTTGGTAATGCAGAATAATCTGTCTATTAGGTTTATTTGTTACAGTAAAGGTTCCAGTTATTGGTTCAAATGGACCAAAACATGCCTTTTCAACTTGATATTAAACACAAGGGTAACAAGTCCAAGGGACTGATATAAAGTGTGCCTTCCTCCTCAATGCCACACAGATCTAGAAAAACTTCAAAAGGGACGAAAACATAAATACTCTTTATAGTTGAAAATCATCATTCGCTGGGTTTTCATTACTCTTGGAAATGCGCAAAATCTAAATAGCGCCTTAAAAACTGGTCATCAAAATACCTGAATTTTGAAAAGGAAATAGTCAAATATCGCTAAAAAGTTTTTAGGCTTGCATGAGGAGGTTTTTCAGATGTTTCGGTTATGAAATGTATTGCAAAAGCACAATGGAAACACTTTTTCCACAATTACATGCCACAGTTGTGACCTACCTGGTTGTAGGCAGTACGTATGGACACACAAGGAGACCAAGATATTTCTCAGCATTTTACTTTTATTACTGCCACATTAGACAGCAAACAACAAAGGAATGTTGAGTGTTATAAGGAGGCTTTGAGCGTCTATCTTCCTGCAGAGTTACTAGGCTCCTTCCCAAAACAACCTTCAATGGAAACACATTCAAAGTGCATTTACACTTTGTTGAAACTTGAGAAGTATCGCTTTTATTTTGCGAAAAACTGTAACGAAAACGCAGCTTCTGTTTAGTTTAATGACAAGCAGAGGTTACATCTCAATATTTAATGTCACATTTTCAGAACAGTGAATGTAAAGAATGACAAAAAGTAGCAATAATGAATAAATTGATGTTTAAAAAGGCTTAGTACTGGTCGCCACATGATGTAAAATACCCCATTGAGACAGTTAGGCACACACTAAAGTAGCCAAGCCTCAAGTTTGCTGTGGAGAAACGCTACTTTCAAGAAACCTTGAATGACTTTTTCATTAGGATGGAAAAATCATCTCCTGTTGTGCTTTTTATGACTAAACATGAAGAAGGTGGAAGTGGTACAAGGCAACAGGGAGTGGTCCTTTCCTTTGGGTTAGAACTGAGTGTGTACCTGTTGAGTCACAGATCTTTTCCCAACTGCACTCTACCCATATTACCAATAATTCTGCTTCATCCAACCCTCCTTAAGTATCCTTAATACTTTCAATCATCTACTAACCTGTCTAGAATCAAACAGTGAATTTTGCACCAGTTTGATCAGAAACATCCTTTGTGGTAACTAAGGAACTGACTGCTTTTCTTGGCGTCAGGTCATACACAGTGAGATATTTTTAGAACGTCCTGTATGAATTAGGCTGTGTTCAGTGATCTCTCTGTGGAGCTGTTCAGTACCTGACTCGGGTTGCCGTTAGCCTCTGTAATAAAGCCAGTTTGTGGGAAAACTGGTAGTTAATGTGACCCTGCTGCGGATCGCTGACAGACGTTCCCACCAGCAGTGCAGGACAGTGTGTTTCATTTTCCTATCCACAGGAGAAAACGCTATCATTGCTTCAATGCTGCAGCCTCTTATTTATACATTGTTTTCCCTGGAGGTATTTAATAGCTCTCTATCTTACACTTGACATCAGCTGTGAGATTACATGACTCCATTTTCAATAGGAAACCATTCACTGCGTCAGTGTTGGGATTGTAACCCAAACCGCAGACATGAAAACCCAGTCAGAGCTAGATAACAGTGACAGTGACTGTGACATGCATGACGTCCTCGGGTTTCAGAGATCGTCATCAAAAGAAGCAAAGATATGAACTGGTTTATCTTAATATAATCTGTGAGGATTAAATTGCAAATGGTAAAATTACATTCAACTATGTCAGATGTTGTCACTATGTTGCCATCATTTAACTTTACTGTCGCCATACACTATCCCTGATATGCTTGTTTGCACTTGTCTGAGCTCTGTTAACCTGAAGGTATTTCACTAGTTGCCAATGAGATTTATTGAGTGCTGCTTGCCAGCTCCTGACCAGGCTGCAGGGCAGGCTTAGCATCCCGCTGCTCATTCCACAGAGTTTTCAACTCATCTCACAGAATGTTTTTGTGTTATTTTAATAAAAAAAAAGTTACACATTATGTCAGAAATAATGTTATAGAATATAAAGAAACTCATACATTTCAAGTTCTTTTAAGAAACCTCAAAAAAAAAATATTTTTGCTCTTTTTTAAAAAAAAAACATGATATATATTTACTAACATGTATTTTCTAACAGTTACGATGATAAATAATAAATGATTATATGCACAACAGATAATTTTACCATGGTACCTTCCACTCACAGCAAGGAGAAAAGCAGCGCGGGTATGTATTGTAAAATGTCATTAATACATAAGGGTAATAATTATATTTCATCAATTTGTGTTTTCTCAGACCTTTCTATTGGCTGCTCATACAGAGTAAAGTGTGTGGCCCATGCATCTTCACATCTCTGATCAGTAAATGTGTGATCTACCTCACAAAGTAAATTGAGAAATTATCTGTGAGAAGAGTATCTATAGAAATATTGTTCATTGATTTGTCTTACGTTATTTTGCCCCATCAAATGTAATTTTCAAATATATGAAAATTACACAAATTAAAATGAATGAAAAGATGGAAAAGCAGATTTTCCAGCTCGGCGCAGCGATTGCTCACCCAGCAGAGTTCACTCGGAGAAGCTACAGGATCGGTGTCATTTCAACACAACAGGAAATGTGATTTATATGAAAATACTTTGATGCCCCCAAAACAAATGCACAAAAGACTCCAAAGACACACAAAAATACAATAAATATCCTCAGTTGTCTCTTGTTTGCTAAAATTGTTTAAAAATCAGATCTTTGTCTTGTTTCATTGCAACATACAAACAATTACCAAATTAAAGTCTTTCCTGTATTATTGTTCAAATCATTAATTATTCTGAACTCTGACATACATTTTACTAATGTGGTCCTTGGATCAGACAATAACCACATTTTTGAGTAGTTTCATTACCTGCTGAAGCGAGGAGCTGTGCTCCTTTTTCTCCTCTCATAAACATAAACCACCAGTGTAAAAAGCCGGTGTGATTAGCGGCTAATGCTATCCTAGCTCAGTGCCAACTTTCAAAGATGAAAACTACAGCGATAACTTTTACCTGCTACTACCACCTCCTCGCTGATTCTCCTCCATGCCAAATCCTTCCTAGTCCGGTCTCGGTTATAAAGGCTGTGTCATACAGCTCCAGGTGGTCAAACACAGCTTCTACTCCATGGTTGAATGGGTGAACAGAGCGGTGTCCGTGTTGACGGCCTGACGTCATTGTCAACAAAGACTCTGATTGGCTTTCGTCATGCGAAACAGTCGCAGGAGTTCAATATTTTCAGCTCTTGCGAATGTGCGGATATGCGTAAAATCGGGAGCGCGCTCACACGGCCAACGCTCTTGACGTGCGGATCGCACCGCACAGGAAAGATTTTGCATCTGGGACACATTTATCCATTGACTTTGTATGTAATCTGGATGTACTGACATTTTGTGAAGCATCCGGTGTGAATGCAGCATTAGAGCTCCATCCAAAGCGCACGCTGCCACAAGCTTTGATGTGCATCTGATGTAAAAATTACAAATCCCCTCAAAGCAAAACAAATAATGAGCTGTCCAACATAAAGACAGCTACCTCTGCCTCATTATCAGGCTCTTTAGATGCCTCATTTGTGCTCAATATTTCCAGGAACAGTGTCACGTGATTAGTGTGCACGTAAGAGAAGGGAGCGACAGGGGGGGCGTGGGCAGGACAAGACATGAAGGCTTCTGATTGGTTCTTTTTTTTTTGGCAGGGATGGGTCAGAGTTTACAGGATTCCAGCAGCTACTGATTCTTTTGGTTCTTTTTTCTGAATACATAATGTATTGACCACTCTCAGGGTGGTAGGAACATTTCATTCAGTATATCAAAAAGTGTTTCTGAACATGATTGTGGACTTTAAATGTATCAGAATCAGCACATGGTTTGTTAGGATGTAGCTGTAAGTAGGATATGGTGCAATTCTCCATTTATGGCCAAGACCTTTGTCTTACTTTTTCTGACGCAAAGACAATTATTCTTTATATCAGTGACAAACATGCTAATAAGAGTGTTCCCTTTTGTTGAAAGCCAAAATGATTCAAAATGGACTGAGAATGAGCCTGGTTTGTTTGGGGTTTGTGAAAGCACATTAGCCATTGTTGAATAAGGTTCAGGCTTAATTGGTCAAATTGTTTCTAGTTTTTTGGGACAATGTCAAACATGTGCAGAGCTAAAAGCCAGGCAGAAATTCTCAAACCTTGTGAAAGACACAATGCACAGCAACACTGTTGATGTCTCGAGACCCCAGCATCACTAACAACAGTTCAGTGTGCTGCAGGATAATCAGCTCAATAAAAGTACATCTGCCTGTCTATTGGGACGACACCAGGACACAATGTCCTGGAGGTTGTTTTATTTTAGATGTTTCAACCCCTCTGACATAGTCTGGAACCCATCCTACTCTCCCTGTATTATTCATTCAGCGATTAGTCTGGAAGCGCTCACCAGGTGTTTGAGTTCTGGTGGCTTGGCGCTGTGCAACCAATCAAATGATGAGCGGACCTGACGACAATAGCGCGGCAAGAGTGTTTTTTTTTTTTTCCTAAATGGAGCTAGCAGACAAAAACAGCGTGTAGTACGGTACAGACTTAGCCTCTTCTTGCTGTGGTTTCAAAGATATATCTAGGTCTTTTTAGAAAAGCAGAGCGCAGTTTCGAATGTTTTCTCCGTGTTGGCCGCCATGTTTGTTTTGATACTGCTTGGCGCACGGGATATGACGTTTTTTCCTGTTCGGCTCTTATTGGCTCGATCAACTCTGGAGCGAGGAAGTGAGCAGAGACTGCTGCACCACCAGACCCACTTTCTTATAAAAAGTAAGGAAGTGGGTGTGGCTTCGCCAGGCTACCTTGGACAGGTCATTCAATTCTTTAGGAAGTGAGGTGTTCAATGAGACAGATCTACTTGACAGTTAGTAGACTAAATACGTGTTTGTGCAACAGGTTTGGGAATGTCATTTTGTATTTCACTTTGATTTTATTACATAACAGCAATGATAACGCCCAATGACAGCTGGAGATAGGCACCAGCAGACCCCCGCTATCCTGAAAAAAGGAACAAACAAGTCAGAAAATGGATCCATGGATGGATTCATAACAGCAATTTTGAACTTTAGAGCATTTTTGAAGAAGTCACAGTGCACCACAGGGTCAGTTTGTTCTGTTCAGGATAATCGCTTTTTATAAACTTTTCTTGCTTCAAAACTGGTGCAGAAAAGAGAAGATGCAGCTCCTGCTGTGAGGGATTTGCTTTCTGTGTTTGTTGTTGTGCCAATAAACACTCGTCTCTTTCTTGTCTGCTGCAGCTTGCAACTCTGATATCAATATACAGTAAGTCTCTAAAGTTGAGAGAACTTTTTTATCTTCTGTTGTCTGTTAGAGTGAGCGAGTGTGTGTGCTTTCCTTGCAATGGGCGGGTGACACTGTAATCTGTTTAATGTTTTAGAATTAGCTGCGGCCAGAAATGCTTTTTTACACAAGAAAGAATAGTTTTACGGGAACTTTTTGAGGGATATTTTCCCTATTGAAGCACAGAAACACCATCAGCAACCTTCACTGTAAAAGAGTAGAAGAAGACCAAAAGTTAATGCTAAAGAATTATAAACTTGTGAGGAAAAACTAAAAACAAAGTAAAAACATTTGTATTGCTCAGCACTGCTCTTCTGCTTACAAATTCTGTAAAACTAGATTTGAACTGATTCAAGAAAATCGTTGTATCTTTATTTTCTTTTTTTAAATACATTGTACAGCACTTATAACCACTCACGTAGTGCACGCAGACATCTGGATCTCTTGTCTTTGGATCAGTAGCACATGTTCTTTTTGTGTAAACCTTCTCACAAAGGCTCCTTTAACAAGTTTCAGCTTTTGATTATGTTGCAGTAGACCAAATGATATAATTGTACAAATGTAACACTGATCGCTCTCCACAAGCTACTACTGTGTATATTTAACTTCAAGTATAATTCCTCATGACAATACAGATCAGGCCTCTTGAGTTGAAGGAAAATCCCCCCCTTTCCCCCCAGAAATGACAATTGAATTCTAATAAATTAAATATAATCACATGAAACAGCATATAAGTACGTTTGGCAAGCACCTATTTATAGCTACTTAACAACTTTCTTATCGTAAGATGAAAATGTTTTGGTAAATTAATAAGTTATAGTTTGATTATGAATATAGTTTTATTATGTTCAAAGTAAATGTGTGGGGAAAAAAAAGATCAACCTCAGGCTAGAGGTTTGAACCACATAACTTCCCAGGTCAACTGATCAACAAGTATTTATCTGCATATGTACTATTCAGTGCCCTTTAGTACTTTTTTGTGTGTGAAATCGAACCATTTGAATTTTGAATGTCAAAACATCAGCTTGTTCCCTTTTCCAAGCACCACAGCTTTATTTGTCCCTATACCTATTTTCTAAACTGCAGAAAGTAAGTGAACATGGCTTATTGTTAAATTCAGGAATGAATCGAAGAATTGTTTATTAGCTTAACCAAGACAGATATTAGATATTAGAATACTATATGAAGCCTTTTTATGCTATCCTACCTGTTGTCTAACTTAGTGATTTACAACTGACAGAAAGTGTTTCTTTCCATGTTAAAGCCTATCTCCCATATTAAAGCACATGTATCGAGTTTTGTATGGTATTTCAGGTAGAACATCATAAATAATAACACTGCTAAATTTGAGGAACTCTCTTCTTCTTTAAGTTACAGGGGGGTGCTGAAAATTTCAAGCTGCATTTTTGGACACTATTCCCACACAGTCACACTTTCGCAGTCAAATTGTTTTCAACAAAGATTTGTTACTCTTTATTGGGAATTATTTTTTATATCGTACCATGAGTATTTGGCATTGTGAGCTCTATGTCAAATTTCATATTGTATCATGAGTTAACTATTTTGTTACACCCCTAGTTACTGTACATTCTAAATTGCACTGAAGCTTTATTTGAATTGAATTGAAATCGCAATATCTGCCAGAGAAATTGCATCTAGATATTTTCCTAAAATTGTTTAGCCCTACCCAGCACACCTCCCGAGGAGAGCCTTCACTAGGCCTCCTTCTAGATTCCTGCATCACTTCAGATTGCTACTTTCAACATGGAAGAGCTGCAACTCTATTCTGAGTCCCTCCTGGATTATCTTTGATACTTGAATTATGTAAATAGATCAGATGGGTGTCTTGTGTGCACTGTGCCCGCTGATCTGACGTTGACATTAACAGTTGTTTGTTAATATAATCAGTGCTTACCACTAAAACAAACATACTATAGTACATATGTTATTTCTTTGAGAGACTCAAACAAGAAAATGCAGCCCTATCCGCACTCCAACTGTAACACGATTATTTATTTACTCTCCGTTCATGTGACTGTTTACTGCAAGCCCTGTGCACATGCCTCTGCATGCATCTGTGGAACTAAACAGTAGTTTAGTCCACCATGCTTGTCTCCAAGCCATCTTCTTCACATTTTTTTTTATTTCCGGTTTATTGGGACAGCTCTCCAAGCCGTCGTGAACCTGCACCAGCGTCATTTGATGTCACCATCAGCATCATTTGACTCCACGTCCGCAGAACTGCATGGGAAAATCAGACTCCGAAAAGCAGTACAAAATATATCACACAATCTTTTCAAGGCAATAGGTAGAAATATGTTTACTCGTTCTCTTTGGTTTAGAGCGCTTCATCACCCATTAGCATTAAAAAAAATTTCAAACGAATGTTTATTTTTTCTCTAAACCTGCCCTATGCTCCTTTAAGCTTTCAAATACCTGTAACTGCAGATGCCGCCCCAGTCTGAAGGTTGATCTCTATCTCTTTCTTGCCTTCATTTGTGAACAAGATCCCAAGATACTTGAACTCCTCCACCTGATATGAGACCTCTCCCTTGACCTGGAGTTGGCAATCCACCTTTATCCAACTGAAAACGCTGGCCCTGGAGGTACGGACCTTCTTCCCAGCCTCTTCACATTCAGCCCAAACTAACCCAGCAAGAGTTAGAGGTCAGTGATCGATGGAGCAAAGAAAATATCAGCTGCAAACAGCAGATATGACATCCTCTCAACCCCAAACTTGACCAACTTCACCATCCGGCTCCTCCTAGATATTCTCTCAATAAATGTTAAGTACAGAACCAGTTACAAAGGGCAGCCCTAGCAGAGTCCAACCCGCATTTGGAACAGGTCCGACACAGCCAGCAATTCGGACCAGACTCCTGCTCCTTTTGTACAGGGATTGAATGGTGCCTAGTAAATAGCCAGCCAGCCCAAACACCACAAGCACCCCCCACAGGATGCCTTGGGGTACACGGTCTAAGCCTTCTCTAAACCCACAAAGCAAACAACCATGACCCCTCCAGCACCTTCACAGGGGTAGAAAACTAACCCACAATTCCAAGACAAGGATGAAAACCACATTGCTCCCCTTCAATCCAAGGTTCAACTATCAACCAGGTTATGATTTCCCTCTAAATTTTTCTTTGTAAAAAAATTAATTCTCTGGGTTTGGCCAAATTTTGTACCTGGGCCTTACATTTGACACATGTGCCCTCAAACTATTGTCTAACTTCAGCCCTTATGTTCTTACTTGCATTAATACACTGGCTATTCTCTCCAGTGCCGTGCCATCAGGTTAGGCAAGGTAGGCAGTGCCTACCCAGGGGTGAATTGATATTTCTAACATTTGTTTTAATTATAATATAATTATAAATTACTTATTTTTCCATTTCCAATAGCCTACAGTACCTATAAGTTTGAAAGTGTCAGCATTTTGTGCATTTCATAGCCCAAATTACTAAACAGCGCTATTTCCTGGAACAGCTGCACAGTCTCACTCGGGGGGCCACGCCCCCTCCCAAAGGCACGTTGCTCCTCTGCCTCCGTTCCCATTGCGTGGTTTTACGTGTATGCACATGCGCAGTCAGGTCCCCAAGATGACAACCATTTACGTCCAAAGGTAGCGTAGAGAGCTGCCTGGAGGCTATATTAAATAATTGTTTGTTTCTTTAATGGTGTTTTACGATGTTGATTTTGTTAGATGGCTAAATGCTTGTTCATGTGGATCTTGTTGGGTTTTTTCTTTCTTATTATGAATTTTATATTTTCATAAGGGTATTGAGACTTTGACTTTGTTGGAAATTGCTTTATACAAATAAAGTTGATTTGAGTTGAATTAACACTTGCCAGCAGAAACATATGAAATTGTCATTGGTGGTCTCGATTTGCAACGTGCCTACCCAACCCTAGTGGTCACGGCACGTCACTGATTCTCTCATATTAAACCAACTGATGTTTGCTTATTCAGATTTTTGGCATATCACTCAACTTCAGTCTTTATTAGTGATAAATATAGAGGTGTAAACATGCCAGTGTGGACATTATCTCCTCTCTATTATCTTTGTGGGCCTCTATGTGATCAACCCTGAGTTTATTTACAGCGCCTTTATCACTCAGTGTCTCTGTACGATTTCATATGACCGGGGGCTAGGGTTATTTCTTTTCCATGCAGGAGACCCTGGGGAAAACTTCCTGTACTTTTGTAACCCAGATGAAAAGCTGTTGATAATGTTGACTGTTTGGGTGCCAGCAGCGAAGGTGACATTAACAACAACTCAGAGGAAGAGGAAGTCAATCAGCAGAGTGAGAGAGGAGGACAATACAGTGGCATTTGAGGAAAAACCAAGTGGAGAAAGTCAGAGTACACACTTTTCCACACACAGATATGCAGATGTAGTGTTTGTGCATGCGTGTAAGATTCAACGCCAGGCTGTATCTGCACATGCATGTATGGTTTTATTTATACTTTAGCATGTGTGTGCATGTGTGGGAGTAACAGTGCGGCATCATGCTGTTGTCTTATTCACACCTGGCAGAAGCAGCAGTGAGTCAGCAGTTGAGAGAGGTTGAGCTGTATCCCCGTCACACAGCTCAAAGTTGTGTTAACCTTTAAGACAAAAGGCTCTGACGTGTGTGGGCTGCAGCTAATCCGGTGAGAAAAACCTTCTGAATGTCAGGTATTGTTTTACCAGTTGTCAGATTAAAAATGTGTGGATGAGCTGTTGCTGGAAACCCTTTATTGAGTCTAATCTAAATGTGAGAGAATTTCAGTCAAGCTGCAATGTGATATAGCACTGGAATTCAAGCTGCTGGCAGCTTTTTAATCATGCCTCCACATTCTGTGAGCCGTTCTGGGTCAGAACGAGCCGGAATGGCTCAGTTGGGGCTCAGTGCTGGGTCAGCATGTGGGTACATTCACAGTAAACTGGGTGAGAGAGGCCGACGTGCCTTTCATTTGTCCCCTCACATCAGGTCCATAAGCTGTGAAGCCATCGCAAAAGTATACTTACCAAAACAATGCCAGCGAATTAAAAAAGAGAGAAAACCTACTGGAATATATTATTATTTTGATCAGACTGAGCATTTAATCGATTACCTTGGTGTGATAGCACCTTTCTACCTTCACTGCAGTTGTAGAGGTTTGACTGTTGACTACAGAGAGATATCCAGGTATTCAAACCGGGTTACTGTTTGCTAACGGGCAAGACACTGTCACTCGAGGTTGAAATGAATTCTAAAAAACCCTAGTTGGGTCTCACAGTTCTCTATCGTCCTACAAAACTGCATCTAATTTAATTTGCATTCCAGTAATGAACGGTCTACGTTGACCATGTGTGGGGATGGAATGTAACAGCGGCTTCAAATAGAGCTGTGCAGTACAATCAATCATGAAATAATTCAAATGAAATTGTGTGAACATTTTTACAACTATTGATTAGCATCTTGGCTAAAATCCTAACCTTAGCTAATGTGGCTATATCCTGTACACCTCTTGATTTAAACTGTGTGTGTGCCTGCTGTTCCTTTAAAGATACTCATATGTTTACCTGTGAAGAGTATTTTCCACATTTTCATCCAAGGCCACGTTGCAAAAACATCACAGTGATGAGTCCATAACCTGGTCTTAGTGGAAACATTCAGCTGAAAATGCTTGCTGACGGAAGTGACTCATCCAAATTGCTGCAGTAGTGTGATTTGAGTAAATTGACAAATTTCCCCCAAATAACCTGCTGCAGATAACTGTTTTGTATTACACAACTATCCATTAGATCCAATGGCTGACAGAAATGCACATTTTAAGCTTGGACATGACGTCTAGGTCGGACATGATGTCTTACTAGATAATAAACACTTGTAAAAACAGTAACTGTACACCTTAAAAGCACCCTTTAATGCTGGCTGTGAACATGACAGCGTTTCCTTTGTATTCATGTGGGCACAGCATCTCAGTCAAGTCAGTTCAGGAGGAAGTGATAAAGTTGTTGTAGGATGACTACATCAAAAGCATCAGACCTGCTCGAACAGACCGCACGAGCAATCTACGAAGATGAAGTCAGTCTTGAAGACAATGATATGACACATAGGGGAAAGGTGAAACATAAGCTTGATGTTATTTCAAACTGTGACCGAGAGCTGACAGCTCAATCTGGAAAACCACTACAAAGTGAACATCAGCTGCTCTGGCTGATGTTCAGAGAGAGTGCTGTGAAAACCTTCCCATCAAGATGATTCACCAGCGTGGATGGATGTGGTTGTAGGATCAGAGAATCTTCCTCCAAAAACACATGGTGATTTGTTACGCTCATTCATTGAACAGACGCCCTTTATGTACCTACAACAATAAGAGCTGAACTATAAAGGTGTATACGATTAGCCAGCTGACTTGTAAAAGTTAAACAAATTACAACTGAAAGGTATTATACACTATTATTTATTATGGCACAAGTTATTAGCAGCATAATTTTAATGCTTCACACCACGAGAAATATTGCCTCTCAAGCATGTTGAGTCAGAAGCAAAATGACTATAGATGGTCAAAGGCACAGCAGTAAAGGAACTATGGATCACAAAGCTGTAGAAGAATGTGGCATGTTCTGAAGTGTCACATTTAAAGGTGCAGTCTGCAACTCTTATAAAAGTGACTTTTTGTCATATTTGCTAAAGCTGTCACTATGTAAGGACAACTATACATGCACCTAGTAGTTTGTGTAAAAAAAAACAGACTCATTGAGTCCCCCCTGCTGCTCTTGCAGCCTTTGGCAGATTGCCAGAATGCACCGCGACTGAGCAAAAAGAACCAATCAGAGCCAGGATTGTGTTTGATGGGCTGTCTGACAGCTGTTGCTCACAGTCCCGACCCCTTTCCTGGAGCTAGAGTGCCGTCTTTTTTACAGTGTATGGTCTGGAGGAGTAGAAGATGGAATTGATGACTTTTCTGTTTGAAAGGTAATTATTCCTGCTTGATTTACATTATGTTTGATTTGTAATTGCTACACTAAAACTCTGTAGAGCATGTGTTGTTCATGTGCGCTCAGCAGCCTCCGTGTGATCTGCTGTAAGTGACACTGTGTTGTTACTGCTGCAGAGGTGTGTGCACATTGAGAGAGAGAAGCGCTGCAGTAATATGCTTTTAACAGAGCATGTTATATTACTGTGATGTTGCTGTCGGACTAACGTTAGTTGTTAGCTTTTCTGAGGGAGGAAAGTTTGGAGGCACGGCAAGAGAGCAGCGGGGAGAGAGGGATCTGAGAGTTGCGGACTGCACCTTTAACCTTGCATCCCTTAGATAGTACAGTGAAGCTGGTGTGATACTTCTGCACCCATTGGCCCTCATTTATCAACTTTTCGTACATTCAGATCTGAGGTTCACACTCGTCAACCTGGCTCGTCTAAATGTAAAGAACTGTCTTGATCAATTATCAGGGATTTACGCTTTTAGGCTGTGGATGAGAAACATTTCATTTAAACCATAATGTGCTGTTATTGGGAATTTTATTCAAACTTTAACCTGAGTCCGTTCCCATACAGAAACGTTGTTCAGTACCTCCTTTATTCTCTTCCACAGAGCGTTTAACATGAGCTTTTTAAATCCAGTATTCACACTATCGAAAAGCACATCTTGTTTTTCTTGACATCTGCTGTTAGAATGCTGATTTTCATCTCGGAAATGTTTATTTCTTTGCCAATGTTTGTTTGACCTCAGTGGGCGGGGCCTCCGAATCTGGAATATTTGAGGGCACAACGTGTTAATGATGATCAAATTTAGCCGCTGCATTTATCGACACCCGATCATTGGTACGCTGGGATTGGTCAGATACGAACGTTTCATAACTCCCACGTTGGTCCTGTCGTACGACACAGATTTGCACTCGTTTTTACGCAAGGTTGATAAATGAAGGCCAATGTGTCCAACTTTATCACCATTAAACCAAACCTTAAAAACCTAAAATGTTTTTCAAGTTAAAACCACAAACAATTATCTGTGTTTTACCTCATGGTGATGCATCCTTCAACAAAACTTATAATAAAAATAGTTTGCTCCCGATCAATGGGATTATTCACCCAAATGTTTGTTAATGATAGGTAAAGGAAGATGAGTTACACCCCTTCATACACTGTGCTGTTTGCACTGCCAATAATTCCCAGCTACACCCGCCATGTGCAGGCCAAAGACAATCAGTCCCTCCCAGTCGCCATCCACAGCTCACATCCACAGGGTGAGAAAAAGTCCTGAGACTGCTTGGCTCTACGTAAGGAGCAGCATCATCATTTCAGAAAGTAACCAAATCCAGGACATCCTGTGGTTAACCACCAAGACACAGTGATCCGACTGTCTAACCAAAAGGCAAACACTCAATTGTAACTCTGCCAGCTCCAATAGATGAAAATAGGATGTTCCGGCAGATTTTATTAAAAACTAATGTCACTCCTGATGTCGTTTGCCATGATGGCTTGACTGAGTATATATGATTTACTCAGTCAAGCATTTGCTTTGTGGCTTCTAAGGTCTAGCTCTGCACAAACATTGTAGTTTATTATTTTAGAGCATTTCAAACTCAACCAAAAACACAAAAATCATATTGATCAATGTTTTAAAAACCTTATTGTTAGTGTGTTACAAAAGCATTGCAAACACAGGTGTTTACACTCCAACAGTGGTAAACGGTGGTGAAACTTCAGCTGGCGACAGCACAAAAAAAAAAAGACATCCTTAGAGAGTGCCTGTGTTTATTCGAGGTTGTCAGGCAGTCCTTTACATGTACTGTTGTAAGGAAAGACTTTATTTGCTTTGGCTGTGGAAAAGGACTCTAATCAGTTCACTTGGATGTGACTACATTGTTTGTGCCCCATCCTCAAACACCCATCTGTCTCCTTTCCCCAAGTAGTTTCTGTTCACCTTTAGCCTCCTCGCCACAGTGAAGAAATCACTTCTCAAGCACTCTGCCGTGCCTTTGTTTGACTGATTTAATCTGTTACTTCTGTCTGAATTGTATGTTCATCTGTTTTCTGCCTATTTTGCACCACTAATGTCTTTTGTGCTAACTTACATTTGTGTCAAACTCTCAGGTGACGTCAATTGCTCAGGTTTGGGGAAGTGTCGCATATCTGATCTCGAGGAGTTGTTATTGTAATGAAACACCAGAGCGGATGAGCCAGAAAAAGTGAAGATTACACAGCATGAGGTGTTCACGACACAATCCATCCCTTCATCACACCGGGCTTTCCACACTCTCTCAGTTCAGGAAGTGTGGCGGGGCATGTGGGGGCTGGATGTGGCAGGCAGGAGAACTGAGGTAACCGCTCTGATAAATGATGCCTCTCTGTCCAACATTGTGCTTTGTGTGTTTATGAAGATGTATTTTGTGTTGAAAGTGCATCAAAAGCGGATTATAATCTTGGATGTTAGACACATTCCACTTTGATGATTCTTCATGTTTCAATATATTTTGGAGACAAACATACAAATAGCTGTTGCCCACTGATGATATTTTATGAAATGTAGCTTGTCTCTTTAGCGCCTAGCCATGGTCAAAGCGGGTATTGCAATGTTTTGTTTTGTTTACCTGATCAAACTATTGCATGATTTGCTTTTAAACCAGTCAAAAATTATTTAAAAGGTTGCATTTCTTTTTTTTAATGAATTAATGAAGTTTTATAAGTTAATTATTAGTGACAAAAGAAAAAAAGAAAAGTATGAACGTAAATGTCTTTGATCTTTGACAATTATTCACACCATAATACTCTAAATTTGATATAATAAATAGTGTGTATAAATAAAACTATTTGTGGCATGAGAAATTTGAGTTTATACTTTCAATTTATACATTTTTAATTTCATTCTGTTTTATGTTTGCTCTTTTAGAAAATATTTAATAGCCATAACAAAATTATATTGTGTCAAATATATGTCAGGAGTTCTTTGTAATTTCTTCAATCAAAACATAGGTATTTATTTTATTTGAAAGCCTGGGCCATTTTTTTTTTGCTTTGTTCATTTTTTTATTTTAATTAAAAAAATAAAAAAAAAATATATATATATATATACAGTATACATACATGCATACATACAGGCAGGGGGTCTCAACAAGTGACAATGTGATTGTACTGTAAGAGATGGTGTCTAAAAGGCTGAAGTTACTAAAACTGTCTAAACTACAGTATGTCTCGATTTTTCTCAGTATGAATATAATAATACCGGTAATTGTAATTTTGTTGATCCTCAACCTGTTTTAGGTCGTCTAATAATGATATAATGTAATGTCTCTACAGTAAGTATCTTTGTACCATCAAATATACTTTAGAAGTTGAAAGCGTTGCTTGATTTGGGTCATGGCTTGAATTCAAGCGATAATGGAAGGTCCTGTAGATAGACTAGATGGTTTGAATAATGATGTACTTTATTTTATCAAAGATAAACAATCACAACTGAGTTTCATGTTAGACAGAATTACAATTGCAACTATGCATCATCAGTAGGGTAAAACTAAGCTGTAGATGCCTTGGTCCTTTGCTTCCAAACCCTCTTTAAGAAAATAGAAAAGAAAAGGACGTTGTTTTTCTGGGTAGTTAAGTGATATTTGTACAGTGATGACAGCTCTTAACATTTAGTGCTTTATTTCTTTCATTGTCTCAGACAAACAGGCATCTTTAGTGTGGTCTCTTACAGTTTTTAGGAAGGTCATGATACTGGAGCCTCCTGTGCCTCGCTCCTCTAGTGCTTTGGGTGCTTTACTGATCATCTCCCCTGCTTTAGATCTCTGGCTTTGGACTTGCATCTGTCGGGCAAGGGAAGCTTGTACTGTGATGAAGCGACTGACAACATTGATGTGGTAACTGCGCAAAGCCAGCAACTTGGTGACACAAAGATGAAACGCCTCCTTCAGAGGATTGCTGGCCTGCTGCTGGACGAAGGCCCTCAAGGAGGGTTGTAAAGACAGGTCCTGGATCAGCTGCTTGTGAGCAGGTAGCATGTAGTTCCTCATTCGAGTTAGAAAAGCACCTATAGAGAATTAAGGTGGAGTCACTTTTCATCTCACAGACTTAACCGTAGATGTTATTGGAGAAATTACCAGCAACCTCACCACTATTTTCTTCATGCTTGACACCCAGAAGTTCATCGAAGCAGTGCAGCAGACTGCTCTGTGCAGCGCTACCGCCTGAGAACTCCATCGGCTCCATCTGGACTCCTTCATAAATCAGGCCATGAGGCATAGTAGGGTTGTCTTTCCACCTATATGAGTGAAAAGTATCAACTTTAAAAGCAGGGTTTGTTTATCATAAAGGTTACTAATAAAGTAAGTAACACACGTCAGTACCCAGACAGGTAGATCCTCATGACCCCATAGAAGACTGAAGGCTCCACGTACACTTGGGATAAAAACAATAATCAACATACTTTTCTGATGACAAAATGTATAACATTCAGTAACTATGTCTGAGTCACCATGCATCAGTTTGAGAGCATCGTTCATTTCCTCTATAGACTCGGCGATACGCTCCAGAGCTAAAGCAACCATCTCTGCATCACCATTCCTGACACCATTGATCACAACAGGAATGTTCTGCATCAAAGGAACACATGTCGACAAAAAGCTTTGAATCAAACATTAAAAGAAAATTCAAAAGGCTTTTCAACAGATAATTCTAACACTTTTGTAATAGCCAAATCTGGTACTTGGCTACCTTGACGGGCTATTAAAGGGTTGAGTGACTGATGCACCCACCATGTACACCTTTTCACTGTCAGTTGAGGTAAAGGACGTACGACTTCAAGATGAAGGTTATTTTCCCTTTATTTGTTGCAACCAATGTGTCCAACAGTTTACCTTTAAAACTCTGCACTTCACACAGTATTCAGCAGTATTTGTGGTATTGTAGTGTTGCAATGTTGTAGCGTTGCGGTCAGAAACCATTTGACCACCACCACGTCAAGCAGCAAACCAATGTCACGGAAGTGGCTCACATACATACCCACAAACATATATAGTACACCCATTAAATGGTCATTACAATCTTGATTTGGCGCTTTTTATATTTAGGTTATTCCCTCACTTCGCATCACAGACCCTTATTCAGTGCTATCACAGTTTTCTATCTTTGCCCGACTCTGGTACCTTGTACTGCCATCCAACCTTGTTCTTTTTGTGAGACTCTACAACCATCTACACACGCTTGAAGTTTTGTGTCCATCTGGGCTATGTCATGGGGAAGAAAGTGAGCTAGATTTTGCTTGCCACGGTGCTGAGACCATCCTCAGCATTCGGACTAGAGTCTGCTTGTTTGATCTGCACCAAAGCACAGATGTTAATTCAAACCGGGCCAATTAAAGCAGACTTTCCAAGGAAAGGAAACCTGGCATGGTTAAAGCAACTTACATAAAGAAGGCCGGTGTGAACGCGTCTGAGTTTACACACAGGGTGCCAATAACGATCAATAAGAATTTTTTTATTTTTTTTTTTCCGTTGATTTTTTATTTTTCTCAGATCAGAAGTAAAATTTTACATCAACAACCATCGAGTAACTTCAGGAAAGTTGAAATATTGGAAACATTAAGAACGGTAACAGAATGAGGCCTGTGCCTGACTCGGGCTAGTACGTTTAGGCAATATGCAGTATTTGTAATCGCTGTGAATGTATTAATTGATTAAAGAAAAGGATGGCAAACATTTAAGAATATTTGTGATCAGTTTTTACCTTCAGTGCAGGAACTGCAGCCAACTCCACCAACAGAGTGACCATGAAGAATCCCCAAACACTCTCCCCTCCTGGTAGAGTGACCAGCAGCTCTAGGTTCCTTTGGAATTTCAGTATTTCAGTAAACATTGTGTACAAAATGTGGTCACGTGTCTTAAACATAAATGATAAAGTCGTACTCACTCCATGCTGAAAGGCCTGACCGGTTGGGACATAAAAAGAGCAGGTTTGTCACTGACTCTTGACGTGAGGTGAGTTGAATCTTTGAGGGGATAATAATGGGGACTCACCCCTCTGGATCCTTCTTCTTCCAGTTAGCCAGCACTGCATCTGCATGGGTAAGAATTGGAGGAAGTCCTAAACGCTGGGAGACCTCCCAGTAGGGAACAGCCAGGCTACATGGCAGGATCTGATATAAAGTAGATTAAAACCACTATGATGTAAAGAACTATTAGTCTGTAAAGTCATGTTCATGCAAAACAAAAGAACTCCAATATTCACATCAACGGTGTCGTTCTCTCCCTCCTGCCAGACGTAACCCATGGTCATCATACCGAGGGCCAGGTGAGCTAGCCGTAACTCTCTGTGTCTCTGCAGAAACTTGCTGCTCAGCAACGGCATCTGGACAGGAGGAATATTAACCATGAAGTGTGAGTACATAAGCACACTGAGCTCTGCGTTATACTTTATTGTCCCCTGTTACCTTGTTAATGTGGGAACGTAACTCATGAGAATGCACTAGCTCTGGGACTCGCAGGGCAATATCCATCCATGGCTGGTAGTAAGGAGGAAGTTCTTCCTTTAAATGGCATTTGTTGTTGAGGTTAGTGCCACACTATGTATAGCAACATTAGTCTTGGAAAATGTTTTCACTGTTTTTTCAAACAGCTTTCAGAATTCAAAAGACCTTTCATTTGTTTGTTTAAAAAAAAAGGGCATGAAACCCATTAAGACACAAAAGTACTGTACTTTGGAAAAATACATAAATTTTTATTGACTCATTACAACTTTGATCTGCAATGTGCTTCCAGGAATGTGTCGTTTACACTCTACGTCTAGTAGCTTGTGCTACACTGACTGCCTGAGCAGTAATAACAAAAAAGCCAACAAAAAAAAAACACAAGAGTTTCTACCCACCAGAGGGTCGGGAAGGACGAAGCCGAGTTTTTCCGACACATGGTAAGAGTTGAGAGAGAATGGAACCTCAAAGAGTGTCTCAGCAGAAGCCATCGAGGAAACACACGGCAGTGATTCCTCCATTATCTGAATGGTTAAGGAAACCCCAATCTGAATGGACTCTGTCACAGAGCTAATGTTAAAGCAAGCTGTTGTCAACTGAGGTTAATGCTTACACAACATTTATTCTGTTCTTCTGCCATTGCACAATTCTCTGTGAAGTCTGGCAAATCAATACCCAGTCTAACTGTGTGTATCCTGAAAGTTAAAACACAGGGGAAGGAAAACTTATCTTCAAATCAATGAATCAACCAGACACCGCTATAGAAACAGTGTATTGCTGAAAGTAGAGTAATGTCTGTGTTTACATGGACATGAACTTTAATGTCACCCTATTTTTATTCTGATGTGAGGAACTAACAAACTTCTAGCAATTTATGCATATTCGGTTTCTTTTTTAGTCATTTTTATTCAGTAGTTTTATATAGTCCAGCACTTTAAAGGTGCAGTCCGCAACACTCAGATCCCTCTCTCCCCCTCCCTCCCCGCTGCTCTCTTGCCCCGCCTCCAAACTTTCCAAAGTCCTTCCCTCAGAAGAGCTAACAAGCTAACGTTAGTCCGACAGCAACATCACAGTAATATAACATGCTCTGGTAAAAGCATATTACTGCAGCGCTTCTCTCTGTCAATGTGCACACACCTCAGCTCAGTGTCACTTACAGCAGCCACACGGAGGCTGCTGCGTGCACATGAACATCACAAGCACCACAGAGATCTAGTGTAACAATTACAAATCAAACATAATGTAAATCAAGCAGCAGTAATTACCTTTCAAACAGAAAAGTCACCAATTCCATCTTCTACTCCTCCAGACCATACACTGTAAGAAAGTCAGAGACCTAGCTAGGGGCGGGGCCTGTGAGCAACAGCTGTCAGACAGCCCACCAAACACAATCCTGGCTCTGATTGGTTCTTTTTGCTCGGTCGTGGTGCATTCTGACAATCTGCCAAAGGCTGCAGGAGCAGCAGGGGGGACTCAATGAGTCTGTTTTTTTTCCACACAAACTACTAGTTTCATGTAAAGCCGTCCTTATATAGTGACAGCCTTAGTAAATATGACAAAAAGTCACTTTTATTAGAGTTGCAGACTGCACCTTTAACTGTGGTTCACAGGCGCCGCTCTAATTTATTCTGTGACTCCAAAGTCACTCATTTATGTCTATATGTTCATTGCTTTGTGCATTAATGCTCAGTAAGTTTATTTTAGAATAAGGAGCTGTTAGACTTTTCCCTCAAAGATGATATTGTAAATGTGTCCAATGGATCTTTGTATGCTGACGCATTCGGAGATGCATGTTTATTTATTTTTGTCTTTTGATCCATCTAAAAACAGAATGAAGTTAGAAGTCTATCACTGCATGAATGTTTTAAACCATTATTTTTATGTGACTTGGTTATTTTGTTACCAGTTACAAGGATGTAATACTAACACATAGAAAAAGTATTTTACTTTACTTGCAGCAGTGGCATCTTACCTGGGTAGCACACTTGAATTCTTTGTAGAAGCCACCAGGATGGATAGATAGATGGATGGATGGATAGATAGATGGATGGATAGATGGATGGATGCAGACTTCAGTGACTATTTAGACCATCAGCTCCCCCTGGTGGTACACACCAAACACTGCATGAGTCCAAACTAACCAAGCCACTTTTTAAGAATATCAAAACACAATATAATTCAGTAATAGGTATATTCTCTCAGTAATGAAATGAGGGATAAGCAGGAGAATCTGAATTGGAATCAGCCACAGAAATTCCCAGACTATTTAGTGTTAATACAGTAAGTAACAACATTAAAGGATAAGTGTTAAAATAAGAATATGTAGCTATATTCTTTATACTTTTTGTATTGTTTTTCTATTCATATGTAGTCTCTAATTTTTTTTCTTGCACTTTATTTGAGTAATCATGACAGTAATATTTCCCCACAGTTACTTTACTTTACTACTTCCATCCTCTCAGTGCTACAGTAGAGTTAAATTTAATTACATTCCACAGCATCAAGGGGGAATGTAAAAAAAAAAAAAAAAAAAAACACCTCTGAAGACACTTGCAGAGACTGCTTAGTAGTTGGAGTACTGAACTAAAATGAAAACAAATGCTTCTTAAAAGAACCGGGAACCTTCGGATTACAAGGCCAGCGTCCGTAACCACGAGGCCACCACTCCTTGATGGTTTTTGATACTGGGAGCTTATTGTCATGAATTCAAAAGAGCTTGGTGCACACCAACTTTAAAAGCCCTGCAGGCTGTACACCTGTAGTATTAGGCAAATTAAGCCTATATGTACTTTTGAAAATCAAAGAGATTGTTTTCATTTGTTTGTTTCAACAAAAAAAAGGGTGTAAAACCTGTTAAGCCACTAAAGTACTGTACTTTGGAAAAATACATACATATTTATTGACTTGTTACAACTTCGACTTGCTATTGTGCCTCCAGGAATGTGTCGTTTACGCACTGTTTAGCCTATATTCTAAATTGCATAATTGTAATTTTTTTCTCTTACTGAAATGAATAAAAAGTTTTTAGTTAAAGATGCACGATATATCAGCCAATGTGTTATCGGTTGACATTTGAAAAACTGATATGTGATGTAGTTTGAGACAACATCTGTACTATAATGCAAGAAAGGTCTGTGTGCGTGCGTGTTTGTGGAGCGAGTATCTCCCAGATGCTGTATCTGTTCGACCTGAAACTTTGTGTGTGCATCCGTTATTTTGGAGTAATTTGGTCATTTCAAAACGTTTATTTTAATTTTATTTTGTTCACCCAGAAGTGAAACCTATTCAGTTTTTGACCTCAGTGTGAGGGGGCGCTAGCGCACAATCTATATCTATTTCACTCCTCCGCTCCGGTGCGTGCCAGAGCCAATCACAGTGGTGAGCTAGAGTCACGTGTGCGTGCCAGAGCCAATCACAGTGGTGAGCTAGAGTCACGTGTGCGGCGAGAGCCGATCGCTAGCTAAAGACCTGGAGTAGCACCAGACCTGCGTGCAGGCAAACGAGTGAAAGAGAGGAAGATAATTTAAAGCTCTTTCACAGGTTTTGAGCTCCTGTGGACTTCTCTGAGGAAACATACTTTTTGACTGTTCCTCATTTGGTGATTATGTTTCAAAACGTTTATTTGCATGTTTGTTTGACCGTTTGCTAGGGATGTAACGATTAATCGTAAGGCAGTTAAAAATCGATTCATAGGTATCATGGTTGATATCGATTTTCTGACAATTGAATCGCAGAACTTTTTTAACCAGCAGAGGGCGCCATCCGGAAGTGTTGGCAGCGGGCGGATTCTGCTAATACTTTCTTTCTGGCTGCCTTCTACTCTTAAATATGTTAATAAATGATTTATTACCCCTTTAGCACCGAAAGAATATCTGTAATATTACTTGAATATCTGTAAAAGTCACGTTTTTCTATTAGCTCTGTCTGCTAGCATAGCATCTCTTCTTCACTGCAAGATATCTGCATGCCAACCGACCACTGGGTTACCAGCGCCCTCTGCTGGTCCAAACAAATATGACGTAAATCAGTGCAATGACGTTTTTTTTTTTTTTTAAGTCCAATCGTTAAGGCACAAAATACATTTTCAGTTGCACTTTTAAAAGAAAAAGAACTATTATGCAGTTTTGCATTGTTTATTATAGAACCAGAATTTAAATTAATAGGCTTCATTTTCATTTGTATTATTCCTTTATTTATTTCATTCAAGATTTATTTTTAGTTAAATTGCATTGTTTTGAATAGTTCATCAAGGAATTCTTTTGACAATGAAAAATAAAAGGAAAATAATACAGTATTTTCTAGTTTTTTTCCCAAAAAAAAAATTTGTCTACAGTCCCATTTTGTAAATGAAAAAATCGTGAGAGAATCGTATCGTGAACCCAGTATCGTGAATCGAATCGTATCGGGAGTTGAGTGAATCGTTACATCCCTACCGTTTGCTGTTTAGACCGGACAGACGGGACCCGGGAGTTATTGGCGGGCAATGGTTGAAAGGGCGGATTTATAGGCTGATATTTTCACCACTTGCTATATAACCAAATGCGCACCTTAGATATACATGCTGAATGCATGCAAATAATATAAATACACAAAATGACTCCAGAATCCCACGACAATGGCAACAAAAAACAATAATTATACAAAAAATGCACAAAACAACAACAGAAATTTACAAAAAAAAAAATACACGACTAAAAAAAAAACATACGTTGCAGAAAAATACGCCAAATGTAGAAATTATAAAAATTAGTGAAAAAAAACAAACATTTATCATGCGCATGTACCATCGAATTAAACCAGGGAAATCCCACACGCTGTTTTACTTTGCACCCACATATATACCCCTTTATAACACTACAGAGTATAGAGTATGTAAACCTCTTTCTATCCAACATTCAAACACATACTCATTTGGCCATAATTGACAACTCTACTTATGTTCCCACTATATGAATACATACTTACAATGGGCACTGTACCAGTACAAAATAAAAGAATATTGCACTTTTTATTAAAACATTTTGAGTATTCTTATTTTTGCACTGATGATGTTTGTGGAATACATCCAGTGGGGCATCACATTAAAAGTAGGCTTAGCCTGTTCTTTCCATTGCATAAAGAAACACCGTATTTTTCGGACTATAAGGCGCACTTAAAATCCTTTAATTTTCTCAAAAATTGGCAGTGCGCCTTATAATCAGGTGCGCTTTATATATGAAATTAACTACTATGCTTTAACATACTAACAGAAAAAGTGAGTGTATTGTTCTGTATTTTATGTGTTAAACCTGAACAATGTTGAGAATTATTTTTAATGAGTTGAATAAAGTTTGACTTATCTGACTATTTTATTTTGCTTAATGCGTCTTAATAATAATAATAATAATAATAACAAACTGGTGCGCCTTATAGTCCGGTGCGCCTTATAATCCGGTGCGCCTTATGTATGAAAATAGACCCAGTCAGACCCATTCATTGATAGTGCGCCTTATAATCCGGTGCGCCTTACAGTCCGAAAAATACGGTATATTATGTGTCCTAAATTTAGGTTGGTGGGGAGGGGATCTGTGAAGGAGAGAACCATTACAAAACGCAGCACAAAAGTATGTGTTATCGGTTGACATTTGAAAAACTGATATGTGATGTAGTTTGAGACAACATCAACATGTTTGCTGCTGGGAAGTGCATTTACTTGAATGGTAAACTTTTATGGTATAAAAAAAGTTGTTTATTGTTTCATGGGTGATAATACTGATAATTTAACTGATCATTTAGTCTTGTAAGCACATCCTGAAGTTTGAAATAGCAGTCTTTCAGTTTGGAAATAATCCTGTTGTTATTTTCCCGAGTAACTGTCAAGACAAAAGTAACAATTGTCAATGTTTGTTTGTCCCCCTCTGCTCATACGGCTGCTTTTTTCATTAAATGCTCAAATGCAGGCTCGTGCAGAGACATCCAAAGGGGCAGGTGCTCAAATCAAAAAAGGACACATACAGACCCTTACCAAAAAATTAGAATATCATGGAAAAGTTGTTTAATTTCCATAATTCCATTCAAAAAGTTAAACTTTCATAGATTATGAATTTAGGGCCCATAAATGAAATGATTGAACCCAAGCTGCTTGAGGTCTAGGCTGAAATATCCACAGTCAGTCATTATTTGGGGTGCAATGTTCTGTTCCTCACCCGTCTTCCTCCAAACCCTAGGACCTTGATTCCCGAATGAAAGGCGCACTTTACTTTCATCGGAAAAGAAGACCTTGGACCACTGGCCAACAGTCCAGTCCTTCTTCTCCTCTTTTTTTCCTGCAAAACATGGAACATGGAACTACAGACATAAAATAAGAACAGAGAAGATTAACTAAATGTTTTGCCTTAATAAAGATATATTAATATTCCTAATCAGAACTATTGAGCACCTAATTTTATGGTCTAACTTTGTTTTTCATCACCTGTATACAGTTTCTTCTTTCCCTCTTCTCTTGTTCTCCTGCCTTTTCTATTCTTCTTTCTTCGTGGTCTTCTTTCCATCTTATTCACATCATACTGTATGCTATGCATATCATCATATCTCATTCAACATGCATGGTTTGGTATGTGCATGATCATTTCACAAAGCCATCTGCCATAGGGCTGCACCGAACAATATTTTTTAACCACTTGATTAAAATATGCTTTCAGATGAAAATCAAAAAATCATTTTATTCAGCTTTTCCCTTCAAACAAACAATAACAATATAAATTGTTCTGCAGGGCATTACTTTGGAATTATTGCTTTTTAAAAAGATAAAAGATCTCTTCTGTAACATTTCATAGGAAATTACATTACACTTTTTTTTTTTTTTTTTTACTAAACACTAACAGTTTTTAAGTACACATGAACTATGTTTCTCCATGTTGGGACAAGTTAAAAATTATTCAAATTTTAATAAAATGAAATTCCTTTAGATTTATTACATTTGTAACACAGTGGTATGACCTGGACTCATTAGCGAGTCTCATCATAATTATAAATTTCCCATAAATAAAGAGATAGAAGTAGTCACGTCACGTTTTCTATTTGGTTTTTAAATGTGGTTTCCAGTCTAAACCAACAGTTTGATCCATTAAACAGACTGAACCTGTCTCAGGTAAGCAGCAGTGCAGACAGAAGCACTTTTCCCAATCTGTAACGCTACGTATTAATGTCATTGATTGATAAATCGTCCCAGCCTGACAAGCTAAGTTAAATAACTTACTGACCAGCTCTTCAGCTCCCCACGACGGCATTTAAGTTTAAGTTTAGGGGCAAAGAAGCTCAAATGCAACCTGGGCTCTCCACTGTGTCCTCAGCAGGTTCTTGTGGTAGCACTGGGAAGCCAGATTGGAGAGGGGTGCAGGTCTACTGGTCCTCGAGGATAATGCTCAAGTCAGGTGATGCCACAGTAGAAAATATGTTGTGCTATTTATTTCTAAATATTATTTTTTATATCATTTATTATACGGTGCTGGTCATAAAATTAGAATATCATGAAAAAGTTGATTTATTTCAGTAATTCCATTCAAAAAGTGAAACTTGTATAATATATTAATTCATTACATACAGACTGATTTCAAATGTTTATTTCTTTTAATTTTGATGATTATAACTGACAACTAATGAAAATCCCAAATTCAGTATCTCAGAAAATTAGAATAATACTTAAGACCGATACAAAAAAAAAAAACGATTTCTTGAAATGTTGGCCAACTGAACAATATGAACATGTAAAATACTTAGTCGGGGCTCCTTTTGCCTGAATTACTGCAGCAATGCAGCGTGGCATGGAGTCGATCAGTCTGTGGCACTGCTCAGGTGTTATGAGAGCCCAGGTTGCTCTGATAGTGGCATTCAGCTCTTCTGCATTGTTGGGTCTGGCGTCTCGCATCTTCCTCTTCACAATCACCATAGATTTATAGGGTTAAGGTCAGGAGAGTTTGCTGGCCAATCAAGAACAGGGATACCATGGTCCTTAAACCAGGTACTGGTAGCTTTAGCACTGTGCAGGTGCCAAGTCCTGTTGGAAAATGAATTCTGCATCTCCGTCAAGTTCATCAGCAGCAGGAAGCATGAAGTGCTGTAAAACTTCCTGGTAGACAGCTGCGTTGACCTTGGACCTAAGGAAACACAGTGGACCAACACCAGCACATAACATGGCACCCCAAACCATCACTGACTGTGGAAACTTTACACTTGACCTCAAGCAACATGGATTCTGTGCCTCTCCTCTCTTCCTCCAAACTCTGGGACCTTGATTTCCAAAGGACATACAAAATGTACTATCAGACTCAGAGGACATAACTTTGGACCACTCAGCAGCAGTCCAGTCCTTTTTGTCTTTAGCCCAGGCGAGACGCTTCTGACGCTGTCTCTTGTTCAAGAGTGACTTGACACAAGGAATACGACAGCTGAAACCCATGTCTTATCTCTGTGCGTGATGGTTCTTGAAACACTGACTCTAGCTGCAGTCCACTCTTTGTGAATCTCCCCCACATTTTTGTAATGGATTTTGTTTGTCAATCCTCTCCAGAGCCCAGTTATCCCTATTGCTTGTACACTTTTTTCTATCACATCTTTTCCTTCCCTTCGCCTATCTGTTAATGTGCTTGGACACACAACTCTGTGAACAGCCAGCCTCTTTAGCGATGACCTCTTGTGTCTTGCCCTCCTTGTGCAAGGTGTCAATGGTCGTCTTATGGACGACTGTCAGGTCAGCAGTCTTCCCCATGATTATTTCACCTACAGAACTAGACTGGAGACCATTTAAAAGCCTTTGCAGGTCACCAGGTGTCTTCAATATTGAACCTCTCCACAATATTCTAATCTTCTGAGATACTCAATTTGGGGTTTTCATTAGTTGTCAGTTATAATCATCAACATTAAAGGAAATAAACACTTGAAATATGTCAGTCTGTGTGAAATGAATGTATATTGTTGTACAAGTTTCACTTTTTGAATGGAATTACTGAAATAAATCAACTTTTTTATGACCAGCACCTGTATATGAAGGGCAAAAAAGAGTATATATATATATATATAGCCTGGGGCTCTTTGGCCCCCACTCTTTCTTTCTGCTGGCCTGGCTGCATCTGCGGGCCTGGGGTGGCGCCAGGGTTTGCAGTAGCGGTTTTTGCACATACACTGGTCTACGATGCACTGGCACACCTTGGGATGTGGGATAAAACTCGTACTGGGCTTTACTTTAGACACGTTGATCCCAAATACCTGCTGTAAGTATTACCACTCACTCCTTCCTTCTGCCCACAGCCACCACCATTATACGTCAGCTTCACACTTGTCACCAGACTGGCTCGATCACACAACACAATAAGCACAATATGTTCTACGACAACGTCACATCTCACCCTCACTTTAAAATAATCAATTCTTCCCCACCCTTTCCATTTCCTGCTTTGACTCTCTCCTCATTGCAATCACAAAACATGCATTGCTGTCTCAAAATTATTGCACTTCTTGTAGTGTTGACCTTTGACAGCATGTGCAGACAAGTTAAAAATAAATAAATAAATTAAATAAAATATACGTTACGCTATGAGGGGCCAAAAAGAATATATAGTATATAATCTTAAAAAAAAAAAAAAAAAAAACCTTGACAAAAAGGGCACTTATGCCAAAAGGGGCCAGTGCTAAGCACAAAAAAGGAGCTAAGATCTGAAAAAAGTGTCAGAACTTATTGAAAATGTGCCAAAATGAGAAAGGAATTTGCAAAATGGCTAAAGGAAATAATAAAAAGGGTTGAAAAGTTTTCCCGTTTAAGGTTTTCTGGGGGATTAATAATTAACATTAAGACATATAGAGCCACAAATTGAGAATCACTGATTAAATAACAGCTTCTACATGGTGTCACTGATAATGTAGTGGGCTGGTCTGAACAGCTGAATTTCTGTCCCAGTCCACCTATGGCACACCGCCAACGAGCTAATATCGAACATCCCTAGTTTGTGTTGCTGCTCTTAGTCTCAGCCTATGTGAGCAGATCCCGCCTCTGGTGACAGCGCTCTGTAATGAGGAAACTGGTCATTCATGCTGAAGTTTGTAGTGCTGCACTTTGCACGGGTTATTTAATCCAAACTTCAACGCATGTGTTTACACTGTGGGTTTAAATGGATGTGCAGTGATAAACACAGGGCTAAAGTTCGCACTGGGAAGTGTTTAGAGGGAGAGGCTAAAAAAACCATGTTCGTGCCTGAGCCCAGGCTGATTATAGGAGCTTTAAAGTGGATCTGTGTTTTGTAATGAACGTGTTCGTGCTGGTGCCTATTATTAGCAGAGCAGAGCAGAGCAGAGCAGGCCTGTGGAGGGAGGCTCGGTGACGGTCAGAGGAGCTGCAGGGCTGCGCACACCCGGACGCGGCACTGATCCATCCACACATCAGCCCTTTTTTCCTTTTCCTCTCGGTTTTCCGGATCCATCTGCGCTCGGCCGCCCGTTTTCACGCCGTGTCCATTATTTTTTTCCCCCACTCTTGAAGATGAAGTTAAAAAGGAGCTTCCGTCAGGTGCAAAGCGCATCAGATGGAGCCCTGCGTTCCCATCAGCCCCATGCAGCAGCAGCACTTCCTCATGCTACGGTAAGGATTACTACTATTATTCACCACGGTGGGCTCCCATTTAACTCACAATGAATGTGTGTTGTGTATTTATTTATTTCCCTGCGTTGGATAAACAGGCTCAGGAGTCAATGACGGGGCGTTACATAACACGCGTAATGCAGCAGAGCCTCATGACTATCATCTGCTCGGTCCTCCCGGTAGGAAACACTTTTATCATCTTCATTATGACCGATGGCACAGGCGGTGGGATACATTATACACATATGTATTTACATGTAGACTCGGGCCTCGATGTGGCTGATGCAGATCATATTCACCTATTCCAAAAAGAATGAATCAAAGTTGCGCAGTGTGCGGTAAAGGGCGAATGGATGAGTAATTTAAGGCGTTGTTTCTGTGTAGTGACGTCCAAGGCCCAGCCTGAGGTCACACTGCAGAGTGTTTCTATTATATATATATGTCTATAAAGAGGCGGGATCCAGCCTATAGGGATGATGCACACTGTGCAGTCAATGAGAAGCAGCAGCGTTGTTGTTGTTGTTGTTTTTTTTTTATTTTTTTTATGAATGGACACAAATTGCACGGCTCCATTTTTAGGGAATAATATCCCAAGATGATGTTTTTTTCAGCACTCAGCTCTTGCAGTTAAAGGTAGATCTGTTTTGGTTTTTACATAAGAGCTCAGTGCGTGTGCAGAGAGAAGGTGATGCATTATGAAGGGTGTAGTTCTGTCTGGATAATGCAAACTTAAGGGTCGCCAGATAACAAGTCAATAATGGGGAAAGATACATGGTCGCACTCCTGTTTGTCAATGTGTGGGACATAATGTCAAAAATAGAAACTATATCCTAAAGTAATACTGTCTTCTCATGTCTGTGCATGGACAGCATCAATTGTCCTTCATGTTGATGTTAAAATCACCACCATTTTTTTTTTTTTTTGGTTGTTTTTGCATCTGCAAAAAGATTGTTTTTCTCCAGCTTCAAAGGACTCAATGAAATGATAGCATCTGTAAAGCTGGCCAAGACTACAGTTTCCTTGGAAACCCGTCAATTTATTTAAATATTACCCAACAGCAATAGCCCATTTACGACCTATCTTATTTATTTCTAAAACTAAGTGTATGCCTGTAGGTCAGAAAACAACACACAGAGACTTGAAGGTTTGAAATGTCACCTCGTAAAGAATCAAGGAAGGGATTTATAGGCTTACTGATGGCTAACTGGATTATAGACATATCTAATTAGGAATGTATCAACCTTTCTTTACCCTATGTGTTCAATGAGGAATGCAGCATCATGTACTATATGACACAGCTTTCTTTTTATGAGCATGTGTTACAAGACAAGTCCAAGGTTATCACATAATGTACCCAATATAGACAAGTACGTGGAATTTCTACGGTGATGTGAACAACATTTATATTTAGATACACATTTAACTAACTTTGCATGGAACAGATTTTGAACAATCTGGTCAATTTATTCAAGCCTAATGTACATTTAAAGTGCAGGAGATATACAGTTACTGAAATGAAACTGTATCCTTTTTTTATGTCGTTCCATTAACATCATATGTTTTCCACCTTCCATTTGATGACCGGGAACTTATGAATGAGCACAGTGAAACCACGAGACCATTCATTGAAACCCTGCTGCTGAGTAGGGAGTGCAGATGAGGACAAGATGTGCTCATTATTGTATTTTTGGACTGCCAGTGCTGATGCAGCTTTGTGTTTCATTGTGTGTCAGCAGGTCCCACTTTACAGTATCTGATATGGACTATGAGAGGCCAAACGTTGAAACGATCAAGTGTGTGGTGGTCGGAGACAACGCAGTTGGAAAGACCCGGTTAATCTGCGCCCGGGCCTGCAATGCCACCCTAACCCAGTACCAGCTGCTTGCTACACATGTGCCCACAGTCTGGGCAATCGATCAGTACAGAGTATGCCAAGAGGTGAGTCTAACACGGGGGCCATTAACATTCAGCGGTGGACCGTCATGGCCAGCAAGGCGTTCTCTGCTGGCCTAAACATCATTAGAATATACATTTAATCAATTTGGGTATTTTACACGATAACGATAAACATCACGATAAAAAAAAAAAAGTATAAATGAATAAATAAATAAAACAATTCCCAACTTAAAGTGTAAACACAAACACAAGTACATCAACACTAGACAGATTAAAAAAGGCTATAATAGCTGCTGACTCAAAGAGCTCATGAGCTCATATTTTATGGAATATGTTAGTGCATGTGGATCACTCTATTAGTCTTATTTTATGTAATTAATTTATTTCCTCACTTAAAATGAAAAAAGCACATGAAAAGCAAAAATAACTTAATTTGTGTGTTTACTGCTGCTGAATCTTGTCTCATTGATCTTATGAGTTGCATAAAGTAATGGTTGATAAATAACTCTCTGATTTCCTATAATTAAACCAGATCAAGGTTGATGATTCAATCATTTTGTATATTTTGGTGTAATAATCACAATAGTTACATTAGTCAAATGAGGCCAGTTTTGTCTTGTGAACATGTGAAATATAAATAAAAAAAATTGCATTTCACAAGTTGGGACGGATGAATAGTGACATTAGTATTCATGCTAACATTCTTGGCTAAATTGAGGGACAAATGGCCCGTGGCCCTTGCTGATTTCCGACATGGGCATTTGTCGTTTCTATTGTGGGATTACATATTCTTCCCGGTGAGAATGTTTTTGACGATATATCGTGAACGATATCTCGCACATTCTTACTCATAGTCATACTCCTGGTTTATAGTTTTCCTCTTTGTTGCACTGCTTCCAGCCTCAGGTGGAAATTTGGAGGGCTGGGGCCTCATGTACGTTACAAAAGGTAAATACGCCCAAAAACGTGCGTACGTCAAAATCCACAGCAAAATCCAGATATTAAGAAACTGGAGTGAGCGTGGAAATGTGCCGTCTTTCACGCCGAGTCCTGAGGTGGCGTACGTACGTTTCTGCATGGTTGATGCTTTAGATTCTAAGAATTTATTAGACACTTCCAAAATAATACATTACATTCACACATAAACCTTTGAGTAACGTCCTTTGAGTAACAGACACTTACATCTAACACTTTAACGCTTCCAGTCCAGCCATCATTAGCAACCACACACACGCGTGCACACACTCCAACAGACTGATCACTGCGATCGACTGGTGCGGTGCAGTGTGTGCGGGCGCATGTGTGTGTTTGTGTCGCAGTAGGGTCATATGTGGTGGGGTTGGTGATTGATGTATTGGGAGAAGGGCTTCACTTATAGAGGCTTTAGAACCAAAGCGTTTTCCACTAAGTCACATTTACCTGTTACACATTCACATTGATGATCAGATGGAGACAGAGACAATCATTAAGCCTGATGAGCGCGACCAGAATATCATATTTTGCGATTATTATTATTACTAGTGCAGTGCCCGTAGGAAGTATGTATTACTACAGAAAAGTGGGAGGTTAAGTAGCTTTTTCATGGATGACCAAATGAGGTTGTGTTTGAAGGTGGGACATCAGGGATATTTAGGTTTGTTGTGAAATGTGTCGAGTGATAACTATTGTGTTTTCGTATATATTTGGCTTTTAGCAAGGACACGGTAGGGAGCTGAACCCCATCCATTCAGATTCCAGTTTGTTGCCCTCGTGGATCCGGATCTCCTCAGACCAGAACAGACTCGGTCCAGACTCGTTTAGTGTCATTAATCCACAACAGTCAGTTTAGATGCACAAGGAATTTATAAAGCATTTATGAAATAGTTTATTAACGGTATCATTGCAGTCTAAACAAATCCGACGTTGTACACCCTTGAACCAAGCAGCAGCCATGTTAAAACTCTAAGGGCAGTCTGATCTTTTTTTTCTTGACTGCAAAAGGAAAAACTGCAGGATTCAGTTAAATATTGGCAAATAAAAATTCTGTTTTGTTGAGAGTTGATGATTTTGTCTGCTGTCATTGATGTCTAACTTCACCACAATTATTGATCAGTATCTAAACTGGTAATTATAGAAGCTGATCTGCAGAGATGACATATCTCTACATAGGGATGACATCATCAATGTAGAGGTAAGGACTGATGACATCATCACTGTAGAGGTAGGATCAATGTTCCAATGTTCTAACATTATAACTGATGACATCATCACTAGTGCTAGGACTGATGACATAATCACCGAAGATTAGAACATAGGGATGACATCACTGTTGAGAGCTAGGACTGATGACATCTTCACTGAATCCGTCGACTCAGGAGGTGTGGCGTGGGGGTGAGGTGTCCAAACAAATCCGACGTTGCCCACCCTTGAGCCAAGCAGCAGCCATGTTGAAAGTCTCAGCTCTGTCTGTCCCTGAACCGCAGAGAAATTTGAGCCACACACACACACACACACACACAGCGATTCCTTGCTTTATAGATAGATTTTATTATTATCATTATTATTAGTGGTGTATAGCATCTTCCGTCCCTGCCTTAATCCGCTTCCCACTTCTTAACACACCCATAGTAAAGAATTCAGCAAACTGTGTGTATGTGTGTGTGTTTATATTATTGAAGCATCTTCATAGTTGAATCATCTCCGTCACACATGTTACTGTTGGTCTCATAATGTTAAAAAAAAAATCTGTTATTTTCTGTGTAGCTGGTGGTGAGAGTGCAGCTTTTTCTGACCAGGCTGAGAGAAATCCCGGTGCCGATCTCATTTCAATATGATTTTCATATGTAAATGTGGGCGTGGACACAAGTGCGCTCACATCCATGTTGATTTAGATGTTCAAAGGATTGGTGCGTAGATCCAGTCCTAAGAACCTACTAAAAATGGACTTTCAAAATAAAAGTCCCCATAGAAGCTCTCCATCCTTGCGCCGACAGTGAATTATGCTGTCCCAGATGTGAGTAAACCCTTTTTAATGCGTCACATAAAGAAGCAGGGTGACAGCATTGGCAGCTCTGAGGAAAACTGCAGTGACACAACGAACACAATCGATCATGATACTTTTTTCCATGTAATGAAGTAGTGTCAGGGTCGGTGTGGACCAGGCGGCTCCAGCGGGCCGGATATGGCACGGGGCCGCTAATTGAGGTTGACTGGTGTGAAATGCAGGCCCGCCACTGCTTACATGTGATGGGCCCCCAGGACTGATCTAGTCACCATTGAGCTCAGTCTGAAATCTGATTTCCTTGCCAGGCTTTAAACTTACCAAGATAAATACAAATAAATACTGCTGCACATGACATCTTTAAATGTTTATTTTCACTGAGACTTTGGGACAAATTTGTTCAACTGTCACAAATTTGGTGCATGGATTGTTCTAAAAATCTGTTTTAAAAAATACGCAAAGGGGATTTTTGTAAAGTTGTACAAATGGTACATGTTTTACAATAAGTTCAAAGTTAATGGCTAGTAAAATGGGGAGACGATGATTTTATATTGAATGTAAGAAAAATGAAACAATTTCATAAATTAGGAGAAGTGTTGCATCTTGAAAATTAAACATTTTCTACCTTTTTAAGCTACTTTCTGTCTTCCTTCATTATCTTACTTTTTAACTAAAGTGGAACTGTAAACATTTAGTATTTAAGAAGTTACACTGGTAGCTTTTTTGGATAATTTTCAGAAAGGTTGGTGTCCCCTGCTCTAAAAGGACATAAGATGAATAAATGTATTTCTTTTAGAACCTAGCTCATACATAATCTGTGCCATTCTCTAATGTCATTTTTTTTTTAGGTGTTAGAACGTTCCAGAGATGTAGTAGATGACGTAAGTGTGTCCCTTCGACTCTGGGATACGTTTGGAGACCATCATAAAGACAGACGTTTTGCATACGGCAGGTGGGAAACGATTATAGTCAACACTCTAATTTTGAGCACTTCCTCCGGTTCTGTGTGTGTTGTAAGGATTTGTACTGTGGCTTCCCCTCAGGTCTGATGTTGTAGTACTGTGCTTCTCCATTGCAAATCCTAATTCTTTGTACCATGTGAAGACAATGTGGTACCCTGAGATCAAGCACTTTTGCCCGCGTGCTCCTGTGATCCTGGTGGGATGTCAGCTGGACCTGCGCTATGCAGACCTGGAGGCAGTGAACAGGGCTCGGAGACCTTTAGCTCGGTATGTACTGTAAAATAAAAATTTGCAAGCTTTTCACTTTTTTTCAAAAATGAAATGAACTGTGGTTTTGATTTTCCAGACCCATTAAGTCCAATGAGATTCTTCCTCCAGAGAGAGGACGGGAGGTGGCTAAAGAGTTAGGAGTGCCATATTATGAAACCAGTGTTGTTGCTCAATTTGGAGTCAAAGACGTTTTTGACAATGCTATCCGAGCTGCTCTCATCTCCCGTCGCCACCTGCAGTTTTGGAAATCTCACCTTAGAAATGTCCAGCGTCCTCTTCTCCAGGCGCCCTTCCTGCCCCCCAAACCTCCTCCACCTATAATTACTGTACCGCCTCCCCCAACCACCACAGAGGAGCATCCAATTGGACTTCTGGAAGATCCACACTGCGCTGATGTCATCCTGGTGCTGCAGGAGCGACAGAAAATATTTGCACACAAGATCTACTTGTCAACATCCTCCTCAAAGTTTTACGACCTCTTTATAATGGACACGCATAATGAGGAGAGTGAAAGGCCACATCGGGGTCCTCTCTCAGGCCGCGAGCTGCTGATGCGTGCTGCTAGTTTTGATGTGTGCGAGAGCAGTGACGAGGGAGACAGGGCCAACCTCAGATCCTGCACAAGCGACGGGACATTAAAAGACTCTGACGGGTGCAGACGGGGAAGGTTGCTCTCCTCATGGAGCCGAGCCTTTGTCAGCATCCAGGAGGAGCTGGTAGATGACCCTCTGACCTACAGCCCCAGGCCCATGACTGTAGTTCACATGGACCAGTCAATGCAGCTCGGTCCTTTTCGGGCCGTACTTCGCTACCTGTACACTGGTCAGCTGGATGAGAATGAGAAAGAGCTGATGCACATTGCACACATTGCTGAGCTCCTGGAGGTGTTTGACCTCCGGATGATGGTGGCAAACATACTCAACAACGAAGCCTTCATGAACCAAGAAATCACCAAAGCCTTCCATGTACGCCGCACAAACAGAGTGAAGGAATGCTTGGCCAAGGGCACTTTTTCTGGTGAGTCCCATCATGCATGTTATTTCATATCATGTATATAAAAATGTGTTTTTCTGCTGTATTTCAGATGTAGAATTCAAGCTAGATGATGGGACCATCATGGCCCACAAGCCCCTTCTCATATCTAGTTGTGATTGGATGGCAGCTATGTTTGGTGGACCTTTTCTGGAGAGCTGCACTAAAGAGGTAAGACGTGCTGACCAGTGTTAATTTCGTTGACTAAATATTTTTTTGTCATTATTTTCGTCACAAATATATTTTTGCGGACGAAAATGAAACAAAAACTAAAAAAGAAGTAATTGATTGAGACTAAAATTATGACTAAATTGATTGGCATTATCGTCAACGAATAAAGGACGAGATGAAAATAGACTGTGACAAAAATCAGGGAGAGCTGTAGCATGGAATCCATCCTAATCTCCTTGTATTATTCATACAGGCGATTAGTCTGGAAGCGCTCACGGCATTTGAGTTCTGGTGGCTAAGCGGGGCGGGACAAACGCGCAGAGTAACCAATCAAACAATGTGCGGACCTGACGACAATAGCGTGACAAGCGTGGTTCTTTTTCCCTAAACTGAGCCTGTTTTTGTTTGGTTTTTGAGTTTATGATCTTTAATATTTGCACTATTTGTTTTGTATAAATTGAGTTGGAAATGAATACTTGTTGCACATTTTTGTTTGCATTATTTTGGGAGAAAGACATCATTTCAAACTTGACAGTCTGTGTTATTCAGTACTGCTTTTGTATTGTAATAAAGACACAGTTGTGTTACATCAAAGTTTAATTTGTGTTTTATATATTACATATACACACATAAATTACAGTAGGTATAGTTTGTTTCCTATACCAGCAGTAAAAAATTGTCTAGTAAATCTGTTTTTGATTAAGTTGACTAAAATAAAACAAATCAGATGACTAAATCTTGACTAAAACTAAAACTAATTTTAGTCAAAAGACTAAGACTAAAACTAAATAAAAAATTTTTGTAAAAATGAACACTGGTGCTGACATTAATCAGTGCACATGATTTACAACAAAAGTTATCCATCCATCTGTTGATCCATTTAAAATGGCATATAATTAAAACACTCCAGAAAAATATAAAAACACCATTACGTTCTCAATCATAAGTAATAATTACAACCATGATAATATCACAGAAGATGAACCAAATAATTAGAATTAGCTATTGGAAGTCAGACAAAGGTTAGAACTGAGAGTCTACAAATATGAAGTCCAATGGCTTAGTTGACATTATAGACCAAATATATTGAATTCAAGACCGCCATGCGAGGCATCTTTTTTCCTGCTCAATTGAAAAAAACGTAATAGTGAATTACTATTTATTGTGAAAGTAACCTGAATATGGTTCAGTTCTACATATCTGTAACAGAGTACATCAATAGTCCCCAACCTCCATGTCATGGACCATTACCATTGGTTACAGGATGCAAAGAAAGAATAAAGTTTAAAAAAAGATAGGTAGTGTGCATCTGGGTGTTTTTTTTAATTTTTTTAAACCCACTACTGCATCATTCATGCACTTGACAGAACCAATGCTTTGCATCTCAGGTCATTTCAGGTGATTTATTTCCATTTATTTACATGAGCAAGTGTTAAAACTAGGGCAGAATATTGCTGGAGTTAGTTGTTTTGTCTGCTTGAGATAGGATTGGCCAGTATATAACTTGTTTAAAACTGAACATGATTTAGGATCCAGACGAAGGCTCCTACGGCTTATAAACAGTCTGCAGTTCTCTGGGGACCATATCTTTAGGTTTTTTCCAGGCTTTATCTTTCATAGTCTGTGTCTTCTGTCTTTGTTTCCAAGGTGCTCTTTCCCAACACAACTCGCAGCTGCATGAGGGCTGTGCTGGAATACCTTTACACAGGGCGCTTCTGTTCCCGGGTTGATCTCGATGCGATGGAGCTGATTGTACTTGCCAATCGTCTCTGCCTCCCCCACCTGGTTGCACTCACAGGTAATACATTTGGGGCCGGATTCACAAAGATTTGAAATAAAGGGTGGTAATCCAGTTGCTTCCCTAAATCCTTTAGTGATGCAGTTTCCTCAACTGCTGCGCGGAATTCACTAAGGTTGCAGCGATGATTAGTGCACATGCAGAACTGGTGCAGATTGCCCCTATTTAAATGATGAATAATGTTTTGCTCGTTTAACGTGAAGACATCAGTGCGCACAAGCACTGACATTTGAGGAAGTTAAATTTGAGGCAGATGGACTTTTCTGTCTGCTGCACAAACATTTAATAATGTAGAAAACTAAATAAATAAATAAAAAAATTTTTTTTTTTTTTTTTTTAAAAAACAACAACTTTAAAACCTAATGATATTTTTTCCCCCTCAATTAATGTGCGTGCTCCAATCGGCCCTGTAACTTTGTTCTGATCAGTGCATGCAAAATAGGCAGATTAGGACAGAAACCGTCCTATTGATCTACCATTGATCTGAGTTAAAACAGCTCCACAGTCTGTAAATCAGTCTGCATTCTTTGAAGATGAACTACTGACCATCATCCAGTGCAGGTCTCAGCAGCGCTGTGTCACGCACACTCTCATATGTCACCATCAGTAATCATGCGTCAATTACGCATCTGATCTGTTGATTCTGGCCTGACATCAATACGACACAATGACGGTTAAAGCATGGACTGAAGGAAAATCAGTGGAGCAGTGAGTCCGAAGTCATATCAATCCATGGTCAAATCCATATATCAATCTCTGCGCACAGCGAACCTCTTTTTTTCTTTTTCTCTCACACACACACACGTACTGGAGCCTTTTTTTTCATCTCCGCGGTGTTTTCTGTCCACATTTACTGCAGCGATGATGTCTGTGTGTGTGTTTGCACCTCCTTCTCAGTCTTGTCATTTGGATGCGCTGAGGCGGCGCACTCCTAATTCCCTGGGCTTTTTACTCCTTATTAGCGCGTGGAGTGACGTTTGCACACGTTTTAATACCCCTAAACCTTTAGTGAATCTGCCCCTCGGTCTCTATTTTTGCTCACCAGGAGCTTCAGGATTGTGTTGTACTCCAGCATTGTGCAGTGGGTGTTGTCTACAGTGACAAGCTTTTGTCTTTTTTTCAGAGCTCTACACTGTAACAGTATTGACGGAAGCAGCCATGATGGGGGCTGACATTGATGGAGACGTGCTGGTGTATTTGGATATGGCTCAGGTAAGGTTGCCTGTCAGTCATACCTAATGAGAATACCTAAATCCTTGTTTTTCCTCAGTGGGAAAACACACATTCAGAAAGAAACCATCTTTTTTAAAGGTCCTATATCATGCAAATCAACTTTTTTGAGCTTTTAACTTTGTTACAATGTTAATTATTTATCAAAAACACCCCCAAAGTATTATTGTGATTTCTTCCTGCATATCTGAGAAATCCTAAATAATCTGCTCTCTGAGCTGCTTTTCTGTGGCTCAAATGCTCGTGACGTCACCAGAATTCTGAACCGTCCCCTCCAGAAAGTGCCTGCTGCTGGTGCCACGCCTCCACAGTGAACATACACGCCCATTCTCTCTGGTGCTACAGGCATGCGAGCGGCCGAAGAACATCTGTTTGGATGGGGATTGTGCTTTCATATCCAGTCTGCACAGGGAAAAGAAACGGTCTTTGTTTTTGTACCAAAAGATAATGTCTGGTAACCGAAAATATGTGTTTAACTGCGAAAGTCCTCGGAATTTGTTCAAACTTCCTATAGAAGAGTACTCTCCAGAAGTGGTTGGAATTTATCTCTGGGAACACGCGACACACCATCCAGCATCCGTTAGTCTGTGACCGTCACTTTACAGAAGACTGCTTGGTGAACCTTGGCCAGTTCCAAAGTGGATTGTCAGTAAATTACGTCTTCAAACCGGAGCAATTCCCACAATAAAATCCACTGATGGAGAGGCTACAGCCGTAAGTGAAATAAACCTCTAGCGAAATGTTATCCATACTCACTTCTTTGCCTTTATATTTGAAATACATTTTTTAGAACTGTTTACAAAGTTTCATGGGCGTGCCTGTTGCCCATGCTGCCGGGGCTCTAGGGCTACGTTATGAAATGGGAGGCACTCACACGGGGAGAGGCGGCGCTCCAGAGAAACCGGGTTGAAAGAAAATAAGTAATATTTCTTAATAGATTATTATTTTGTTTTGCAAAAAATGTAAAATATTACCCATATGTGTCTGTAGTTGATTTTGGAAGGTCTTAATATAGCATGACATAGGACCTTTAAACCAAGCAGGGCAATGTGCCTTCAAGATCCATTTGAGTGCTCATAGTTATATTAAATGTCTTGTTTCTAAAATGAACATGCCAAGTCCAAATAAAAAAACAAATTAATGAATAAGAATAAAAGGTAAAGCCATTAGGCAACTGAACTACATAACCAGCATCACATTTAATTTTTCCTACTTTGTCACTGAATATTGTAATATGACCTATATTGTCAAAAACTGTTTTTGCTGCTTATAAATTAGCACCTGCTATTTGTTTTCCTAAACACCATCAATCTACATCCTTGTCTCCTGCAAGTCTTAATACTAATGAAGTCATTGTCTTATGTACTAAATGACTTTGTTAAAGGGATACTCAACCCAAATTAGAGACAGCTCAACTGATTTTATGTAGGCATTTCTAGTATAAATGAGAGGCGATTTAGAAGCTGCTATACAATAAAGAAACACTTTAAACACATGCTTGTGGGAGTCGACATGTTTAACAGAACTAATGTAGTGATTACACGAGGTAGTGAACCGTTCACGAAACTACCGTAATTTCCGGACCTTAAAGCGCACCGTTATATTCATGGGTTGATGAGTAAGGGATTTTCCTTGTCAGATTTCTCGTTTCCTATTACGTGTCATGTCAAAATCTGTCCACCGTAAACCCTGGTTCCTGTTTCATTTTAGGAATAATGTAATAGCATCCAGCGAACTGGATGAAATGTAGCTAAGTGCTAAAACAGATTTAAATGCTTTTTTTCCATACACCGTCTATGAGAGTGGAAATACGAAGAGTAGACAATAAGTGACGACAGCGTGATATGCGAGCGCTGATTGGTAGGGCTGGGTATCGCCAGGTACCTCACGATACGATATATCGCAATATATTTGCCCACAATGAAGATATTATAATGGCAGTAGGAACAGCTGCAGGTTGTACCATCTACTGTCATCATGGCAGCAGTGCTTGGCTGACCTGTCAAACCCAGAGCAGTGTTGAGGTTTGGTGCCTTGCTCAAGGGCACCCCGGCTGTGCTCGGGGGTTCCTCACTGGGACTTGAACCGGCAACCCTCCGGTTCCCAACTCCCTATCGACTGAGCTACTACTATGACTTGTGTAATAAGGACAAAAAAAAATTATAATAATTTAAAAATAAATAAATATCAATATTTGGCGCCAGTGAATCGATAACGTACCGATAGACGAAACCTTGTGATATATTGTTGTATTGATATTTTGGCACACCCTTACTCATTGACATTTTTGTGGGTTTTAACCAGTTAACCTCCACCTCCAACGCTGCTAATGACTAATACCATAGGTGAGACTTGCGTATATTCCCAAAACTAGGCTTTGCACCGATCAAATCGGCTATATCAGATCGGCCGATATTTCACATTTTATGCAATTAATGTGATTGGCTATAATGTTTTAATTTGCCGAACTTTCTGTAGATGCTCCCATTGCATTGTTTTGTTTGTCTAATTTACACTGAAGAGTTGTTTGCTCTACGTGACTCGGCTTTATTTCACTTGCGTTTGTGAACAAAGGTTAAAACCTGTGCAGTCTGTGCAGTCTGTGCTCTGAAAGCGGGGGCAGCGTCTGCTGTTATTGTCTGTGTGCGTTTGTATGTCTGCGCTTGCGTGTTTTGTTTATTTGTTTATTTATTTATTATGCATGTTAAAAGGGAGAGTCCAACTAGCTTACTTTCGCCCCACCACCTGTGAATACGGACTATAAGCAACAGCAGATTTTGTGATGCCACATTCAGGAAATCTGTATTTGCTCCTAATGCCAATGGAGGCTTCACGTAGTTCCAGTGTGGTCTGCCTCCGCAGTTTCATCTCCAACTCTCTTGTAGTTGCTTCACAGCAGTCATTGAGTATGACATGGGACTCCAGTTTAATTCAACAGCTGCAACATCACTAAAAAACGGCATACAGCTTATAATCAATCTGCTCCGATCACACACACTCTCTCGCTCCGCACACTGGCCGAGCGACCAGCGCATTCATTCACAGTTAAAGGGCCACGCACACACACTCTGACAACAAATGTTATGTCCAGGTCCTGCATGGAAATTCTTCTACTCTTCCACTCTCTCACAGTAACAATGCCGCATTAAGTCCAGAAACATGGTACCGTTTGATTTTACGTGAATTTGTATCAGGTAGTACCGAAGGAATTTGGTCGGTACCTAAAAAAAAACAACTTGAATTCATATGATCGGATTGGTGTTTTTTTAAACTCACTGATTGGTGATCGGCTGAAAAATCCTGATCATGTAAAGCTTACCCAAAACTACACGTCCTTCTTTGATTCCTTTTGACAGATGTCTTTGTTGTTACCTTCTGTCAGGTGATGACTCGCTGTTTATTACTGAGTCTCAGCCATGGCTCGTGTCTCCAGGTAGTTGCAGAACAACATCCACTGGCCGTGCCAGTTATGATGATGCTATCTTTAGCTGGTAGACATCAAAGCTGATGGTTCATTAACAATCTGCATGTCGTTTATTTGCACCCCTCCAGGTTTTAGTTGGCTCTCAAAGATTCCTCCGACGATGGAAGGTCGATGGAATAGTTGTAAACATACAGATACTGTAGATCTGTAAATTTGTCCTTTCGTTATAACTAACTCGAAAGACGTAAAAAGCACACTGGGTGCAATATATGTGGTTGGCTTCTGCCAACTTGTCGGTGTAAACAAAACTAGTCACGTGATGTCTGGAGCTCTATTGCTGCTCCAACACGCACTGGATGCTGCACTTCAACGCAATTCAAAGCACGCACACTTTGCATCGCACAGAGAGATTACGGGGGAATAACAACTACACTTCCCAGATATGTTAGGCCTCAATTTCCCATAATACATCATCATTTAAGGTGACACCAAGCCTGCAACGATATTAACTAACCTCTGAGGAATCATGGATGCCTTAAAAATGTCAACGTCTATCTCCCACTGCTTGTGTGACTGATTTCCCATGGGTTTCTGGGAAATGCATTACGTTGCCAGAGTGAATAAACCCGTAAAACAGAGAAGTAGTGTTGTGTAATAATCCATTGATTTAAATGTATCTGTAATCAGATTACCAACTATTTAAATTGTAACTGTAACAAATTGCAGTTACTCATAATTTGTAAACTGATTACATGACACTGGTACATGTAATCCGTTACTCTCCAACAGTGGTAGCCCTACAATGAAAGCAGTGCCAATGCCCTTACCTGAAACAGGGTTAACCCTAACCCTAACCCTTTAGCTTTAGCTTAACATTTGATTTGTATGTGTGCAGTTTCACGGTGCCCAGCAGCTCACTGGTTGGTGTCTTCACCACATCTGTACCAACTACAACAGCGTCTGCCACAAGTTCCCCCGAGACATGAAAGCCAAGTCCTCAGGTAACACACGTGCTATCTCCTTTCACAAAATAACTTTAAAAATACTTTTATTCACACAAAACTTAGACAAACCAACAAGCTGTTATTTTAGATCTTAGTAAATCTGGCCTTAAAGCTGCTATCCAGAGTTTCTGAGAAACGTCTTGATGTCCCGCCCTAAACAGCTTCACTTCCTCCCACTGCCTCTCCCAATCTACCAGAACGCCTCTACTTTTCTGCACGCGCTTCACGGAATATAACAAGGTTGCATTGGGTCGCATTGATATAGTGTTGGTGTATGGGTCAGGTAACAGCCAAAATCATATTTATCTGTTTGCTGTTGTGACGCACGGCCTTGTTTCTGTGCACAGCTCTGCATTCACTTTGATTGACAGACTCAAAAACAGGAAGTCGAAGCCTATTGGCTGGGTGCAGTCGGCGATCGTTTATAGGACGAAGGAGGGACTTATACAGTACATTGGCGTATATGAATGACCAACAGTAGTAGACCATAGTAAAAGACTAGTTTGGTATTTTTCGCATTTCAAAAGAATCATACATAAGCATAGGTTTCTCAGAAACTCCGGATATCAGCTTTGATGTAGCAAGCTTTGAAAAAATAATAAATTAGATTGATAATGAAATTTTTCTTGCAGCATTGTTTAATTTGTAGTGGAGTGAAAGATTGCAATATTTGTGCCGAAACTGGACGGATTGATTATTAACATTATTGTTAATATTATTAGTAGCCCAACACAGATTCTGTTGTGAGCTGCGATTTAATTGATCTGAGTGAGGTTGTTGACGTGGTACCAAAGGGACAATCGTCCTAAGACATGCTTGTATTACTTGCTTCTCAGTTTTACCCGTGTCACTAAAAAGACTCTTATGTCATTGAGTGATTTTAAAATGTTGACAATTGTGGGGAAATCGATTTTTCCCTCAGTGTTATTTTCAAGTCCCTGAAACTGTACATTCTGATACAGAGAACCAAGAGTACTTTGAGAAGCATCGCTGGCCCCCTGTGTGGTATCTGAAAGAAGACGACCACTACCAAAGAGCGCGCAAAGAGCGTGACAAGGAGGACTACCTGTACCAGAGGCGCCAATGCAAGCGCAAGTGGCTTTTCTGGAACCTTCCTTCGTCCCCAAACTCAAACTCTTCATCCTCCGGCTCATCTGCTGTCATGTGACCGAGGTGTGAAGGCGGGTCCACTATGATGTGAGAAAACAGAAGATAAGCACTGCTGGCGACGTACGCCATGATCAATCAGGCACATTTTTCTCTTGCTGTTTGTTTGCTTATGCGGTCAAAGAAAGAGTTCCGCTGTGACGGGCTTGAACTGGCACTAAAAATATTGTTTTGGTAGTTTTTTTTTTCTACAAACCTCAGTTTAGATAGAACAAAAAATAGATACCTTAATAATCCCAAATTATTTTTTTTCCCATTACAGCAGCAACACAACAAAAAAGAGAAAATAAATAGAAAAGCAAATATTAGAATAAATACAATGAATAATATACAAGTTAAACTGACATTCCAAACACACGCACGCACACAGAGAGACAGTGCAAATGAACAGTATTTACAAGAGAGAGATAGGACTGGAGTGGTTCAACATCCTGATGGCTGAGAAAAGATTATAGAGAATAACAAAACTGGTGTATTATTTGCACATGTAGATTTATAGAAGGCAGCAACAGCTAGCAACTTCAACACACAATTCTAAGGTGTGAGTGATTGAACACTTTGCCTTTAAGTGTTTATACAATCTACCAAACTATGTGCACATTATGGGTTATTTGAAGAGGATGGTAAAATATTTTTAACCGATGTTGGGACACTTTAATTCTCAAGGCACTTATTGGAGTTATGGAAGCCTCCATTTAATTTCTGGTACCTGCCAGAAATGACTGTTTGTGCATTGGCAGTGTTTGAATGTTTGCACTGCTGGAAATGATGCAAGCCTAATGATGAAAAGACGTTTTATGATCCTCTGACTTTTCGCCTCTTTTAAAAAAAAAGGGCGTTTAGTATGTTGCGATGCAAGGAAGTCCAAATTGAATAAATTGGCAGTATTTTTTGGTAAAATGTCAGTAAAAACAAACCTAGTGTTTCCTTCTGCCTTTCATGTGATAAAGCCTGTTACCACACAATTCCAGAGTCACCTACCTTGTTTTAAGTGTTATGATCAGCTGTGCTGGAAATATAGTAACTTAGAAACAGAGGGAACATCTTCAGGGCTGAAGTGACCACATGTACAAGACCATTGCCCTGCCATTAATGGGGATTGTTCCTCTAGGATCATCATATTTAGTAACAGGCTTTTACATGCAAGAGGCTTATCCTTCAAGATCTTTCTGGGATCTTCTCTACAGAGAGACACTGTGTAACTTTCAGTAGCCGGAAAACATCACGAAGAAAGATGTGTTGATCTGACTCCACTGTGAAGAAATTGAAAACGGTTTGAGGTGTTCCAGAAACATTGCAGACCAAACCGTGCGAGTCATTTATCCTTTGCACCGCTCAGAGTAAGTGTTTAAGATTGTCATCTACTTGTCGTAATTGATTATGTATTTTGTCGCAGCGTTATTTGGTGTAGTGGGCATGGTGCTTAATGGAGATGGATTGTGTTGTTATTTGTACAAGATGTGAGATCATCTCTCATTCCTGGTATTGTGCACTGCAGGCAGTGATGTGACTATAGTAGTATTACTGAGTAATACATGGAAAACAGACTTGACTTGTATTTAGTAATTTGTGGCTAAACGTGTTGTAAAGACTTTCACTTAAAGGACATATTACACACCGCGGTATATGTGCAATTAATGGTGAATATTAGATTAATAGATGTAGAGTGCAGTGTAGACTCATATAAACAGCATTATAATGATGTGTGCAACATCCATAAAACATCCTCTTATTTTTTAGAGGGAATTTTGATTGCAGCTTTTAGTTTTGCTGTGTGTATTTAAACACAATCAAGCTTTAATCCATTGTTGTTTTCTGTACAAATTCTGAACTAGGTCCACTTTTAAAAATCAAAACTAAGAAGTTTGTTCAATGTGTTGTCAGGAGACTTTTATAGAGAATTTACTGTAAATACTTTTAATGAATTGATGATTTAATGGACTTGAGGCAATGCATTGAAAAGGTTGACTAAGTTTACTTGCAGATAGATTCAAAGTAAACGGTCACATTGACATTAAATAGTTCCTTTGTCAGATGGTTGGACATACAGTAGTCTTTAACTCATTCAGTGCCTGCCATTTTCAGAATTTCCACCCCCCTCAGTGGCAGCCTTTTTTGAGCATTTTGACTGATTTTTAAAGACCCACAGAATATTTTGTACTATGATGATCTGAATTCTGACACCAGATTCTGAAAGATTAAAGTCTCTAATGTCATTAGAAAAAATAATTTTACGCCTAACTTGTTTCGTTCTTCTGTAATCAGCAGCTGAGAAAAACGGCTTTTTCTGAAAAAATCTATTCGTGACTTTGAAGCAATTTTTTTTTTCTTGCTTTAGTGACACCTCAACATTGGTTTAGTTCTATAAAACTTCGAAAACAACACTGAGACCAGGCTTTTGGTGGCAAAATTATTATTATTTTGCTATCTAGGTCAGAGTTGAATGGTTTGCTTACTGTATTTTGGCATTTCTCCAAGTCTCTCCCCCCCTTCATTCTCCCCAAATTTCTCAACTTCCTCCTTCTCCCGGACATGCCGAGTGTCACCGCTTGCCGCATTTTTTGATTGTTTTATTTCACCATTGCGACACTCTCAATAGTCCACTTAGTTCCACACATGCTCTGATCGAGTGTGCGCTGCTGGGATCTTCAGCATCATCTCTTGTAGCACCATTTTTTGTCCCGTAAACTTCTTTCCTCTTCCTCTGAGCTGTATATTCACAGTAGAACTCTGTCACAGTGTATCTTAGCAACTTCCGTGAAAAAATTTAATTGACGTAATATAACGTCCTTGGCACTGAGCGTTTGGATTTGAAATGACGTAATATTACGTCAATGGCACTGAATGAGTTAAGAAACATTGTACTCTGTTTCCAAATGCAGATTTATTCTCCTTTAATGCTAACTTTTATCAGAAAAAATGTCAGTTTAAAAGGAAAAGTTTACCAATGGAGGACTTCGTGTTATCTTTGCCTCTTTGTGAAAAATTATTTTTTTGTCAACACCCATTTAACATCTAGAGCTCTGTCCTGTGTTTCTGCTGTTTTTTGTCGAAACCTCATGCCTTAATGTACAGTGTACTGCAGTGTTTGTTATTGAATGTAAAGTAAGTCATGGTGCTTTCCGGGCGCTGTGTGTATTTGTCTATGTACATAATCTATTGTTGGATGTAGTGCAAATCAAGCGCTGGGCGATACGGTTAAACAACTGTCAAAGGGATAAAACAAAACCTGTGCATTAAAGCTGGATTATAAAGCTAGATCAATTACAAAGTGCACAGTTTAGTTTGCTTTCATATTCCTGTAACAGTATGAAACTATTAATTTTATTTTATTTTATTACTTTTTATTTAATGTTTAGATACTATCACATTAAATAAAATATATGCGACCTGTTAAACTTAAAAACAGAAAAATAGATTTTCAACTTTTCAGGTCAAATCAGACAAAAAAACAAAACAAAACAAAACAAAAAACACATTAAACAAAGAAAGGGAATTTTTCTATGCCTATTTCAAAGCTAATCCAGGTTAACTCACAGAGATGGATGGAACACTTTGGCATAAGAAGATACAAATTGCTGCCTATTTTTAACAAAGTTTTGTATTTTGCACAATCGAAGGCTTGTCTTGGACAAACTTGCACTGCTTTGCAGCCCATTGGTTTTTAGTTTGCATCAGAGGCCGTAACAAAACGTTCTGATGATTTGACGAAAACATCAGAATCAGATTAGATCCAAACCTCTTGCCTGTGTGTGGGTGCTAATAACAGAGCTGCAGAGAAGCACAAACCAAAGGGGCATTCGCAGCACCAGGAAAATACTTTTGCTGTACAATTATTACAGCATGCTTACAACAGGAGCATTAGGGTGATGCAAGGCAATGTTTTTACCTTGATGTTTCAATTTAAAATAAAAGAAATAAATAAATGCACTTTTAAGGGAAAAAAAAATGTTTTGACATAGAGAAAAGTCGTTTTTCTTTAGATTTTCTGAAAAAATACATATTTCTGGGGAAATTCATTTCAGTGATAATGCAGCACATAGAAAAAATAATGGCATCTAAATGAATATGATTAACTGAGTGTTGCCACTCCTAGGATTTCTAGACATAATTTATTCCATTGTTTAAATTTTCCTTCCGATCCTTAAAAAAACATCTTGTTTCACAATGTACGACTTTATTCCCCTTAAAGCTCTAACATTGTCTTTATTTTTTTTAAACTTTTAAATTACTTTTTTCAAAAACTGTTTTTCAGACATTGTACTTATTCCTATTTTGTTTTATTTTGCTCTAATTTCTTATAGGAATTGCCCTTTTTCTCGAGTTTTTTTTTCTTTCAACTTGTTCAATATTCAACTTTTATTATTACCCTTTAACATGTTTTTCCTTAAATGATGACATTTTGCTTAAAAAAAATGTTTACACCTTTTTGAGATCCCTTGAAATTTTGACCTTATTAAATTCACTTTTTGATAAAGTAAATTTAAGTCTAATCCTCAATTTCTCTTCAAAAAATGACTTCTCTACCTGTATTTTTGACAAAAAAAAAACAAAAAAAACAATGTTTTTCTCAACAATAAAATAAATAATATGTCTGCATGACCGAAAGAGTGCATAAGAGGCCTTGTTTACCAAAATGGATGAAGTAGATTGACTGAATGAATGAATGAATTTAGAAAAATAGATAAATAAAATCAGATAAATAAATAAATGATGGTAAAGCATTTTTAAAATAGTGAATGTTCTCAGTGTTTGGCGCCTGGACAACAATTTTCCCAGGTTTTTTTTCTCCAATGTTTTTATAGTTTGAGAGCTGTAAATGTGTAGCATGTGTTCATGAATATCTGTGTAAATAAAGTTTATTAAATAAACAAACAGAAATGTGAGCACGTGTTTCTCCCGCCCTGTGTCAAAGAGGATCTGAGCTCACTGAGAACAGACTGAAACACTGAGGAAAAGCTGCACTAACTAAAGAAAACCACGACGACAAATACCCAGAAATGGTAACGTATGCGAAACATAAATATGCTACAACTACATAAACATGGATTGCTAAAGTGTAGTTTGTGTGCACGTGTATATATCTAATTATTAGCAAAGACCTGAGTTAACATGGGCCGTGTTCAGTGTCATAAAAAGGCTAGAGCTACTTTTAAACCACTGTAAATATCATTTGAGTCCATGATGGTGGTAAAATATCGCTTTAACTTTATTTGTTTATTAAATAAGTGTCAGTAGAGTGACAGTGTGTCTTCGAGCTAAAACAGGGTTAGCCTAAATATAGCCACTGAAATATCACCGCTGATATTAAACCAATGACATAAAGATCCTTGTTTTTATCTCCACAACGAGCAACTCGACATTATTAGAACACATAAACACAGTAGGTGTTATATAGTTGTCACTCAATAGCTTTGTAGGATTTGGCCAAAAAAACTAAACAGTGTCAAAATGATTATTTGTAGCGCTTGTACGTCACGTGAGTAACATTTGGAGTTGGTTGCCAGTGCGCATGCGCAAGTGGTGCAACATATAAAGTGCCAATTAGGAGAGTAAATACAGGGCTTGTATCGCGATACCAGTTCTGATCCGATACTTTTTAGGCAGGAGCTCTCCGTACGGTTGCCGTATCAATATACCAACATTCTATCCGTATGCAGCGCCCCTATTTGGCTAGTTTAGGTCACGTGATAGGTCAGTCATTGGCCAGTTTAGGTTGCGTGACTAAGAATAAACCTTACCCTAAAAATTGATGAGATATTGGGTTGTAACCTAAACCTAACCCTAAGACGCTGCGTACGTGTACTTTGGTAACTGTACCAATAGCACCGGGGGTTGTCCGTACGGCACTTTCTACTTTTTAATAACTGGTTGATGTGTCAGGTGGATTTGTTGGGTTTTTTTTATTTTCTTACAAATTTTATATTTTGATAGCGCTTCCAGATGACTTTTGTTGTAATTTGCGCTATATAAATAAAGTTGAGTTGAATTGAATCATCAAGTTGTTTTGGATCATTTTGTTCAAATTTGACAGATTATGGGCAAAGCTACAAAACATTATCAGTCCGTCATAGGGCTGGGCGATATGGACCAAAATTCATATTTCAGTATTTTTTCACAAAATAGCGATATACGATATAAATCTTGATCATTTGAATTAAAATAAAGTCTGGCCAGAAAGAATATTCAGGTTTAAATTTGCTGATGCAAAATGCAATACAGGCTAAAAAAAACCCTCGCGGTGCTTTAAGATTGGTAATTTAAAAAAAACAAAAAAGAAAAAATTGTGAATGTATCACAAACATAGGCAACTCACGGCCCCAAAAGTAAATGGACATAATGACAGCAAATAATACACAAAATTACTACAAAAACCCAATTTAACAGATAAATACAAAAAGACAAAACAAAACAAAAAAACACATAACAGGACGACAAAAACGTACAAATAAATGGAGAAATACACAAAAGAGCAACAAAAATACAAAAAAGGACACAAAAAGAGGAAAAATGCACAATTTAACAACAAAAATCAACATGTATACCAAAAAATAAATAAAAAATACAGAAAATGACTCAGGAAGACTTCCAAAATTACCAAACTCATCTGATTGTGCTTTTCATGCTGTTCTGAGACGTAGTGATTGCAGTGACTCCTGAAATGGGTATTTTAATACAAAATAAGACATAAAATAGAAAAATATATTGATATCGTAATTTTCTATATATCGCCAAAATAGAATCCTGATATTATGCCCAGCTCTAGTCCTTCACATCATTCCTTCCAGGCTACTTATGATCTCCACTGCTCTTGGGGAATCAGCTAAGTGAAATAATAAAAGTAACTTGTATGTAATCATTTAGTATTTCTTTCATAGCTAAGACAAAGAATAATTATAATCATCCTGTACAGAGCCAAGATATATTCATTGTATGGTTATTTACATAGTTATTTTTGTTAAATTCTGTACCTTAACGTTTTGTAGTTACACCTATTTTACTATATCTTAATTTATCCGCATTGCCACTTTGTTTGCACTTTACTGTAGTTTAAAGTCACCTGTCCCTGATGATATCTAGTCAGTTATTGTTTTTTAGTCATTTAAAACTGAAGTGCAGATGGACTGAATATCGTTACAAAGCAGTTCAAGAAATTATGCATATATACAATGGACATAAAAAGTCTACAAACCCCCTGTTCAAATGCCAGGTTTTTGTGATGTAAAAAAATAACACCAAGATAAATAATGTCACTACTTTTTCCACATTTAATGTGACCTATAACCTGTACAATGCAATTGAAAAACAAACTGAAACCTTTAAAGGGGAAGAAAAAAAAACTTGGGAGAACCTGGTTGCATAAATATGCACACCCTTAAACTAATACTTTGTTGCAGCATTTTTGGCTTTTATTACAGCACTCAGTGTTTTTGGGTAAGAGTTTATCAGTGTGGCACATCTCGATGTGGCAGTATTTGCCCACTCTTCTGTACAAAACTGCTCCAAATCTGACAGATTGTGAGGGCATCTCCTGTGCACAGCCCTCTTCAGATCACCCCACAGATGTTCAATCTGGACTCTGGCTGGGCCATTCCAAAACCTCCATCTAATTCTTTTGTTGATTTGGCTGTGTGCTTAGGGTTATTGTCGTGTTGAAAGATAAAGTTCCTCTTCATCTTCAGCTTTCTAACAGAAGCCCAAAGTTTTTATGCCAACACTGCCTGGTATTTAGAACTGTTATAATGGTTCCCTCCACCCTGACTAATGTCCCAGTTCCAGCTGAAGAAAAACAGCCCCAAAGCATGATGCTGCCACCACCATGCTTCACTGTAGGTATGGTGTTCTTTTGGTGATGAGCAGTGTTGTCTTTGCGTCAAATATACCTTTTGGAATTATGGCTAAAAAGTTCAACCTTGGTTTCATCGGACCATAACACATTTTCCCACATGCGTTTGGGAGACTTCAAATGTGTTTTTGCAAAATGAAGCCGGCCTTGGATGTTTTTCTTCATAAGATAAGGCTTCCGTCTTGCCACCGTACCCCATAGCTCAGAGATTTGAAGAAGATGGGGGATTGTTGTCACATGTACTACACAGCCAGTACTTGCCAGAAATTCCTGCAGCTCCTTCAATGTTCCTGTCGGCCTCTTGGCAGCTTCCCTGACCAGTTTTCTTCTTGTCTTGTCATCAATTTTGGACGGACGTCCTGTTCTTGGTCTTCACTGTGTTCCATGTTATATTTGATTCCTTGGAAATACTTTTATAACCTTCACCTGACTGATATCTGTGATCCCTGATGCTTTGGAAGCTCTTTGAGGACCAAGGCTTGTGCTGGAAGATGTGGCTACACAAATGTCAGGAAAAACCTACTAGAACAGCTGAACTTTATTTGTTGTTAATCAGAGGCAAATGGTGACAGGTGTGTGCTGACTCCAATTTAACATGAGTTTGAATGTAATTGGTTAAATTTGAACACAGCCTCGTCCCTAGTTATAAGAGGGTGTGCACACTTTTACAACCTCATTCTCTCAGTTTTTTATTTTTACTTCACCTCCCTGTAAGGTTTCAGTTTGTTTTTCAATTGCATTGTACAGGTTATTGGTCGCATTAAAGGTTTAAAAAGTTGTGAAATTATTTATCTTGGTGTCATTTTTTTTACATCACAAAAACCTGGCATTTGAGCAGGGGTGTGTAGACTTTTTATATCCACTGTATATGTGGGAAGCAAAGCGGAGTGTCCCCTGTGTGGTCTTCTTCAGCTCACATAACTCAAGTAAATGAAGTGTTTAGTCAGTGTCCACCACACTAACCAGTATTCACCACCACCACCACTGTGCTGAATAATTGGCTTGTAAGCATTTAAAACCTCACTGCAAGAAGGTCGCCTTTTCTGATGAGTCATGTTTACTCTATAATAGCAGGGTGTGTCTGCTTTGCTGACTCAAAAAAACCAGGGTGTAAACATGTCTATTTGTTTAGCAATTTTCATTCAAAGGAATGTTGCTTAAAATTCTTTAAATGTTGAAAAGGGCTGGACTGGTTAAAGCAGTGTATTTCAACCTTGGGGTCGTGACCAGATGTAGGGTCACCTGGAATTAAAATAGGATCGCTTGAAATGTCAAGGAATTAATAAATAAATTAAAAAAAAAAAAAAACTAATTAGAATTATGTATTTATAGTATGTATTAAAAAAATGAATTATTTTTCAAATTAACACATCAGACATGATAAATAACAACTACCAAACTTTATTCAATACCTAAAATTTCTCAAATATAAATCTAATAAAATAAAATGCAGTATTAATATATCCTGGCTACTCTGTATTTGTAACACTTTAATAAACATGATCAAAAACTATTTTCCCTGGGTTCGGCAGAAATTTGTGATATCAAAATGGGGTCACGACCCAAAAAAGGTTGGGAACCACTGGTTTAAAGGCTCCACACAGGGGGGACAGCAGAGGCTTTAAAACAAAGAGTAAAATGGAACAATAAGATATTTAATTTATATTGTTTTAATAACATTGCTACAACAGACTCAACACATTGTCCTATTTACAGTAGAAACGTATTCCAAATCTGTTTTATAATTTGAAAAAATGACACGAAATGTATGTTTTTCAACCTGATTTAAACAATTCCATGTTTGATGTGAGCCAGAGGGTTCATTTTCCAATGTTAAAAAAATTTGGGGATAGATTCAGGAAAATAAAGAAAACTCTCACTTTTTGATTTGATCCCACTTCATCAAACCACCTAGGACACACGTGTCAAACTCAACTCCCAGTAATCCAAATCTGGACACACGTGTCAAACTCAACTCCCAGTAATCCAAATCTGGACACACGTGTCAAACTCAATTCCCAGTAATCCAAATCTGGACACACGTGTCAACTCAATGCCCGGGGGCCAAATCGGCCCTTTGGAGTATCCAATTTGGCCCGCAGGAGAAAGTAAGAAATGACAGAGAACACCTGAATCATTGTGTAAATTAAACTCAACAATATTTGTAGGAGCTCACAGTTTTCCCAGTGCTCATCATATCTCATGATTGCAGTCATTTTTAATGTTAAACGGTTGAAAATACTTACAAATTCTTAAATTTTTCTCAAATTATGACACAATATATACCATCAATAAATAGAAAATGGTCACAAAATCTAGGAAATTTAAAGTGAATATCCTGAATATCTATCACTTGGATATTGTCGGGTTCTTACATATTTTTGTATTTAATGTATACGTAAAAATGCAAACTAGGGCACAATAATGTTAAAATTGCTAATTGTCCTGCTTAAAATCTGTGGCCCACTTGAGATCAAACTGCTCCGTATTTGGCCCCTGAACTAAAATGAGTTTGACACCCCTGCTTTAGAGCATCCAAACTGTCTCACAGGAGAAAATAAAATGACTGAGAAAACATGAATCATGGTTTAAATCACCAAATAATTCAGTTGTAAATATGTCAACCTTTCCTAATTCACAAAGTCATTGAAACTCCACAATATTTGCAGGGGTTGGCAATTTCCCCATTCTTTTATCACATGACGGCAGTCATTTTTAATCACAAATTGTGGAAATAATTTAAAAGATACTACAATTTATCCAAAAACATGAAGGCTGTGTTTTTCACAGATAGCTAAGGTTTGTTGTTGTTTTTTAGGATGCACTGGTATTCTTTGTGCTGATGTGCTTTATTGGGGAACATTTCCACGTGGAGGGAGCAGAGGTGTCCTTGAGCTCGGAGGATGCATCTTTTTGTTAGTAAGTAGCTCACAATTCCACTACAAATGGGTTTAATTGCAAAGACTGACGGTGGCAAACACTTTAAGCCTTTTATATCAATGGTCAGTATGTGTTGCTACATTCTACACACTTCATCCTGAATACACAAGGCAATGCGCATGTTTGTGTAAGAACTTCCTGCCTTTATTTGTTATAGTGGAGGACTAGAGGTGATCTATCCTGAACTGAAAGTCGACAAATGCCTCGTCATCCCCAAGGAGAAGAGACTGAGAGAGAAAATCAGTAACGTTTGGAAAGCACCAAATGTTTTCTTCTCTGACGCACAAAAGGTGAGGCGTCTTTGAGTGAGTTTTTGGGTCAGATATTGTGTTTCAACAACTGCAATTTCATTCATAATCCCAATATTTTGGAAGACCCGTATTAAGGTTTAAATCGCATATTTAAAGTGCTTTGAGAAAAATTCACATTTTAACCTTCCAACACTGGTTTCTGTTTGATGCCCTGATTATTGACCCTGTGTAGTACTGGTTTTTTACCAAAGGGTGGCGGTAGCAGCACAATTTTTTTAATTTTTTTTTTATTTTGCTGCTAAACAAAAGTGATAATGGGTATAATTGAATCCCCTGCATATACTATATAATGCCAAACACCTTATATATATATATATATTTCACAATGATAGTATCCCTGTCACAAATTCCATATTTGTTAACAACTTTATCCCTATTTTCTATTCTGGTCAGATTTGAATTTAATTGATGATCTAAGGTTAATTAAGTCAGTGATTTGTCTTTGTTTTGGCCCATGATGTGGTTTTCACTGTGTGATCCCAGAGGCAACGCTAAAAACTTGATTTGAAATATTCATTTTTAAATGAATTGGATCAAGCAACTTATTCCAAAGAGAAATCCACAGAGTAAACCCAATATACAACTAATGGAAACTTGGTATCAACTGTAATATTGATTGAAAAAAAATGAAATCTACAATGGGTAAAATTGATTGTGTATTGTTTGATTTCACTACTTTGGAAAAGTAGTTAAGAACTGTAATCTTTCCATTTTAACACCAGCTAATGTGGTTTTGTCTTAAAGTCCAAAACATTCGATTATTGGGGTATTTTCCAGAGGGTATAGTAGTGGATCAATGAGTGATTAGTTCTTGAACAACATTTTTATAAATGTTGCATATAGAAAGGACACATATTTAATAGTAGGGAAGATTACACAGGAAAAATATAATGGGTTTCACTAAGACCTGCTTACAGTTAGTGTGTGGTACAGTTCTTTTATTTTCTGGTTTGTTGTCGGTGTCTTATTTTCAATCTCCTAAGTGAAAGAGATACAGGTCGCAGTTCATATAAACCCCAGTGAGAATTGTACATCTTTGGAGTTAAAACCTAAATTGAAAGCCACCTCCAATCAGAAGCTAGTTTATGAATTCCACAGCTAAGCAGTCCAGCTTGAACTTGATCTATGGCCCTTCTCTTTCCCAAACTCCAGTTGATGTATGGTCGTATTATCTGTAACGCTGTCTTACCTGATTCTCTTTTATTGCCAGAATCAGTGTCAGCAAAACGGCTTACATGTTAGATTAAATCAATACCAACATTCCTTTACTAGGCTTTGGGATGTAATGCTCCACGTGTCCTTTACACTTATGTAAACTTGTGCCGCTGAAGGCTCACATTGTTGCCTGTGGTTCTGCGGTCCACCTCGGTTTATTCCACTCAGCCGTGCTGCCAGCACCGCTGCTATTCTCTGCCACTTGTTCCCGATTGCAGGAATACAGCACAGTGGCCGCTCAAATCCACCCACTGCAACACCCACTTCATTAGTGGGACGGGATGCATGCCTGCTGAGTAATTGCAACGGAACACAATGGGCAGATAGCTCATAAACCTGCCTGTATACACACGTCAGCCAAAAACAAAAAGCAACGACACTCAGAAGCCCCAGAGATCTGTGTCCAAACTTCACATGGTTTAGGACTTGATTTAAATAACTCACTATTTTCTAAACACTCGACCAGTTCTAAAGCTTTTTACTCACTGGCAGACACACATTCACACACCAAAGATAACACTGCTGCCTTGCAAGGCTCTCATTTTTTATTGGGAGATACTTGGGATTTTATTAGAAAACATTATAATGACCCCTCGACCACAGTTCTCACTCATCTTCTGATCCACTTGTTCCTCTTCAGGATCTTGTGGGTCTGCTGGTGCTTATCTCCAGCTGTCATCGGGGGTACACCCTAGATAGGCGCCAGTCCACCACAGTGCTAAGGCACACACAGACAAACAGCCACTCACCCTCCCATTCACCCCCACTAAGGGCAATCTAGCAGACGTGAAAGTAACGGATTACAAGTACTCACGTTACTGTAATTGAGTTGTTTTTGTGGGTACAATACTTGTACTTTTTTGAGTATATTTCTTGATCAGTAATTTTCTGTATACTTAAATACGTTTTAAAAGAAGTAAAGTAATTTGTTACATTTCTACTCCCAACCGTTACTGAGTAAGGTTTTATTTTTTGTTTTAAAATGATCAACAGACATTGTGAAACTACAAAAAATGGAATGACCAGACAACAATCAAATGCATCACATCATCGCTGACCAATCAGATTAAAGGTAACGCATGGTGCCAAAATAATACTGAACGCTGGTTATCCTCTTTGAGCATTCATTATTTATGTACATATAATTAATATTATTTGTCAGTTGTTTCAGCCAGATATTTTTTTTAAATTTTGAATTTAATTCATTGGTGCTATTTTTATTTATTTTTAAATAATAAAAATTTTATACAGATCAGATGCCTTTATGGAAAATGAATTAAGTGCCAATTGTGCAAGATTTTGTCTCCTTTTTTTTTTAAAACTTTATACGTGAGATTTTTAAACTTAATTTAACAGTTGATGTATTACCAAAAATAAGCATTGGGGTGAAAATAACTAGTTACTTTTACTTTGAGTACCATTTATATGAGCGACTTTTTACTTGTACCTGAGTATTTTATGTATAACTTACTTGTACTTCAAATAAGTTATTTTGTTTTTAGAAGATAATGAAACTCAATAAAATGTAAATTTATAATAACTTTCTTGGATCCGTATGCACTCTTTTAACACACTGAGTATGTGGAAGTGAACTGCTTTTCTTTCCCTGTCCTTTCCTTCACCCTGCCCTCTATCCTGTCTATTCCCTTGATAGTGTAGTTGTTGTGATCCCAGTGTTCCATTTAAATGTGAAGTTTCTGTATTTTATAACTCCTCTGTTCCTTGTCCTGTATGTAATCCTGTTGTATTTTGTTTTGTGACTCTCCTTGTTTTATTGTTACGTATTATTTTTTTTGACATCAGCCTGTCAAGAGACAACAGATGGAAATTAGCCTGTGGCTATAATCTGACGTATTTACATTTGTTGTATGTTATTTGATATGTACTGTCCTTACTTGATGGAAATTATACTAGAGTACAATTTCAATCAAGTAGCAGTACTTCTACTTCATTAGAATATATCAGTACTCTTTACACCTCTACAATCTAGAGACTTCAATCAACCTCACATTCATGTTTTTGGATCTTCAGAGGAAACCGTAGTACCTGGAGAAAACCCACGCAAGCACAGGGAGAACATGCCAACTCCATACAGAAAGGGCCTAAGTGTCATGCCAGGGCTTGAACCCAGGACCTTCCTGCTGTGAGGCAAGCCCCGTGCTAACCACTTCACCATCATGAAGCCACAGTTGATCCATAACACACATAGTTGTAGTAGCCTTCACCCATATGTCTGGAAGTGTGCCGTAATATCTGGCAATTGGTCCTGAAGATGTGAGGAGAGCCTCCATTTTATTGAATAATGTTATGTAAACATGTTTTTGAGGTAATGTATTTGTAGGGCTGCAAAAAAAAAAAAAACTTGAATTTGATAACACGTGATTTGTTGGTCAGCTCATACTAATTGCTAATTTCTTATACCATATTCAGCATACATATTAAGACGGCATGTTGGCAGTTAAATAAGACAATCCCCACACTAATAAAATCTCTATTTTCTACCAGAATAGTCTTTTTGTTAGTTTAGTTATCTTACAAGGGATTTAGCCACAGGTGCAAGGGAAGTTGATAGGAGGTAAAGTAGGAAGGTGGCGGCGTTATTGCACAATGGGATTTCCTTTTAGGTTAACAAAGGGTTTTATCTTAATTTTATTTGAAGGTAATGTCATTAATTGTCAATACCCTCTATAAGAAATAACAATTCATTATTATTATTTTTTTTTTTTAACTATAGGGAGCCATTGCGAAAGAGTCAAAGAGCCACATGAGGCTCCAGAGCTGCATGTTGCAACCCCCTGTGCTAGCTCTAGCTAGTGCTGAGTTAGTTAGATGGAGATCTGAGGCCTTTAGAGGCCAAGTCAACGCCTCAAACTCATTGTTGGGTACCTTGAACCAGTCCTCTCTACATTCTTCTTCGACAGGTTCCACACTCGACAACTATTTGCCGAGTTGTCGAGTGTGGAACTTTCTTTTCTGGTATTTTAAAGCTTTACCTCCTTCAGCAATACTAGCTTAGCTCATCTGTTGGATTGGACCACAGCTTTGACTTTGTGTGACCCAGGCGCTGATTTGCAGATTTTCTTTCCTTGGGCTTTCTAACCGCCACAGACTGGGAAAACCCCTGAAGATTTATTGTTTCAAAGATGGTCAAACCAGGCCTCTAGTAGTTATGGTGCTGTCAAACAAAATCAGCTCCATCAACTCAGAAGAATTGTTGCATATTTTATCAGATGTTACAGTTTTTCTTGGGTAATACATCACAAAACCCAATTATTTGTGGTCTAAAGTGATATTTATAGACATTTATTTTATGGGCAAACCTATGGAAATATTTCAAGGTACTTGAACACAACTTTACAAGAGAAAACCAATTTTCTACGGGTCCAATAATTCTTTAATTTTGGACATTTAACTGAATACTGGTGTACTACATGAATTCTTGGAAACCCTTAGATTTCAGATGCTTCTCTACATTCATTGAGAAGCAGCTCTTTTATGCATCTCTATGTGCAGCTATACCTCAGCTTTCTCATCTAAGCACACTGATCATCATTTTTGCTACTCTTTGTTTGTTATGATTTTAGTCCCTCTAAATGGTCTATTTTTATTTATGTAAACAACAGATGCCACTGCACTCCTGTCTGTTCAGTTACTCCAAAATTGGAGACACTTTGCTGTTGTTGATTTTCTTTTTTAGTAAGGACCACAGCCACAGGGCACATTCTTAGACATGGGGGATTTCAAAGCCTTGTTTTTTTAGGGAGACATTTCTTCCCTCTGGTGGATGGAATGAGGGTTTAAACCATTACTGCGATTAGAGCTGCCTTACTATGATCTCTTGAGCTTGCTTACTGCTGCTAATAGCTGTTTCCTCTATATTTCCTTCTATCTTTTTCTTTTTTGCTTTCTCTCTCCCCGTGAATGATTTTTATGCTTTTCTAAAACATGTGGAGGCGTTAGGAGAGGATTTAAATGCAACGATCCCCTCCTCCTTTTTTAAGGTTGGGGGGAGGAGGGTGAATCTTAGTGTTCTGTTCTTCAAACCTCTGATGACGACAGGGTAGCTTTAAACCTGGCAGTGCCCACGGCAGGCTGCCGTCTCAGGGCTGCCCACTTTCCAAAGTGTTGGCATGCTGGAGAAGCCGAGGGTGGGGTTCCTCTTTAACAGAACCTGTCATTCCTAGGAATGCCTACGTGTCCATCAATACAAAAATCCTTATCTTCCTGTCGAGAATGTGATCAACATTATTTTCAATAGGCCTTTGTTGAGCGAGGGGTCGTGGAAGTCTATATTCACAAACAGGGCAGTAGGGAAAGAATCTTGTTGGGCCTTTGTTTGACAGCAAGGGTCAAAAAGTGAGACATGTGCTGTAATGTAATTGCATATTTGCTGCCATCGGGTGGGTGTTTGGCTCTGCTGGATTAAATCAGCATGTTTAGCTGAGATTTAGGGAGTTTATTTCCTTAGGTAATTTTCTCCTTTTTCATTATAACCCCCTGATAAGCTGACCCGTATCCTGCTCCCTTCAGTCATTGCCCATTACTATACAAGCATACATGATTCATGCAAGCTTCTGAGCTGGAAAGAATTACAACCTTCTGCTAGCCGTAGTGCTGGATTGATTATGCATATTCATTGCATTGAAGAGAGGCAATATATCTCGTCTGTGTTCTCGGAGAAGGAATAATTTGCACATTGTGATGCATGTGTGGCTTGACACCAATGCAGTTTCAAGCAGATATACTCTTACTAACAGCCACACCACTGTGTAAGTATTTATTTAGTGACAAAGAAATGCATAATTGAAATTGTACCTGACACATTTTTTTATCTGCCTACCAGAGCCTACCTTGCATTCCTCTTTTATCACGCCCGTGCACTTTCTTTCTATTTCAAAGCTGCGTGTGTTGTTATAGCAGTGTTATATTCCTTCACCTTACATTGGGTCTCGGAGCGTAGGCTGGGGTACTTTTACTCTGGTTGAGAGTAAAATATGTTTTCATTTACTGTGAAAAAGCATTGTGTAATCAATGGGAGGATAAGATAGATTAGGGATGCTCGTGCAAATGACAATGGTCTAATTTTTATGGAAGCATCCCTATTAAAGTAAATGAGGGGAAAGAATGTGGTTAAAAATGTAAAACACACGGAGCAGACCTTGATAAGCTTAATATAAGGTTATTTACATTTTTCCTGAGACTTTTTTTTCTTTTACTCTACATGCAATTGCAAAGGCACTTGAGTTAAAAAAAAAAAAAAAAAAAACAATGCATCCCAGTAATAAGTCAAGTGTGCCTCAGTTCAGAGGTTATCAAGCAGCTTCTGAGAAGTAGCGAGTCTTAATAAAAGGGCCTCCCGAACCTTTTCCTCCTGATTATTATTCAGTATTCACACAGAAACTCTCTCTTGTCAGTTCATATACATTGACAGCAAGATCTGTTCAAACAGAGGTTCATAATCTGCATGGGAAGTGCATCTGCTGCTGTGGATACTTAGGCAAACATACAAGATTAAATTTCTATTTATATGAGCTACAAGAAATCTAACATTTGCTTGAGAATCATTGTGAATCCTGAGACGACGCAGTCATACTCAGGCATTAAAGGAGCTTATTCATTAGTTTTATTTAACGTGATTGTCCTGCTGTGTACAAGTTAAAAAAGTGTGAAAGTTGTATTTATTTTCTTGCTAGATTGTTGGAAATGTTCGAAACTCTGCACATAACTTAAGGAGAGCATCTTTGTAGAGCTTTATGCCTTAAATTGGGGTAATTGACTTTCTCTGACAGCTTCTTTTGTCTTTAAGCTAAGTACGTAGTCATAAAGTTAGAAGTGATCCTGTGAAGTTTGCTTAAGACTCAGATCTTGGCTTAGTGGCATTTTGCCCAAACTGTTTTGTGCTTCTCATTTGTGGTCCGGCACTGGGTTTTAGTTACAGCTGCTTCCCAATCCTCTGATTCACCTTCTTTAAGAACAGCTTCAGGGCTGCTCATAATGCTTAACTCTCCATAATGCCTTCCCCTTCATCTCCTCAGTAGTCTTATTGTCTTAACTGTGGATGGAGAAACAGCATAAGAAAAAACAGGTTAATACACGGTTGGCAGAGGGAAAGTAAAGACTCTTCTGAAAAGAAGAATTGATTCAAGTTTTCTTTGGATTTCTAGTAAATGTATGGAGTTCCTGGTGACTTTTTTTAAAAGTTTTTATTTAAGTCTGTGTTTCTACTCTTAAGATAAGAAGGTGATTAGATGAAGAATTTCTTCTAACTTTTACTGAAAGAATCTGCCTGTAGGTGCCACGATGAAGTCTATTGATCGGCCTGTGAGAATGATAAAACTTTTGTCCTTGTCAGCTTCCTAATCCACTAGTTTGGAAACGGGAAATGCAAATGAATCAATAATTTCCACCTTTTTTCCGCAATCAATTTCCAGATACCGTCAGAAGGTCAGGTTCAGGTTTTCTCACATTTAGAAAACTTAAGTTTATTCACCTGAAAATGACAGTAAAAGGGGATTTATTTTTTTTTGCAAGAACTTAAACCTCCCCCGCGACCCTGAAAACAGGAACAACCAGGTCAGAGAAAGGATGGATGGATGGAACTTAAACCTCTTTGTCAGGTCCTTTGTGCATTACTATATAGACCTTTACAAGTAGATCTATAGTTTTTGAAGGAAATCATTGACCTATTCAATTAAAGCTTTAAAACCAACATAAGACAAATAAAAGGGTAAAATCTAAGCTGAGTGAGAGTACACTTGAAACTGTGACCACTGTTGTCTCTTCTAGGTTTGTTTGTCCCAAAGGTTGGTGTTAAAATAATAGGAAAGAGGTGGGATGGTCTTAGAACCAAGAAGCTTAAAATGCAAAATCTTCAATAAGCCTAATTTCTCCAAGCCAATGGCGTAGCATTTTGGTGGGTTTGTGTTGATCGTCTCAACTGACTCACACGCTGTCGCCCCTCCCCAAATACAAACACCAGAGATTTACGTGGCTTTTCAAAAAATTTATCTCGACATTTATCCAGCTTAATCTTCTTAACACATTAAAGTGATTTCCTTTACCCTGAAGTGGCTGAAGCTGCAAGCTCACCGCCCCTCATGGTACTAAGACCTCAGATGCTTTGTGGACACCTTCAACTCATGAATAGGAGAGCGGTGGACAGGATCCAAGGCATTTCTCAGTGGTGAAGCTGTGGATGTCTCCACTGTGTGTCCATTTTTTCTTTTTTTTGTGCAGTATTGGTCCAACTGTTGCACTCAGTCAGTGTTCTTGGGCACATGGCTCTGCCAGCACTGCCCACTCCTTTGTGTGGAGGTTTGGAGCTCTCATCTTTTGAGCTGAACTGTAAGAGCATTCTCCCAGAGTAGGTGTTGTCAGGATGCTTTGTTTCCTTCCCAGAATGTCATCAGAAGTATGGAAAATGGGAAAAAAAAACTGAAGCACAGTGATGGCATGGTTTATTTGGCTTCCAAGTTCATGGCTGACTGCAGATTAGAGCATTTTCAGATTAGGCGATGTGCTTAACCTTTTCCACAGCCGCAACACAAATCTGAGAATCAGTTGTGACGGTTACAGTGTGTTTTTCATTAAAACACCACTTCACAGGCCGGGCAGAGAAAAGGTCCCGGTCAAATTCAAGTGCTGCTAATGTCCCCTTTTTGGCAGATTGCTCCATGCATGTGCTCGGGGGCAATCGTTTAGCCAAATCTCATCAGTCAAACTGTAAGCAAGCACTGGGAGACACTTATTGTGGATGAAGTCTTGGACAGTTTATTGTCATTTTGGTATTTAACAAAAGGTCCATCAGCGTGGAATTAGATATGATGGAGTCTAAGTAAATGTGTTGCAGACATATTTGATTCTCCCAACTTATTCACTTTTACTTACCCAAATCTGCCTTATCGAGCATGAAGAAAAATGACTTTTTATCATCATAAACACAGGAGCTTAGAGCCACAGGTCTCAAACAGTACTGGGCTAACCAATGATCAGTTTAACACCATGCACGTATTATCACACTACACTTTGAGCAAAAACTACAGTATTGGTAAAATCTCACTTGCAGAAAGACTTGAACGTACACAAGATATATCGCAAACCATCTGCAAGTAGCCCAAGTATGACTTGAATTTACCTCGATGTTAACTAAAATAATGATTTTCTCAATCCAAAAATAAATTATGAATAACAGTCTGAGAATTTTGAGGCGTCACGTTTTAAAAAAAAAATATGTTAAAAATGGTTTATCTTGTGATAAGAAAAAAAAGTCAAAAAAAAGTGTGATGAAGGTTAACTATGATAGATTATTATTGTCCAACACTGTGTGCAGTTTGCATGTAATAGCTGACAATACCACAATAATAGTATATAAAACAATATATAGGTAAAAAAAACATACTAAAAGTATGTCCTCTAGTATTTATAACCAGCAGGTATTCGACCTCTTACACACCGTTTTGACTGAGCACCTGGCAGTGATGATGACACCACATACTGTGTCCGTCCACACTGAACGTAGCACAGCCGAGCAATTCAAATTAACTCTGAGTTGTTGCTCTGTTTCATATCAGACAGAATAAAAGAAATTGATTAAAACCGGGAGGCTTTCGACTGGATTTTCCTCACCATCTTTTTTTTTCTTTCCTTTTACTGCAGCTTAAAATTAAAAATAGTTTTTGCTGGCTTTGTTTTCTGTTTCTTTGTCCAAATCCTTTGGAGTTGTGCTTCAGGTTTTTCCTTGAGTAAAAGTTGATATTGTTTTTGAGAGGGAGAAAGGAATATTTTTCATGTGTGCAGGAATGTAGATTTCTCCCCCCGTAAAATCCTAATTGTGCCTCGGAGGGCTGTTAGGGTATCTGTGCACAGCGCAGCTCAACAGGATTTGTTTCTGTATGTTAGAGTATGTCTCTTAGCTTGAATACGGAGATAACCCTTTCATTGCACAAGACACTTTTTTTTTTTTAATGCTTGCGGATAAGCTGATCTGATGCATTGGTATAAGTTTTTGAGGAAGTTTTTTGTTTAGAGAAAATCCTTTTTTCCTTGAATCATTATTCAAAAATTATCCATCTAATAATAAATTTAAAAAAAAAATGTTCTTGTGGATCAACCTTATTTGATGATTGAATTCATGAGGCCAGGCTTTGTCAATATCACGATCAGATGGAGAATGTATCTCAAGTCAAAACTACGTCTGTCCTGTGCTCTTAGAGAGTTATTGCCAAATGCATTTATCTATGCAAATCCAGGATAAGATCCTGTCTGCCTGCAGCAACATATCTTCCTGGATTTGGTCTTTGTCAGTGAGGTAGGTTCTGTTTAATGGTGAAAAACGAATCACAACAACATATATGCAATGGTTCTTGCTGTAGTCATTAATTGTTGCTTGAAAGAGGATTAGGAGCACTCCGACACCTGTCCTTCCTCGCGTCTAACAGTGTTTCCTCAGTTTTCTTTATTTCAGTATCAGTACAAGTTGGCAAAATAATAAAGGCTGATTTATTCAAATGAATCATCAGCGTTGGAAATGAGTCAATATGTGCCACATTCAGATGGGTGATATATTATTCCCTTGGGGAGAGGCAAAGATGGAGCTGTGGAGCTGTTTTATTTTGTACTGTCTTTATCAGTGTGTCATGCAGAGAGGCTGAGCTTGTTCTCTGTGAATGGACGAGCCCTTGAACCATAAACCTGTACCTCCTCTGATAACAGTTTGTGCATTGTGATGTAAGTGCCTTTCTCTGTGATGCGCTCTCTGACAGCACTAAATTTATCAACAAGAACAAAATGATCTGTCTGGCAAATTCTTTTTTTTTCCAAAACTCAGGATTTTCTGTGTTGCATGCGGTTTCGAGGCCATATTGTGGATTTCTGTGAGCGATTAAAAGCAAAGCACAGCATTGTGAATGCGTTGCTGTGCATGTCCTTAATGCTTTTCCTGTAGGTGATCATTTTTACTGTACTTTGTGCCTTTCAAACGCTATGCTGCTATTTCTGCTGCTGGGACTGCTGACTGCTCTGACGTCTGAAATCGCTGAATCTTCTAAGGTGATGAGAATGCTCCCTGAATTACTCAGAGCCCGTGATGACATGACCCTGATTGTCAGACGGGTGGGCTGGTGACACTGGAACACAGACGGTACTTGTCTGTTTGAAATATTCTCTTTCAGGCTTCCAAGCCTTCGGCAGTCCTTTCTCCCAGTCTCCCAACACCCAGCTTCGCCCACTGAAACAAGACTCTTGCATACTGGAAAATCCGGCCCCGTCAACTGGCAGTCTGGACTCGGTTCAGCCCACACGCAAACACCCCCCCTCCGCCACCGCTTCCACCCGTTAATAGGCACTAGAGTTTGCCACCCCATGTAGATGCCTTTTGGTCGGCGGCCATGGATGGCGTCAATAGCATCTTCCTACACAACAGTGACTGAACGAAGGGCAGAAGAAAATGTGGGAATAATTTACACTTTCTCACTGTACTACCATCAGAAACCATAATTAATCATGATAGAAAAAATGTGGAAGCCATCTTGGCTGGTGAAACACGCAGTGCCTGTGAACAGCCCTGACACCTTTAACAGCTTCAATGGCCAAATAGGAAGGGGTGTCAGAGTGCTTGCAACTGAGCTCCCTTAGTGGCATCATATTCCCTGTCATCTTTGGAAATGTGTCTGCCTCACAATAGTTTTGCACAAAGTCAAACTGTTGTAGCTCTTTTTTTTCTTTCAGAATTTTACCTGAAGTGCAACAATGTGTTTTTTTCTTTGTCGTCTTCTTTTTTAACACTGTAACAGCAAATATCTAAATGTGACAATAGAAGCAAATGTTACAATAAAGCGACAGTGGATAAGCCATTTGAAAACACTTTATTATCACTAAATCCTCACATGCTCACTGAAGCCAACACTAGCTACTACAGGTCAGATGAAGAAACTATAATTACTCTATATTAAAAAGTTCATCTAATTATAAAGAACGTTATCAGAAAATATATTCTAAGTAATTGCAAATGTGATGTCAAAACTTAAACAAAAATATAGAAATTATTATTTATCTTTTTTAGATTAATGTACATCAATCAATTTTGTGAGCCAATCACAAGTGGCTCACCAGCAGTACCTTCATAGTCCAGTTGACTTCACAAGACAGATGCAATGACTTCAGCATTTATTCCCAACAACATAAATAATAAATAAATCAATTATAATGTAGTGCTGGGTGTTCATACCAATTATCAGTGTTTTATGAATATTTCATGTGGTGCCATACCTGTGAGTATGTGACATACACAGTGTTGTTATTGGTACCACGTGTTTGAGCTGAGAAACATTACGCCACAGAATATTGTTCGAAAAGGGACTGTTTTTGAGCGTGGGAAAAATATTATAAAGTGAAATGAAATTGAGAAATTCAAGCATTTAGAGATAATTATTCAGAGTAGCCAAGTAGTTTTTTTCATGTTTAAAATAATGCTCAATTAAATTATTGTTTGATTGCTTCTTACAGGCAACCAAGCATCTGATTTGTCCATATTTTACTAATATTTTTCCTTTATTATCCTAAATTCAAGTAAAGTAATTAGAAACTGCTTCCTCCTGGATGTTTTCGGGCTGTACTTGGTGGTAAAATATATCCGGACTGTAACAGGATGCTTGACAGAATAATTATGTACATGAGTCCAGTGCTGTAATTTGCCCTGTTTGACTGTGTTGTGCTCTCAGCAGCCAAACTGCATGACAAATATACTTCCTTCTTGCTTCATTTAGCAGGGGCTGGATCCCAGGCTTGCATCCCTGAATCTGGCCCCGTGTTGCTTCTGAGTACCTGTTAGTGGCTGCTCCTATGTCTGAGCACTTGCATTAGCAGAAATGCTTTCATGGCAGTGAGTAGGTGTATGTGTGTAAAGCCACCGTTAGAAAGTGTTGAAAGCCTCAGCTAGCAAGATCGCATCCAGGGTGACTAATAAGCTTAACATGTGCACGGCTGTGTTCGTGAGCCTGGTGTGCTGAAAGAAGTCTTCAGTGTTGAGAGAAATGCAGAAATGGCTCCCTAGGCTGCTACTAATTCCTTCACCTCCTTGAAGCTTCAATCAGACTGTGAACCATCTTCCTGTTAGCCACGTAGTGCACGCCAGAAGGACAAGGCTCTATGAACAAAGTTCAGTATGGTTGTGCGATACATAGATGTATTATGTTCTTACAGAAAAACGTGATTCTAAAATGATGTACACTGTCAGTTCCGTGTTTGTCTTGAGCTGCTACCTTTACACTGCTACCTCACAAAAGTATTTGAATACTTGATGGTGTGTCTGTGCTGTGCTTAAGCCTGGAATATGCTTCTGTAGCCACACGTGACTTTCCTTTGACCATGTGGCTTCTTCAAGTGTGGTTTCTAAGCCAATTCACACTCCATTACTGTGTGGGAGGAGGCTGCATTAAAAATAGTCAGGTTTGGAGTTAGTGAGCAGCTCGAACTGTGAGAAGTACTCAGGAGCACACTGAAAAACTATTGGTCAATAAGCAAAGAGATGTTTAACCCAGTGTCTGATGCAGTCATTGCTTTACGAAACATTTTAAGGGAAAATAACTGAAGTAACACCAAAGCAAGCAAACTCTCAATCCATCCATCCATACATCACACACAGCTCAACTGACAATGCTGACTGCCAGCATGTGAGTCATTACGTACATGGAGACACTTGACGTACAGGAAGCAAAAGAGTCGATGTAACGTCTATATTAATTGATTTGTTTTTCTCACTCCAAACAGTGCAGAAAATTCTGGTTTACCCATAATACTGATGCACAGGCTGGAAACAGGAGTCCCAAGGAGAAGTTGTTGCTGTGTTTAGTGGGCATTAATTTTAGTTTATAATAACACCGGATGAAAAACAAATGCCCAGTTGTGTGCAAGAAAGAGTTTGCCGATCACCAGAGCTTTTGCCGCCTCCGCTACCACCTCAATGCTAAACATGTAGCAGCTAGAACGGACAGCTAGCATGGACACTCGGACAGTGCTAGCTGCAACATGCTCTGAGCTGGCAGTCGCCAATCCACACTCAAGATGACAGGGTTCAGAGCCAAAATGAAAACGTCCATGAGTGACAATTAAACAAACTCACTGATAAATGATTGTAGTGAACAGCCGACCAGTCGGGACAGGATGTGGGGCTAGAAGCGGTGCTACAGATAGCGTCGTGTGACCGAAGTTACTAACTTGTGAACTGCTATGTAGAAAGACAATTTCCACATCTCTGGAATATTCTGTACCAAGTGCTGTTTTTTATTTTGATACACAAAAACAAATTTGTTTTCGAAAGTTTACAAAAAATCCCTGAAACGCATGAATGTAGCTTACTTAAATGTATGCTTTGTGAACAATGCAATCATAGTATTCTTTATTCATGTATACAGTAGCATCATAATAAACACAATTTGGTGTTTAAGCTAATCTATTGTTTTCATTGATTCAGTCATACCAAAATCTATTTAAATTGGTAAAACGTTGCTTCTTGTGTCAAATATTGTTATGCAATTAATCACGATTAATTAATGACGGTCTAATTAATTACATTAAAAAAATTTAATCGAGTCCCATCACTACTCTATAGACATTAAAGGCCATGATCTAGTAAACGATTAATTTGGTTATTCCTCATCTTGTTCCTCATTTTTGAAGCAGATTTCAAAATGTCCTTTGAAGGAGATTTTTGCTGGTATTACGCTGCTTGCAGTGAATAACATGGAGGTGTTCAATTGGCTGTAGTATGTTCGTGGGTGATGGGCTGGTGTTAAATACTGCACGGACTCCTTCACCTGTAAGGTCGCTGCCCTTTAGGTGAGTGCCCCAGCCTCCTTTCTATCTCCATCTCATCTTTAGGTCTATGTCCCCGTCCACTGGGGTCGGGATTCAATTACCGCTCACTGGATGACCCTTGACCTCCCCCACCATCAGGATGAACCTCATCACCTGACCCAGTCTGCGTTACAATGGTTAACTTTCTTTGCCGCCCGCCCCTCTGCCCTGCACACATAGTCATAGGTTTGAATTCATTTGACTTCAGATTGTGTTTTTTTTTTTTTTTTATCCTTTTGTGTTTAAATGTAAAAGCCACTGAACTGGAAAGATTTATGTATCAGTTTCTCTATCGTCTGAGAGACTTTCCTGTCTTGCCATGTTTTATAGTTCCTATTTTTCTGCTTTCAAAGATCGATTCTTCAACCTCGTTCTAAGCTGCAGTCGATGGTTGTTAAGCCATCACTGTCTCTTAATCACAACACAGATACCTGTTAATTACCAAATGAGTTCAAGTGTTTTTGCTACTTAGACAGGGATTTGGGATCGATGCATTGCTCGGCTCTAGGTCGAGCGGAGAGCATGGTTGACCATTTAATGAAACATTGTGTGTTCTGTGCACGGATAAATGAGGAGAAGATCACGGAGGATAAATCAACGATGGGTATATTAATAGGTACCAGCACTGATGACACAGTTTGGTTTTGGGTCAGGGATAATGCCTGAACTTTTAAACTCACAGAGGGGCTTCTTCTTCCTTCCTCCCTCCCTTTCACTAACTCTCTTTCGCCCTCTGTTGTGTCATCGGTTAGCAGAGCCGTGCTATCGCTCTACGAGAGCAGCGATTAGCCCTGGCTCTGATTCTCATCCCCAACAGAGTTCACTCAAAGGTAATACAGTAGTTTGCATCCATGAAGACGCTATGGTTTCCTCAGACTTTGCTCTTCAGAAATACTATATCTGTTCAATGTTGTAGAGATGGCATGGGAGTTTGTATGAGCATGGGGAATGTCTCAAAACTACACCAGGATCTAAAAGTTTACAGCTTACACGTGAGCAAGTGTTCCTGTGAATTGAACACCTTTGCTTTTCTTTCCATTACTGACCAGAAGCAACAGTACTGGTAACCCAGTCAACTGTAGGTTGTTGGTTTTTTCAGAAGCCTTGAGTCTGAGGTGTGGTCTCAGTGGGCTGTTTTGCTATGATCACAGCCAGCAGTAGGAGGTTAATCCCAGGTGGATGCAACTCATTCTTCTTCTGCCTTATATTCAGCTCAGATTGTAGTGCTGTTGTTCTAAAGATATTACAAAATAGGCTGCTGGTCGCTAAACTTTAGGCGTATTCTCTAAATCAGTGGTTCCCAAACTTTTCACAGGCCCCTGAAGCCTTGTACTTCCTACTCCTGTCATATAAAATGTAGCCCTACAGTCAAATTTGTCTCTAAATTTAATCTATTCAGTTGAGGGGGAAAAAAGACAAATAAGCACACAATAAAACATCTTATTCAGAATTATCACTCAATTTCTTTTATTAATTAGCGTACTGGTATTTTCAGTGAGAAACAATCTCTTTTTTTATTTTGGAAAAGAAATCTACCAAACCTTACTTGATTGAATGTATACCAGTAATACCCTGAAACTGTAAAATACAGCTCGTTCTAACTTTAATACGAAGGTTGAGAGGATGCACATAACTGCAATGTTTGGCTGAATTTGAGAGAGTCTTGAGTCTTAAATTGTTCTTCACACACAGTCTTTTTCTGTATTTTGTTCTCATGATTGTTAAACTGAAAATCCACTTTCACACAAGTATGTGGTGGCAAAGGTCATCAAACTTTTGACAGCACGCTTGGCTAACGCAAGGGCGCTTTTTAGGCCGCGGTACCAGACTCAAAGCACCACTCACGTTGTTCTTCTTGTTGTGTACACTAGTTAAAATCACTACTCCTCTGTTATTCGTGAACAAATTGGGCTGAAATTTGGTAGGTATAATCTATGGATGTGTACGCATCGACGCTCGGAGCTCGATTTTTGAGAAATAAAGTCGATTTCTCATTTATTTGCAAGTCAAATATTACAACGGTTAGTGGTACCAAATCATTGGCACATACCATTATATAAATGGGGCTCATTATCCCGTACGTGCCCCGGGGTTCCTATTTTTCAAATGACTACTCCTCTGTTAATGGTCGTTGAATCGGGCTGTAATTTGACATGGACATTCTATGAGCGGATGTTAGGAGCCTCTCGGAGACCTTTTTGAAAGGGTGGAGGAACGGGGGCCCACCCCCTTTTCCGGTAATTTCTAAATTTATCGGAACATAGTAATGTGATATATAGTTTCAAATGCAATTCAAAGTAGATTACCATTTTACATTGCACAACCTAGTCATTTCACTGAATTCTCAGGAATGTGCTATTTGGTGCGGAGACATTCCGCAGGCTCGGCCGTAGTTCATCAGAACTTGTTTGATAAGTAGATTGTGGCAATGCTCTATTTACTGTATATTCTAGTTTCTACACTGTTTTTAATTTGTATTCATGTACCGTCTGACAATTTGCGTACCCCACGTTGGGAACCTAGTTTCTAATGAACTCAACCCTAAAAGATGTTTGGTTTTTTACATTTTTATTGAAGTATTTCCTAATTCTAAAATCTCAGCAGGCTACAGATGTCTTGGTGTATTTCTGATAAGGGAAGGAATTATTTTTAAAAATCTGTCTTATAGTTCCCACCAAAAAAAACAGCCCTCCTAAAACCCATTTTGATATACATTTAGCTTCTTGGAGCCTTGATGAATTATTTCAGATGGCAGAATATGCATCTGTTTTTTCCCTGGAGTCTTTCACACATATCTGTGCGTAATTAATGTGGATTTTGACAGATGGAGAAAAAAAAAAGTCCTCGTAAAAGAGAAGGGTACATGCCACAATGTGTGAAGTGCAAGCATGGTGGGAGCTTCTTTTATTATTTGCTGTCCATGCCAGCTGGACGAGCCAGACTCTTACAGGTAGACATTCAAGCGCTGAACATGTGCATAAATCATTGAGATTCAGTGCCCGCCATAAAAAGGCTGCCTGCTTATTGTTACAGTTCAAAAAATAAATTATGTTAAACGTTTTTTAATTTGTTCTAAATTTGGCTTTTCTAAAGCTGTCCCAAAAAGGGTGCATGCTTGCATCAATGTTAACTTTCGTGAAATATCCCATTAAGGGCAATAATTTACCTCAGTGGTAATTGTGACTGGAGGTCATTTTTGTTTTAATGCTTAATTTGCCTTTAGCCTGAGCTTGTGTGTGTGTGTATTTGTGTGTTTCTGCTTGCATGCTGTTGTCTTCAATCATGTTATTTCTGAATGCATCAGAGCCCAACCTAAATATTAGTGTAACTACATTATCACCGTCTTTTTGCCTGGTAGCAAATATGTACAAATGAGGATTACAACTCTCCAGAAGGCAACAGGTCATGGTTGGTAAGCTGCCCGGGGGGGTCACTGATATAGAGTCACTTTTGACAGGCTGTGGAGGAGGCTCTATTGTTGCTGGTGTGTCTGGCTGTTACCTGCAGGCACTATCACTGAGAGTGCAGTATTATCCTATTATTAGGCTTAGTTGTTTACGCTTATTACTGCTTGTCAGGTAGGCAGTGAATCCTTCTGAAAATGAGCATCTGCCGAAAAATACATGACTACTTCTTTATCTCATTCAAGTACATCGGCTTAGGATAATTTTCAGAGGCCTCTATGAGTGTCTAGATAGGACACAACAAACAGAATATTTAGGTTTATGCTTACAGGGAGGCATTTGATTCTCTGGAAATCTTTTGACAGTTTTATTTGGCAGCCAGTGTGAGAGTGTAAGAAACGCTGCATCTGTTTTATGAGTATTAAAGCTGATATCATTATGGTCGCGTCTAAATTCAAAGTACATACACAGTAAGAGGACATTGTGGATTAAAACAGCCTTGGTAAATGTCTCTGTTTGTAGAGGAAGAGAACCAAATAAAAAAAGCCTATCATATGGTCTGGCAGATTTTGGGCATCAGACCAGGGATGACAAATGTGCTCTCGCAATAATTCAATCTGCTCTCATAATTCTCTAACTTTTAGGGACTGACAGAATGAAGAGATTCAAGCAATTAAGCCGCCAAGTCAACGTCCAATAGCTGTGATCAAATGTTGGTTAAGATGCTTTTTCTCTCACTTTATCCACTGACAGATTGAGGGGTATAAAGATACTTGGGAAGTGGCAGAAAGTTACAGTGAATATGTTAACGAGAGGATTTGGTATCGCCTCCAAAATGTTGTCATTTTGTTTATGTCACAGTAACGATGATAGATTTAAGGGGGAACCATAGATTGGGCTGAGCTGGCTAGTTCCAAGAAGTTTTTGAGTCGTACAGCAGCATGTGTTTTTCTTTTTTTTTGATTTGTGGTATTTCATGGACCTACTTAATTTAATTTATCTTCAACTTTTACAGGTGATTTAAACTTGTGTTTTGACAGATAATTAATGACCTTATAAGGTAGTATTAAGAACTTGATTCAGAGAAGAATAAGAATTCTCTCAGCATTCAGTAGGACATTAATTCGACGGCGTATTAGAGCCACATTAAAAAATCTGTGCACTGCAAGATTAAAGTCATAATATTTTGAGAGTTGTTTTTAATTTTTTGAGAACAAAGTTGTATTTTAATGAAGTTGTAATTTAATGAGATTAAAGTCACATTTCAAGATTAAAGTCATACTTTTTGAGACAAAAGTTGTAATTGCATGTGAATAAAGTTGTATGTTATAAAAATTGTAATTTTATGTGATTAAAGTCATAATATTTTAGGATTAAAGATGTACTTTTTGAGAAAAAAGTTGAAATTTTATGTGAAAAAAGTTGTAATTTTATGTCAATAAAGTTGTAATTTTATGAGTTTAAAGTCATATTATTTTGAGAAAAAAAGTTGTAATTTTATGAGAATGAAGTCGTATCTTAATAAAGTAATAATATTTCAAGATTAAGGTTGGAATATTTTGAGAATGAAGTCATAATTTTATGAGAATAAAATTGAAATACAAACAGGATGTTGTAAAATTGAAATACTGTACTTACAGGATGATGTCTGTCTTTTGGTCACTCGTGCGTTATGAAGAATGTGGAGCATTTAGTGAGATTATACTTTTCTTTTGGTTTCACACATGGTGAAATTCTGAGCCTTTTGGCCTATCGTCACCACACTGTTGTTAGTAAGGACTTTAAAGCCAACCAGACTGATTTGGATTAAATGGCCTCTTTTGTAGAGGTGGAACTGGCTGGAAGGGGTCAAATTAAGGGTGTTACAGTTCGTTCACTTCAACATAGAATTCTGAGCATTATGCCATTATGAGTTTTTTAAGATACAACTTTATTCTCATAAAATTACGACTCTATTCTCAAAATATTACGGCCTTATTCTCGAAATATTACGATTTTAATCCAATAAAATTACGACTTTATTCTTAGAAAATTATGACTTTATTCTCAAAATATTATGGCTTTAATCTCATAGTCCTCAGTTTTCTTGTTATTTTAATGTGACCCTAATATGCCGTCGTACAATATAAAGCTGAGAGAGAGTAACGTAAACCCCTCTGTTTAGCTGGGTTTTGTAAAGTACAGAGATGGCTGTCAGGCCTTGGGTAGCACAGTGCACAGACTGCTTGAATCTGCATTTAGAAAGCAACAGGGATCAAGCCCTGCTGCTACTGCCACTGCCTCGGGGCCAGTCACTGTATGTGGTGCTGCGCTTAACACTTTGCATGTGTTAAATGCAATAATGAGCATGTCTTTCTCTGCTTGCAGGATGCAGCGTACATCCTGGTAATGGTTGATCCTGACGCTCCCAGACGCACCTTACCGTTGGCTGCTTTCTGGAGGCACTGGTTGGTCGTGGACGTACAGGTACAGTGAGTCTGCTACAACACGTGCTCTCACTTTAAAAGATATTTCACTAAATTGCGTGTTTTCGTGACGGTTGCTGGAGCAGCATTTGATATTGGATTAAAAAGTCACAGGGCACAACATCTACCGAGTGGTGTTGAGTTGTTTGGGTTTTCTTCTTTAAAAATGTGCATTTTCATAATCTCTGGGTCTCACTTGGCATGTCTTGTGTTTACATCTGCACTGAGGCCGATCGAAAGGCTCCAAAATTATGAATGGTTGTTAGGATGAACTTGGTTAGAAAAAAAAAAAGGGATGTCAAGTTGGAGAAATGTTAATTTCTCATATCGTGTATCTTGTGCAATAAATGCCTGTGACAAAAGTGTGGGAGTAAGTCTTTCTAAATGGCTGTGAAAGTTTGCAAGGCCCTGTCAGCAACAATTTCCCTCTGCTGCAATGAGCCTGGGACGTGTCAATGCAGGCGTGTGAGACTGAGATTGAGGAGAGCAGCATGCGAGGCGCACACTCTTTCTCCCATAGAGCTGCAGTCCCTCAGCTCCCCCTTCAGTGGAGAGATCTTGGCAGAGTGTCCTCCCTTCATCTGTTCCCCCAGGCAGAGCAGCTCCCCCAATGATCCACACTTCTCCATATTTTACACCCCCGAAATGGGCACGGCTCCGATCCCCTTATTTCTCTTCATATTTCACTCCTTTTTATCCATTCGATTGTGTGTTTTCATATTCTTGCATTCTAACGCCAAATGCATGTTGAGTTGTTGATTGCCTCAAAATATTTTGAGGTTTGCAGACATTTTTATAATCCCCGGGAACCAGGAGATCAACCCCGTAGATTAAGAGTAGTGGTAGAAAAAAAATCAAGCACACAAAGACGCTTCAGTGATGCATCACTGCTTTAGTATAATTTAGTTTAAGGCGCAGTCATACACTAAGTAAATGCCATATTGATTCAAAGATCTAAATGTGAGGAATTTGAGATATGTATTTTTATAAACCAATAATTGAGGTTTTTTTTTTGTGCACTTTCTATTTCATCTCAGTTGCACATTGCTTTAGAGATAATTCGTGCAAACACATTTCTGCTTGCCGAAGGTACATATTTATCTTACATCTCTTACACCAAGCCATTTCCACTGTTAAAAATTGCATTTGACATTAGCTCTACTACTTTTTTGGGGGGGCGTAAAGTCTGTCTGGCTGCATGACCAGCTGCACATAAACAAATGTCTTTCAAGTGTTCTGACGGACCACGTTGTCTCCAGCGATGCAATCTCCTGTCACTTGTGTGGGTGTTGACCCTCATTGGCCATGTAGTGATGGGCCAATGTGACGGGATGTTTTTTCTGACTGAGACTGGTGGTTGGTCAGAGGGGTTAATGAGCCTTTTGAGTGATGCTAACCGGAGTGGGAGGTGTTTAATTGACCAACGGGGGCAGGTGACATCACACACTTTGGTTTTCTTTTTTCAAGTGTCAATGGGAATGTGTCGGATTTTTGTTTTGATGGGGCAGTTTGCCACAGCACACCTGCACAATTTATGAATGATTTCATGGATATGATTCAAGGGAAAAAATGCCCCAACGATCAAAAACAAGCATATCATTCATCTATTTTTGTTATGGATTTTAGGATCTATTTCCTGATTAGCATCTACTGATTTACTAGCAGGTTCCTTATACCGACAGCCAAGGTTGTGGTTGATTAAATTTTTTTGATTACGATTACGTCTTAATTATCCATGTTCAATTACAATTATGGCGACTGGCATTTTTTCCAATTAACAATTATCATTTCCCCCTGAAAGTCAATTTTAATTACGTTCTCAATTACGAAAGTTCAATATCAATTCATCACAATTACCAAACATGAAATAAATAACCTCCTCTTGTGCTAGCTGTCTGTTAGCATATCTTATGATAAAGGCTCAGTTTGTCCCATGTCTTAAATCAGCTGTAAAATTTACTAAAAAACACTATCTATCATCTAATTTGTTTTTCATCTCTTGGTTACCTTGTTCGGCTTCCTTATCCATGAAAATATTATTATTCATACTTTTGGTGTGGGCTTCAAAAAAGGTAAAATGATCCTCAAGAGAAGTGACAGGTAGTGGGAAAACTTGATCTAAAACATATTTTAATAATTATGTATGTGTAAGCCATAGAACTGTAACATGGTTCCCTGGGTTTGGTTGACAGTTTTTATAAAATTTCTATGTCAATTTCCATTACAAAGTAGATTATCTGAACTCAATTACGATTACAACAGCAATAGATTTTTTTTCAATTATAATTACAATTATAATTGTCATAATTGTAATTAATTACCAATTACGCAATTACAATTATAATTGACCCCAACCCTGCTGGTAGCAAACATCAAGATGAACTGAATCAGTGTCAATTCCCCAACTTTAAAGGCATGAAGCTGCTGCTACCATTTGCTTATCAAATGTTACTGAGTAATTCTCTTCCCCTTCTTAATTAAATGTGTGTTGTTCACCCATATCTGCAATTACAGATAAACCATAATAAAACCATCATTCATCCCAGAGTGAAGTGATTTGAGGCTGAAGTGAGCAGTAGAGATAAAGATCAGAGAGACAGTTATAGCACACACTAAAGTACCTTTGTGTGTTAAAGGGGCATCACTCAATCTGCTCTGAGTAGCCTTGTAATGTAATGCTCCAGCTAGACCAGGGGTGGGGTACTGCAGTTCTCGAGAGCCGGATTCCTGAGACTTTTAGATGTGTCCCTGCTCCAACTCACCTGAATGACTCGTAGGGCCTGGCAGTATGACCAAAAATGTATATCACGGTATGCTCTCCCACATCAAGGACATCACCGACCCCCACCTGAACCCCCTGCAGTTTGCCTATAGATCCAACAGGTCTGTAGACGATGCTGTAAACCCGGCTCTCCACTTCATCCTCCAGCACCTGGACTCCCCAGGCTCCTACGCCAGGATCCTGTTTGTGGACTTCAGCTCTGCTTTCAACACTATAATCCCAGCTCTCCTTCAGGACAAGCTTTCCCAGCTGAACGTGCCAGACTCCACCTGCAAGTGGATCACAGACTTCCTGTCTGACAGGAAGCAGCACATGAAGCTGGGAAAAACCATCTCTGCTCCCTGGACCATCAACACTGGATCTCCTCAGGGCTGTGTTCTTTCTCCTCTGCTCTTCTCCCTGTACACCAACAGCTGCACCTCCTCTCACCAGTCGGTCAAACTCCTGAAGTTTGCAGACGACACGACCATCATCGGACTCATCTCTGATGGAGACGAGTCTGACTACAGGTGGGAGACAGACCGGCTGGTGTCCTGGTGCAGCCAGAACAACCTGGAGCTCAACGCTTTAAAGACAGTGGAGATGATAGCAGACTTCAGGAAGAACCCAGCCCCCCTCACCCTGGGAGACTCTACAGTGAGCTCTGTGGAGTACTTCTTCTTCCTGGGGACCATCATCACTCAGGACCTCAAGTGGGAGCTGAACATCAGCTCCCTTATCAAAAAAGCTCAGCAGAGGATGTACTTCCTGCGGCAGCTGAAGAAGTTCAGTCTGCCAACAAAGATGATGGTGAACTTCTACAGCTCCATCATCCAGTCCATCCTCTGCTCCTCCATCACCATCTGGTACGCTGCAGCTACGGCCAAGGACAAGGCCAGACTGCAGCGTATCATCCACTCTGCAGAGAAGGTCATCGGCTGCAATCTGCCCTCCCTCCAGGACCTGTACGCCTCCAGGATTTTGAGGCGTGCAGGAAAGATTGTGGCCGACCCCTCCCACCCCGGTCATAAACTGTTTCAATCTCTCCCTTCTGGAAGGAGGTTTCGGTCCATCAGGACCAGAACCTCCAGACACAAAAACAGCTTCTTTCCCTCTGCCACCATCCACATGAACACACCCCAAGTCACTCCCCCCCCCACCCGATCACCACCTCCATGATGACATTATCTGCTGCACTGTATATATATATATTTATATTTATCCTATTTATCCTTTATTCTCTGTCTATCCTTTATTTATCCCTCATCCTTTATATTTATCATTATTATTATTAATATTGTTGCTGGGTTGTTCTTTGTTTTTTTTTTTTTCTTTTTTGTTGTTGTTTGTTTTGTGCACCAACTACCAAGACAAATTCCTTGTACTGTCCTTAAAACTGTACATGGCCATTAAAAACATTTCTGATTCTGATTCTGATTTTCAAAATTGTTACAACTTCACAGTATATGACGGTTTTTTTTTTTTTCATGCATAATCACATGTCCACAGCATTTTCTACTGGTTGAGAGAGGACTTACTGCAGTAGATTGACTAATGCTGGCGCTGTCCGGGGGGCGGCGGGCCCTGGGCTGCTGGCCGTGGGCTGTCCGGGGCTGTGCGGTCCTGCTGGGCCGTGGCCGGGTCCCGGGCGGGGGTGGGGGATGCGTCCCGGGGGGCTTGGCCCGGGGGCTTGCCCTTGGGGGGTCCTGGGCCCGGGGGTGCTCCTGGGGCCCGGGGTGCTTGGCCTGCTGGCCGGGCCGGTCCTGGCGGGGGTCTTTCGGGGCGGGTGGCGCGTGCCGCGCCCTTGCGTACCTACTGGTACGGCCCCTGCTTGGGCAGTGCCCCGTGAGGTAGGGTGTCGGGGGCCGGAATAGGGGGCCACATCCCGGCGGGGCGGTCTGGCTTGGCCCTTGGAGGGGGCCCTGGCTTTAAAAAAAAAAAAAAGAACTGAAGCTCGTGGCGCGGGCGGCATCAGTGAAGGGTGATCTGGGGCGCCGTGGGGGGCTAGGTTGGGGTGCCTGGGGGCCGGCGGGGAGACTCCCAGCGGCCCCCTGGTGCCTTATGCGGCTTGGGGTGTGGTCGTCCTCCCTGGGCGGGCTGCTCCTGGTGCTGCATCCGTTCCGGGTCCTTCTGGCCTGGGGTCGGGCCCCTGCTGGCTCTGGGCTCGCCGGCGGGTGCCCACTGGCTGCCTGTTCGGCGCGGTTCTGGTCGTCTGCTGGGTGTGGGCTTCGGCTCCTCCGCTGGGGCCTCGGGCAGGGAGTTCTCTGGGCCCTCCCCTCGGGGGGTTAGGCGCGGGGGTGGGGTGGGGGGGTGGGGGGGTCGATGGGGTGGGGGGTCTGGGGGTTGGGGGTGGGATCGGTGGCGTGGTGCGCTGGGTCCTTGGCTCCTTGGGGCTTTCTCGGGTGTGTATGGGGGGGCGATGGCTGCCTCTCGGCTTGGGATCTTGGGGGCGTTCGGGGGACTGCTTGGCCGTGGGGTGGTCGCCGGGGGCCCTTAGGCTGCCTGCTCTTGCTGCTGGCCTGACTGCTTCTTCGGGCCCGGGGGCGGCTCTTGGGTTTTGCAGTGGCGGTACTTGGAAATACATTTGTCATGGATGCACTGGCCTTGGGCTGTGGGATAACACTCATACTGGGCTCAACCTTAGACACGTTGTTCCCAAATACCTGTTTTATGGAATTTCCACTCACCTCTTCCTCTGTTCACAGCCACCACCATTATTCCTAAACCACACACTGGTCACCAAACTGGCTTGACAACACAACAATAAACACAATATACACAACCACAATTTCACATCGCATCACTTAAAACTATTCCTCGCCCATTCCATATCCTATCTTGTATCCCTCTTCCCTGTTAACTTCCCCACCCCCCTCCAACCCCTCACCTTGGTGTAACACTGCCCTCTCTTTTTTACATCCTCCCTTTAATAAAGTATTTCTTACCCTTCCCTAGGGAGGGCTGGTGACGGTCACAATTATGCAATGAAATAAATAAATTTATTTAATTGCAATAATAAAATATGCATTGCTGTCAAAGATTGCACTTCTTGTAGTGTTAACCTTCGAAAGCATGTGCAGACAAGGTTAAAAAAAAAAAAAAAAAAAAAAAAAAAAACACATTCAAGTCGGTGAGTTTCACTGCCTGCTGAAGCGAGGAGCTGCACACCTTTTTCTCCTCTCATAAACATAAACCACCAGTGAAAAAAGCCAGTGTGATTAGCGGCTAATGCTATCCTAGCTCAGTGCCGACTTTCAAAGATGAAAACTCCAGAGAGAACTTTTATCTGCTACTACCACCTCCTCGCTGATTCTCCTCCACGCCAAATCCTCCCTAGTCCGGTCCCAGTTATAAAGGCCATGTCATACAGCTCCAGATGGTCACACACAGCTTCTATTCCATGGTTGAATGGGTGAACAGACCGGTGTCTGTGTTGACGACCTGACGTCATCGTCAAACAAAGACTCTGATTGGCTTTTGTCATGCAAAACAGTTCAATATATTCAACTTTTGCGGATATGCGTAAAATCGGGAGCGCGCTCGCTTACCAATGCTCTTGACGTGCGGATCGGACCGCAACGCCGCACAGGAAAGATTTCTCATCTGGGACGCATCTATTGATTTACTTTGTATGTACAGTAATCTGGATGTATGGACATTTCAGGTGTGAACACAGCATTAAGATGGTCTACTTTACTGTCATGATGAGTGAATATTGTAGAATAATTCCACACTAGTAGTAATACAAGGTTGCAACAGCAGCCCAATGGCTCTTTGCGCGCACTAGCTTAGCTTTAGCATTAGCTTAATTTCTAGCTTTAAATGCTGCATACTCAGTGGTGTGGTGGTTTCTTATGGTGAATAAGGTAGCGTTTTGTTTGCAGCTCCACCAGGACTTATTTCCGTGTTATAGGAATTACAAATTGCGATCCTTTGCTCTCTTTTTTTGTGTATTACTGCCGACATGCTAAGCTAACCGTGCCTTTGTGTCCGTGAGTGTCGTTCTCCTCGATCAGAGGCATGCGCATGCAGGCACATGCTCACATGCAGCTTCAGCGCTTTCAATTGTGTCTTTCATTTCCATTTACACGTATGATTTACACCGCTACTAACACCAGAGTGCTACTGTTTACCCTCCTATTTAGAAGTGCAACATTGGAAAGGGTCCGCTCTGAAACGCGGCGCAGCGTAGAGTTCCCAAAGTTGTGTAATCAAATACACCGGTACGGCCTTATATTAAAAATTCATATCGTAATGAAAATATAAGCCGGTATTCGATATGAACCGGTATACCGTCCAGCCCTAATGGTTCCTGTTGTAATGCATCTTCAGAGCTTGATGAAAACGCATTGGTTTCAACCAGGTGTGTTGGAGCAGGGAGACATCTAAAAGTTTCAGGAATCAGGCCCTTGAGGACTAGGGTTCCCCACCCCTGAACGAGACAAGCAAGTACTAAGTGTCTGCCTACAATGTGTCAGTCATGGCAAAACTACACCGGAGATCCTCTAAATCAGTTTTTCTCAAATGGGGGTATGTGTACCCCTAGGGGTACGCGATGGCACTACAGGGGGTACTTGAGAAAGAGAGAAACAATTACAAATAAAGTTACCTGAACTGATACAAAATATAGAAATAAATCTATTCTGGCGCCTTTATATCAGTGTTTTTCAACCTTGATGGTCCACTGCAGTATAAATGGAATCGCCTGATATTTCACAAAAATCTATATAGATTTTTTAAATGTTAATTGTTATTCTTTTTTTGATTATTAAAACACAACTCACATTTCTATACTCTTGCAGTAAAAAAATAATTAATTAAAAAAATATTTGAGCTCAAAAATGATCAAAAATTGATTCTAGAAAAAAAGCTCAAAAATAGTATAATAGTAGAGTCACTATCCAAAAAAATACTGTTTTGTTTCACTTTTTTTCATTGTATCATTATGCTTTATAGTTGTTTTAAATAGTTTTCTAAGCAAAATGTTGTAGTCGACAAAGGGGGTACTTGGATTCAGAAATAAGAGAAATGGGGTACTTGAGTCAAAAAAGTTTGAGAACCACTGCTCTAAAAGACACAAAAATTGGTCATAAACTCAAGGATTTTTTAAGTAAAAATTCAGGAAAAACCATGTGGAAATTGCTCTTTTTTTCCCCCGCCTAAAATCTGCGGCCCACTTGAGATCAAACCTCTTCATTTGTGGCCCCTGAACTTAAATGAGTTTGACACCCCTGGCATATAATGACAAAGCAGCCACCGTGGTTCTCTAGTCTAACATTTTGTTATTATGGTGTTTCCTGTGTTTGAAAATACAAATGAAAGCACCTTACAAACTTGAGTAGAGACCATAGAGTCTTATTTTTTACTGTTTAAGTCAGGTGCCCTTTTTTTCTATTTTAATCAACTGTGTATTTTGAAACACATCATTTCTTGACTGTCAAGAACAATTTATTCCAGTAATTAGGTGTAAAATGTGTGTCTGGGTGTCTTGTCTTCTCTCACCAGCTGTCCACTTTCTTGTACAACTCACATTATTAGATGCTTCATATGCATTTTTCTCGCAACTGCCCAGAATCGTTGACCCCTGAGCTACAGAAGGAGTCATTTAGAGTCTCCTGCAACACACGCCATGTTTTTACATCAATTATGGACAATTACCAAAATAACTATCAACAGATTGTTGTTTCACTCTCGAAGTGGGATTCCAGATTGTGAGCCTCTCCCTCCCTCTCTCAGCTCCTCAAGAGTCTAAATCAATACAGATGTTCCGGTATGGTCGAACAGCAGTAATTACTGCACCAAGCAAATCATTAGTCGGCTTATACAAATACACCACTGGGTGCTACTTTTACTTAGTAGCACTTAATTACTCATTTTTTTTGGTGCTTGGTGCAACATGATGCAATAATAACTGATAAAGCACTAATAATGCTGTCTTTTCTGCTCTGGGAACAGCAAAGGGTCTCATGGCAGTAAAATCCCATATAAACAGATCTAGGTTTTTATAGGAGCAATAATAGCTTAATGTCTGAAGTTGGTTCCCTGAGGGTTTGTCGCCACAAAAGGTGTTATGGTGAAGTGTGAAACTTTTCTATAATAATATAATAAAGTTGTAAAATGATTGTTACTGTAGCTACTAAAAACTACAATTTATTTTTGTGCTTCTTGTCCATTTGAAGCATTTATGGAGAATGATGCTTCGTCTTTTATATGTAGTTCAAGACTTTCTTTTGAGTTGACATTTCAAACAAAAGACAAGGTGTTCAACATATCCTAACCATTTCTGGCAATTTAATTTGTGTTGTAAAATGTGATTATGTGCTTGTGTGACTAATTAGGGCCCAGTTGGACAGTTCACCAATGCTCACTATTATGGTGCTTTGGGGATCTGCGTGCTTTAACATCTATCTTTGCTGTAGCACCTCCCGACGGGCAACCGAGCCTGTGTTTTGTACGGCTGCTCAGGAAAATACAAACAGTGAAGTATTGTGACTGCTTCAGACCAGCTGGCTTTGTGTTTGTGAATTCTGTGGCCTGCAGAGATCATCTGCTCCACACCTCAAGATCTCCTTTAACGGCGAGTTTTTGGGCGTTTCATTCAGTGCGGTCTGAGATGCATTGTGTTGTGTTGTGTTTGTGTGTGCTTTTTTTTTTTGGTACAAACCTGCTGAACTAAAAGCCAAAAAAAAAGTGAGACATCTGCTGTCATGATATTGTTTTGTGGAGCATTTCATACATTTTGAACAATAGCCGCAGCTTTTGCAAAGACAAAGATTTTCTTCTTATTCCTGGTATTACAGTATCCTTGAGAATCACAGCGCTTCATGCCACAGGCACCCTTTTGCATACCGACTTGAGTTTACGCCGACTTTATCTGAAGTTAGTCGATGTCAAGTTTTGTGCAGACTTTGCAGATAATTTCTTTGTGAGCAGCACCAAACGATGGGATTTTAACCTCTCCAGAAGTCTTAGACTTTCTTTTAGCAAAAATGCCGATCCAATATTGCAAATAAACATACATAATTGCATTGTTCTTTATCCTGTAATTATCCCTGCTGTGGCATGTTGTGATTTAAGCATTTCTTTTTTTTGACAGACAGCTGCCCCCATATGGAAGCCAAAAACAATTTCCCAAAGGCCAGGCAAACCATAGCTAGCTTCATTGTAGGAACAAAGAGCCAATGGTATTATTCATAATTAAACTCTTATTGTGTGCTCTGCTGAATATTTCCATTTCTATTCTTCTGCCTCTCTCCTGCTTACTCTCATTTCCCCTCTCAGTACTTTGCACCTTGCTGTAGGAACATCTGTCTGGCGTCAGAGTGGAGCCTGGCTGTGCAGATTGGAGCAGGTAGAGGAGCACGTTGTAGCCCAGCTAATGATGAGAGTGTCTGCCCTCTCTCTCTTGGAGGAGACGCAAGCTGCTGCTTCACGCTCGCTCACTCCACTCATACGCCCAGGGAAACAGATTTCCAAACATATGCAGTATGTTTTTAATCCAGTTGAGCACTTCATTTCCCAGCAAACACAAATAACCTTACGGGACATCCATATCTTATGACAAGGGGGTAGGCACAAAGGAAGTGAACAATTTTCCTTTTTAATGTGATTTTTTTTTTTTTTTTTCGCTCTAAAAGTTGCTCAACAGGCTCATAACCCAGGTTAACAGTTTACTTGTTTATGGTTTCACAAACTTGTAAAAGTGCCTCTTTGCTTGGAGACATATGAGGCAACTTTATGCAATCTAAGCTCCAGTCGGGTGCACCTGTTGTCATCCTTTGACCATGAACTGACATGAAGCAAATGGTTTTATTTGGGTTTAGTGAACTTAAAGCTGATATCTAGAGTTTCTGAGAAATCTATGTTTATGTATGATTCTTTTGAAATGCAAAAAAATACCTAACTAGTCTTTTATTATGGTCTACTGCTGGTGGTCATTCATATACATTATATATACATTGTATATAAGTCCCGCCTTCGTCCTATAGACCCCTATACAAATGAAAACGATCACCGAGTGCGCCCAGTCAATTGGCTTCGACTTCCTGTTTTTGAGACTGTCAATCAAAGTGAATGCAGAACTGTGCACTGAAACAAGGCCACTCGTCACAACAGCTAACAGGTAAATATGATTTTGGCTCTTACCTGACCCATAGACCTATATCAATGTGACCCAATGCACCCTTGTTATGTTCCGCGGTGCGCGTGCAGAAAAGTAGAGGCGTGGCTTTCGGTAGATTGCAGAGGCAGGGGGAGGAAGTGAAGCTGTTTAGGGCGGGACATCGAGACGTTTTCTCAGAAACTTAGGATAGCAGCTTTAAGAACATGAAGTGATTGCTGTCAGTAGTGTGCAAAATAAAAGAATCATCTACATTAAGCATGAAAGCAAAGCTATGAATTAGTTGTTTTAATGAGTTTTGGGGTCTAAGAAGTGTGAAAAAAAGGTTCAGTCGCATCTGTAAAGGTTTTAATTTGTCCAGCTCCTGATTTTATTGGCTCAATAAACACAGCTCGACTTGCGTCCAAGAGGCTTCTTTAGTTTTTAGCTATTCAGAACTAATGAAGCTTAATGTTTGAGAGATGAGGCTACTATAATCAAGGTTAAGTCCTCTACATACAATATTTCCTTTTGGTAGATGTAACTGTAAGATAGAGCTGAGGTCAGTTTGTCAGCTTTTTAGCTGGAGAATTAAGGTTCAATTCTGCAGAGGCTGAATTCTTTCTGAACAGAGTTTGAATATTTCTTTCTGTACGAGTTATTTTCACATTCCAAATACTTGTCCACTCCATCTATTTTATGACCCGCTTGCTCTTTTTTCAGGGTCACGGGAGGTCTGCTGGTGTCTATATCCAGCTGTAATAGGGAGCTAGGCGGGGGTACACCCTGGACAGGGCACCATTCCATAGCAAGGCAACACACACAAAGACAGACAACCACTCACAAGCTTACTTACTCCTATGGGGAATCTAGAGACTCTAATCAACCTAACAGTCATGTTTTTGGATGGTAGGAGGAAAGCGGAGTACATGAGAACATGCCCATGGATGGATATTATGTTTGACATTCACAAAGTTTAAAGACTGTTTTTTTCTTCTTCTTTTTTAGCAACAAATGGAAGCCTCCCATGACAGATGCAAACAATTGTTTCTAACACTGATGCACAGCTGTAAGTACTTATTTAGAGCATGTGCTCATTCTGTCAACCACAGCCAGGCAATCGTCCGAGGTCCTATCATTTGAAGGTCATCTTGTGGAAGTCATCCTCCTCATTGGGTCTTTTGCAGATTTGTTAAATCATTCCGTTTTTGAGTTTCAACTTGTTTTGTATGGTTGAGTTTGGATTGATGATCGATATAGAATTTAAAGCAACTACCATCAACAAGTTGGGTCTATTAACATGTATTTGAAGAGTAAAAATCAATCTACCAGTGAGTGAACGATAATAGCTTTGACGGTGAATGTGAGGAATTGAAGAACAAAAATCCACTAACCTAAGATTCTCATTAAATATCTATTAAGACTGTTTTTGGCCTCCGTTTTTGGTATTCTTTCACACACTTTGAAACATCTTCAAACAAACCACAAATGTAACGTCACAAACTTACCAAAAGTTTTCCACTTTGTATTATGGTTTCTATCCTGATGTGCTGCCCCTTGCCTTCTTTGGTCTGAAGTTTTTTCTTTGGACAATAGTTGCGTTTAAATGTGCTTTGATTTTATTGATCACGGTTGCTTTTACGGCCCATTAACAAACAGGTTCTTCTTCAGTGTGGGCTGCTGCTGTTCTCTGCCACCTAAAGGGAGAGTTACATAAGAATCCTCCGCTTGTTGTCAGCTTCATCCTCCGTACACACACACACACACACACAAATTAGCTGGTAACCTATTAAACCTCTTGCCTTCTCTGTAACAACTGACCTCCAAGCGGTGGTTGCTTTCACAAAATCCAAAAAGGAAAAAAAATAATATTATTATTGAAATTTGTAAATGCTTATTTGGCAGTAGAAGAAAATTTAGTTATTTTTCCGGTCCTTGTCGTGTCTAATAGTGTTTTTAAGGAACTACTGGACCCAAGAAAGGCAGTGAAATCATGTTACTCCTTTTAGATGGCGAGTTTATTTAGGTAGGAATGGTTTGCTCCAGTAATTTCCAGCCAGAATGTTGTGCTTGAATATATCACAATTATCCTTCAGGAAAACAAGGACAACCTGGAAAGCCCCTCTTTGATCCAGTCTGTCACACCATAGCCTAGTGTGACAAAAAAAAGGATAGATTGGACCCTATCCATGGTAATGCAGTTTAAAAAACCAGTAGCTGTGCACACATAAAGGCACTTCTTTTAATATGTGCCCCCTTTCTTCACACCCACGACCATTGTGTATAAATCCTGTTTTTCCTGAAAAGATTTCTAGTCGCAGCCGCAGACAATGTTCCCCCACACAAGCTGTCGTCTTTGTCATACCCCCCTCCCCTCCACTTCAGTCAGTAAAGCAGAATCTTTGGCAGTCGGCCTTGTGTGAGAATTTGTGCATTTCAGGGTACAGGTGGAGGGTACTAACGGATCCTTCCTAACTGTTCCCCAGTAAAATGGTCAAATTTGACAAACATTGAGAAGTGGGAAAGAAAAACCAGAAGGGAAACGGCTTGATGAACAAATGTCAGGGTTAGGAGGGGGTTGCAGTGGAAAAAGCTTCCTCTGAGGGGTGTCTCCTGATAGGGCTCGGTGAAGGGGAGTGAGACATGCTGATAAAAACAACTTACCAACAATTATACGCACCTAAAATATCCCGTGCTTAAGTATATAGCGTGCTTGCCAGTTAATTGTACACAAAAACGAAGACTTCACAAAAGACCTCCTGCAGCCAAAGCATTTTCTCGTATTTTGGCACAATAATTAATTGTGACAGCTATGAATGCAAAGTTGGCACATATTATACTGTATTAGTCTGTATAACAGTATGTACTGATTTCTAAAGTTATGCCAAACTATCAAAGTGGAAAACTACAGTGTTGTGCATCGTTTGAATTACCGTATATGTGAATGTATGAGATGCATTGCACCTACATGCTGCAAACTATGCACCTGGAACCTGAACCCCGTTATTACAGCAATAAGTAGTGCTTAGGGGAAGAAGTCGGACAATTATCCGTCAGTTTAAACATAAATCACAGTTCGGAGGAACCTGCTGCTTTTGATTAGATTATGCATGCTTCTGTGGATACTACAAGTGTTTTACAATTACCTATGCTGAAAAAAGTCTTATTGCAGATTACAGCCTATATCTAGACTAAATCGAGCACCTAGTTGCACAGGGTTTAATGACAGCATTCCTAATTGTCTCAATATTTTTTGTAATGTCGAGCAGAAATCTGCCAACAGTGCAATGTTTTCAGTAGACACCAACATTCTACTCTGGAAAATTATAAGTAGCATTGCTGCATTTGTTATGAATTGTTGTTAACTTCTTCCTATTGATATGCTGTAGGACTAACAACCATAAAATCTACTCAGACCTCTGATCTCTACTATTGACCATTATCATAGCCGAGAGCTTTGTTACAATGTGGTATTTTTATGCTACACTTGGTGAGAAACCTGTTTACATTCCAGGGTGCTGTATAGTTCACTCCTCTCCACAGCTCATTCAGATACCAAAGCACTGTATAGATTTCCTTCAGCTGATGAAATTAAAAAGACAGCAGTGTGTGTGTGGTGTGCCTTCCAGCAACACGATTTGCCTGTGGGTTCATGATACGGGTTGAGAGGGGAGTTCCTTTGGGAGGGATTAAATAGCTCCCTCTCTTCCTTCCCTCCTCCCTTGCCCTCCATACTTGCAGAACACAAACAGCTTGCAGGGCTGTTCACTGCCTGTACAACATGTTTGCCACAGTGATGCTCACAGGTAACAATAAGCCAAGGTCAGAGGTTAAGAGGGATTGTGGAGCTCAGAATTCTTGTATGTTCCTCTGGCAAACATCGTGCACAGGAAACAGTGCCCATAGTATGGCTAGGAGAAAGTGCGAGTGTGAGACAGAAAGGGTGAGTTGGCTCAGCACAGAAGAGGGTCCCAACAAGGCCAGAGCTGATTTGTAAAGAGCAGTATCGTAAAGAAATGTTCGACTTGTTGTTTGAGGTTAGGAGAACCTCATATTGGCTCATGCTTCGACTGACTACACAAATGATTACTCATATAAACCTTACAATGAGCTGTTCTCATTGTAGAAGCTGCACCTGCTCAAATCAAGGCCCCCGTCCTTTCCAGGAAAATGACAGCATAGGCTGTTAATTCAATCCGCTTAATAATAAAAGACTTTTTGTTTTTGCAATCTTCTTATGTTGAGAACAGTAATAAAGTGCTCAAAAGTGCTTGCATTTTTCTAGTTTTCATTTCCTTCTACAAGGGAAATGGTTAGTTTTACTTATGACATATTCTAAATTGTAGCCAAAATCAACACAAAACTAATCTTTTGTTTTCTGCTGATTTACGTTCTGAAAAACAGGAACCAGAGTTCAGAATGTATGAGTTGTGCAGTCTTAATGTAAATACAAAATGAACATATAAAGCTTGCAGAAATGATATACAGTATTATTACTGCAAATTAATCACACATTTTTTACTGTTTCCAAGGTCATTTGTGGCTATTTGTATTTTACCCACGCAGCAGTGTTAATTTTGTCTACTACATTTTTTTAAGTGACAATAATAGGATTAGGACTAATTAAAAAACACACGTGTGAGCGAAGACTATCAAAATATAATGATATTGTAGTTAACTAATAAAGACAAAACTATAATGTTCACATAGGATGAATTCCAAACAAAACTAAGTTTCTTTTTTGGATGGTGTCCAATCAAAACTACTTTTGTTGCGTGGGAGTCAGGACAAGCCAGTAAGTGATCCAATAGGAAGTTAGCTGATTTTGTTTGCAGACGTAACACGGTTCATGTGGTCTTACATTGATCACATCATATCTGTCTCTTTAGTGGACTAAAACTAGACTATAACAATAATGGTCCTGATGTCTACATTTTTTTTTTTTTTTTTTAATAAAAAATAAGTTGCATTTTAATCAAAACTAAAACTAAATCCAAATTTGCATTAAAAAATGAACACTGAACCAGATTTGTACCCCCCGTCAGAAGCAGTGAATGGAGGGGAACTAATCCTTTTAACCTACCTAATCATGCATGCTGCATACATTGTTGGTCCCATGCCTAAAACCTCTGTCTTGATCAGATGTATTAAAGCCGCTTTTTACCATGATGCTAACTAATGCAGGTTAGAGCCGACACACTTACACATCCTGTTCAGCTGTCAGTATATTTTACCCTTGATGGCCTGTTCGAATAAAAAAAAAAAACATCACACACCAATAGTGGATGAAATGAAATGAAAGATTTGCCTCCATTTCTACAAATGTATTCAAAATACACACAGTTGTTATACTGCAGTAAATGTACAGTAACCTAATTCATGTTATATGTCCTCAAAATGTAGAATTATTAATGAAGATGCTTTTTGGCCTAAAATTGCTATTCAAACAATTATGTACTTAGTTTCTTCCAACAAATGCATTCCACATTATTGTTTTGCCTCATAGCAAAGCACCTAAAAGACTAAAACCTTTCATTCCAGCAAAGGCCGTTATTGGTCACCGTCAATAAAAGCATAAAAGCATTTATTTCCCACGTTTGTCAAATTAACAGCGTACTCCATCTCCCATAGGACTTGTAAGGTTCATTAACCTTTTTGTGAAGTGGGACAGGTTTCCAGCAGTTACCATAACCTCTGCCTCACTCCTGCCTCAATTATAATAGAAGAATTAAACATCCAGCTATTCAAAACAGTAATGCTGCCTCTTAAATCCCTTTGTACCAGCTCTCAGTTGATAATGACTAAAGACACTGAATGAACTGTGGTTATCAACAGATGTAACAGTGGACAGAAGCAAATCAAACGACTACGTCCAACAGCTCTTGCCTGATATACACGCGCTGTTTTTGCTTGACTTCTTTCACTTTGTTCTCTCTAAATAATTTTTATGATTTAAATAAAGACACATGTAAATTAGGGTGAATCCTGCCTTACAGATGTCTGGAAATGTATTGCAGTCTACTAAAATGTGAACATCAGAGACTATTTTTAAAGTTTTCCTATCTTGCAGTGCATTAACCCACTTCTCAAAGTCAAAAAAACAGAATGACCTTAAACTAATTAGGTGGTCAATTACACGCCTATTAATTTCTTTTAATTTCTTAATAATTAGCTGATTGTGTGGGCAACAGAGTTCATTCTCTTGTCCACCTTCTTTACACACAAGCCCACTAGTTTTCAATTATTCCGTGTCACTGTTCTCAACCTTTTAATTCGCTGCTATTGACTGTTTAATAGGCTAAAATATTGTCCCCCTTGCCTTCTTATATCCTACCACCATGTAATTTAATAATCATGTTTTAATATGTTTGGCTTTATGTGTACGATGTGCCAGTACAAACCCCTGTAGCCATGGAGCAGCAAGGCCTCGCAGTGTGTGTGTGTGTGTTTGTTTTGTGATGCTACTCATAGACAAGCTCAGGCTGGGATTTTCCAGTGCCACCCCCGTCAGTAGGAAGCCCTGTTCGGGGACATGTCAGCGCCTTGTTTGCTGGTTGTGCTGATGAAGCTGGGGGTGGGGCGAGTGGGCAGCCTTGTTCAGGTTCCAGGATTCCCTTCAAATGAGTCAGCCAGCCCCCACTCAAACCGACTGTTACCTTGGGAACTCAGGCTTGGGTTTCCCTCAACAGTACTAAACTACAGACTCATCAGCACCCACAGAGAGAAGCTGTGAGGGAAGAAGCTCCCAGGTTGGATTAAACGAGCTGATGAAACCATGGTGACTTCTGCCCATATACTCTGCCCCGTTAGGCCTAATCTGCTCCCTGAGAATGAGATGACTGACCCAACACGGCCACTTTGTTGAGCTGGATTGGTAATGTATGCAGATTAAAGAGTAGAACACTGCGATAATGAGTTTGGATGGCTGGTTTCTTAAGTCAGTGGTTTGAGTAATGGTATCTCTTCCTAGTACTAATGAGCATGACCGAAAGAGTAGGTTTAGTATGTCACAGTGTGTCAGTGATGGCTGGAGTTCACTTAATAACTGGACTGTTTATGTTTCCAACTCAGGTTCATTACCAAAACCAAATGAGTTCTTCTGCTGAAGCCATTAGTCCAGCACGTTATTGTTAAGTGGGTTAATTTGTTGGTGCACTGAAGCAGATCAGGGCTGACTCCCCCACTGAATGCGACCCTCTCCTGGTAAAGCCATCCCACCTCGCTCAACGGATCCCCATTAGGTCTGTCCACCAGTCATCTGGCCTGTTAGGTTCACCAGTTTTATTCAGGAAGGGTAACAATTATGTCCTTTTTATAAAGTAGGTGTTGCAGCTTATTTAATTTGATAAATCATTTGTATCGCCACACAAGTGCTATTTGTGGTTTATTTTATTTAATGAAGTTTATACATTTTCATTTTTTCAAGTGTTAATTTAACCAGTAAAACTAATGAAAATTTCAATATTGATGGCCTTATACCTGTATCTCAATGCTGTGGACACTTTATAATGTGGTGGCTTTTTTGAGCACTATTGTTACCTTTGTGGAAAACGGGTTCAAATGAACAGAAACCATTATAGTCAAACAATTAGCTTGGGAGCAAAGTTGCTGTAAAGATGTCGTAAAATGCATATCAAGAGGCAGTTCTTTCAATCACCATTAATTTTGTTCATTTTCTTTGGTAGGAATCTAAAAAATATTTCAGACTCTAGACACAAGCCCCATTTGTTAACCTCTTCTTGTGTTGTGTTGCATTGCCACTCAACACAGCAATGCACGAAAATGTCAGCATCACTGGATTGTTTACAGTGGAGATGAAAACAAACGGTAACACTTCACTTGAAGTTTTGTACATAAGGCTGACATTACGCTGTCATTATTATGACATGACACCTGTCATTAGCATGAATAAGGTGTCATGAAGGCTCTCATTTAGCCTCATTCATTACCCTAATCCTAACCCTTCATTACCCTAACCTCTAACCTTACCAGATTTATCCACCTACCTCAAAAAATGCCAACATAGCTCCAAAGGTGTCATAATTTAGCGAACGACACTAAATGATAGCTTATTTAAGCTAATGACAGGTGTCATGTTGTAAAAATGACAGCGTAATGTCACCCTTCAAATAATAAAGTGTGATTGAACAAACCTTTTTCCTTTCTTTTTGGATTAAATTATGTTTGATTCATTGATGTATGAGGCATACACTATGATCTTATATAATAAAATTAAAAAATATCGGGGGTAGCAGCTTTAAAAATGTAAATATGAAATATTTTCACACTTTCTAAGGGTTTTTAAAGGTGTGACACCAACAAATGCAGATTTCTGTGACCGCAGAGTCTGTCTGCCAGGGTGTCCCAATTCGATATTGATATCGGATGTCGGTCCGATATCAGCCAGAAAACGAATATTGGATTTTGTTTATTGAAGGTTAAAATGATATAACCAATTGGTTAAACATAAATGGGTCAGTTTTTCTCATACGTACTGTTGCTGATTATTGTTCTCTGTTTGAGTGACATCACTTGATCAAGCCTTTTATAACATTCCACACTACAAAATAAGTAATAAAGATCTGTATAATTTGTGCTGATATCGTATCAATTTGATATCGGTATCAGACAATACGCAAGACTGCAATATCGGTTTTGTATCGGAAGTGAAAAAGTTGAATCAGGACGTCTCTAGTCATCAGTGTACATTTACTTTTCACTTTTTTTGGTACACATTACAATGTGAAACCCCTTTTCTTTAGAAATGTGGTGATGCTATTATTTAATTGAGATCTGATGACTTGGGTGGGTGATTGGGATACAATCAGCTCATCTTCATGTTTTAATCCCAGTGTCGAGGTGTGTTGTGCTGCCAGAAGTAGTGAATAAAGAAGTGTTACTATGTTTATAAAGGGTCAGTGATGTGACCTTATCACATCAAATGCCTAATTGTTACCTTATTATCTTCAACTGTTTAGAGCAGTCTCCAACCCTATAAACAAAAACTCATGACTGTCTGCTCTTTTATAGTTGCTGCCATGTGATTGGCTGATACCCTTGATTAATTTAAGTACATGTGCATGGTTTTCTGTAGCCGTGCCATAAGACCCTCCTGTACTCTGACTTGCACCTGACGGCTCAAGAGCACAAAGAATGAAATATTCTAAAAAAAAAAACTAAAAACAGCTTTACAGACTTAAAGCTTAAATACATTCAGGCATTTCAATTCTAACCTATAAGACCAGAGCTTATTAGTTGCTATTGGTTTGTCATTATTAGTGCTCCACTTTACTTCATTATTTGGGAAACATTGGCAGTGTGTCTAATTTTTCCTATATCCTTGTTTATGACCAAAACCTTCAAGGACTGCAAGAAAGAACAATATTTTCTGCATTATATTGTAAATTAAAACAAACATGCAGATCAATTTTCATGCATGCAAACAAAACTTACATGATCGATATATGAATAACAACCAAGTTTCACATTCCCAACTTTGTTGTTGATGAACTCCTTGAAATTTCAATTTTGTAGTGGATTGTGATGAACCGGTGACTCTCAGACTCTCTGCCAGGCAGTAGATGGACTGATTATAGATTGGGGGAATAGCAGAAAAACTATTCTTTGAGTTTATGAACTACAATAGTAAAGTCAATCAAATAAAACACACTATGCTTGAGAACATTGATCCTTTAAGATAATAAATTCCCATATTTGAGCAGTGATGCAAGTCTTTTGTCCACTTTAGGCTGAAAACAGTGTTTAACCTGCAACCTAGGTTCTCTTTGAAAGGTTCTCTTTGAAACGCAGGCTTTTAATTCACAATTACCCTGAAAATGAATGGGCTGATTACTAAAGCGAAGATGAGGGAGGTAGTCATGAGCACTTGGCTTGAGTGGAATAGGCATGGGGGGAGGGTTGGCTGTGGCAGTACAAGTCCAGCCTCAGAAATAGAGCTGTGAACACCATCTGTCATGCTCTCTCTCCCCGTCTGTTAGCCTGACTGCAAGGGAAAGGGAGAATGATGCTCTCAAAACTGCATTAGAAAGATGTGGGTGCTGATTGTCGTAGGTGTGGGTTTACAGGGTGTGCAAGGGAGGAGGGTGTTGTGGATACACAAGGAGTTGCATGACTAACTCTTGCTGACAAAGGGAAGCACTCACCCACACGGTGAAGGGGATGGCTGTTAGGCAAGTGGGTATTCCTGCTGAAAATGCTCCCCTGCACCCACTCACCACCTCCTTGTGGACTCCTACCTAGTGGTTCTTTTCGGAGGATTCCTGGCAGAAGTTTTTCGCCACTTTATCCAAACAAACTGCTCAACTGCAGCCCCGAGACTGAGAGAAGTTCATTATCCATGTATGAAAAAACACTCACATTCATATAGTGAGGAAGTTGACCCCTTTGACCTGTAGTTGTTCAAAGCTACTTAAATGCTGCAATGCTTGTTATATTGATTGCGATGGAGTCGTAGATTGCAAAGACTGTACGCGTGGTTTGTGGTTTGCCTATCTCTGAAAGAATTATTGTTTCACATCAGTGATGGTTTTGTTTTACTTCAAACAGAGAAACAGATTTCTTACAGCAAACGTTGGTGGTTTAGGTGTCGTGTTCAAATGTAACCCGGGGGGGGGGGAGATCAACTGCATTGCTTCTCTCAATATTGTTAAAATTATTCATTGCTCATGTTGTGTAGGTTGTTCAGATCTTTTTTCGTCTTTGAGTCAGAGGTTGAAGTAGTCAGTGAAACATGAAGGCAGGCAATGCCACAGTGAACATGAGAGAGGAAGAATGGCTGATTCCCAACACTGTGCGAGGTTACGCAAAACCCACATTTTCTTCCTTTAAACAGAACTGGCTCCTGGGTATAGCGCGGACAAAGTGAGATGTAGTTTGTGGGATTTATTAGTTTAAACCTGGTGAGAAGGCATTAATAGGTGTGTAATCATTTTTGGTAATGGATTTGTGTATCTTAGGTTCACGCAGCTCTTTTTGGGGGTTGTCCTTAACGGTATCCCCTGTATAAAACTCCCTCTGAGCCCCATGAATGTCTGTTGTGTTTGGACCACAGGCTTTTGATTTGAAAGGTGTCTGTTGCAGTGCTGGTGGAGCAGAGACTAGAGCTTGGTATACAAGCTCGAGTTTGTTTAATTGTGGTTGTATCCCATCTTCCGTTACACCGATCTGTTTTTAAGAATTGGCCTAAGAATTCAAGCTGGTGTCACAATTGATTTAATTCAGTCAACTGCTGAGTCATCGATTTATTCCTCTTCTATACATACTTATCCTGTACAGGGGGTCTGCGGTTGCCTGTTTCAGTTCAAACAAGGTATAAGGCAAAGTACATTCTGGACATATAACCAAGAGATTAACATACTTCTTCAAAATGGGAGGAAAACCATAGTGCAAGCATGGGGAGAACAATCTCCAATCTAAAAGTCAAACCCAGGGTCTTATTAATGTGAGACTGAAGTGTTGTGTTCTAATCCTTGAAATATTTGGAGATAATGTTGTAGATAATTAGCATCAATATATTATCAATAAGAAAACCTAATATTTAGTACTTGGTTTCTTAAGTTTTTTGGGGGTTTTTTAGGATGAAAGGTAATTATAGTGGGCTACGGTAAAAATTTGATTTTTTGACATGACAGTTTTTAGTTTTATTTACCCTTTTTTTTTTTTTTTTTACTAAAATGGGTTTTAGCTCTTGGTCTGTGTATGTGTCAATATTGGCTACATAGCTATGTCACAAACTATTGTGTTCTTTGACATTGCTCTGATGTAATCTAGCGTTGAATCCATGATTGAAAATTTAGATTCAACTTGATACTGAACATATCGAAACTCATAACAGAAAGGGTTTCACTCTTTATTGTTCATTTCAAAAATTAGTTTTTATTACATTTCACTAAAACAGGATAAATCAATAAAAAATGCATTTTCTTTTAAAATCATAAGCATTAATCTTCCATACAAAACAAAAACCACACACATTTGAAAAGGGACATTATGCTATCTCCATATACAAAGACTGTATCAAATTGTACAGACAGTTTTTTTTTCTGTCACTAATACGTCATATAAATCACATTTTACTAAAGATAAAGGTATTTAATTGTTGAAAAGTAAGATGAATATAAACCAGACATGTTATTGTATTTAAATTGTCTTCTCAGTCTTCAGCGCTCACACATCTCAGTGTTAGTCATCAACATGTCAAAAAAAAAAAAAAAATACACATACGTACTAAACCTGTATGCTGAACCCATCTTAATAAACATAATTAACGCAGCAAGTGGCTGTCAATCACTGAGTGGCCTGAGCGCCTCACACTGTGTCACACCCCCACAACCAAGTCCCACAGGGAGGCCTCCAACAATGTGAGAATGTCCTGTAAATTAGTGTGAGCGAGTCCTCCTGACCAACAGTCAACGTTTACATTCAGTGATCTGAGTGCCGCCCTGCCCCATGATACCAGCTCTGCTGTGCAACAGATCAACCATTACACGCACTCAACTGTGTTTGACTACTGATTGTATGTTCACTCTGCATATCATTGACTTGTCTTTTTCTATGTGGTTAAACTCCGGCATTGAATTAATTTTCTCTTGTTTGTATTGTATGTTTTAAAATGAAATTAACAGGGCAAAGGGTGCTAAGAGCGATGCACTGGATCCAGGCTTAATGATATGGGAAAGTGTTGCATGCAGAAATGTTGACTAACTGTTGCTATGGTGATGGGTTTGGATCCCGCAGGCTGCAGGACTCTTGCTATTTCTATTTCTAAATAAAGCTCTTTTTTTTCGCACTGATCTCTAGATGAGGACTCTCACAGTTGAGACTAATCTTCTGAGTTTCACCAGTCAGTGTAAACACAACCAATGCTTACTGCTGAGCATCACAAACAGCAGTTAGAGGATTACAGATAAGAAGACAGACAATAGAGAACACATGTTTTACTACTGCAAAAATTGTCAGTGCAGAGAGAGGGAAAATATTTTGGTTAAGAAGTGCATCTGCTTGACAGCCACTTTTTATGCAGTTTTACAGATTGTAAGACTGTGGGTTTAAGCTGGCATTATGGTGTGCATTATGATTATTTCCAAGCCACATTTTTTGTGTTGCACCTGTGGCGCTATTATAGATCAAACTCTGCAAAATTACTTCAACCTTCCTTTTTGGTGATAAGACCTCAAGTGACATGATAAACATGGTAACTAATCCTGTTATTCTAACGTTAACATTCATGTTGATGATGAAAAAAACAGCCTAAATAAAGGATTTACCTCACTATTAGATTCAATCGGCTTTACACAAAATGTAAACAAACCAAGCTCATTATCTTAATCATGCCCTGGACCTTGTTCGAACATATGGTTTAGATATTGATCACCTGACAATATATCCTCAAATCCTATTCTGTCAGATAATTTTTTTGTTATCCTTTGAATTTAGAAAATCAGCTTCCTTAAACTCTGGGAGAAGAATGCACGATAGTAGATCACTGTCTGAAAAAGCTGTAGCTAGATTTAAAGATTTAGTTCCATCACTGCTTACCTCTGATCCACATGATACCTCAACAGAGAGTAGCTATCGATGTCTTACGACAAAGAAAATAGATGATCTTGTCAACAGTGCAATGTTGTCACTGCACACAGCTCTGGATGCTGTTGCTCCGTTTAAAAAGAAGACGTTATGTCATAAGAGGGTCATTCCCTGGTATAATTTTGAATTGGATCTTTCAAAACAGGCGTTGTGAAATTTGGAATGGAAGTGGCTCTCTTCAAACAAGATAGAAGTTCATTTTTCCTGGAGAAAGAGTTTGTTAGCTTATAAAAAAAAGCTCTTTGCAAAGCTAGAACTTCCTATTACTCAACTTTATTAGAGGAAAACAAGAATAATCCTCAGTTATTATTCAACACTAGCCAGGCTCACCAAAAGCCACAGCTCTGTTGAACCTTCTATTCCTGTCAACCTTAGCAGTGATAACATCATCAACTTCTTTACTGATAAAGTTCTAACAATTAGAAACAAAGCTAATGTGTTTTGTTCAATACACCTCAGAGATAAGATATCAGAGCAAATAGTGTCTCTGGATGGCATTATTATGTCACCCAGCACCACAGTAAAAAATGTAGGTGTTATCTTTGATACTGACTTATCTTTTAACTCTCATATTAAGTAAATCTCAAGGACAGCCTTCTTCCACCTCCGTAATATCTCTAAAATCAGGAATATCTTGGCCCAGAGTGATGCTGAAAAATGACACACGTGTAAAAACACTGGCTCTGATTGGCTACCATGAAACATGACGCCGCCTTAGCCAATCATAGTCGCTCACCTTGTTTTTAACCCACCTCCTCACTACTATGTAGCAGGGGTGTTTTCGGATAACAGTTTATTCAATCAATGCATGTAACGCTCTGCATTTAACATTTAGTAACGTTAACTGCATTGTAACGGCGTAAAAAGTAATTAGTTAGATTACCCCGTTACTGAAAAAAAAAATGCAGTTACCTAACGCCATTATTTTAAACGCCATTATTCCAAACACTGGTTGTAATTAGCGCTATATAAATGTAATTGAATTGAAATTGAATTAATAAAATAAGAAAACTCAGGTGTATGTTTTGATCCAGACTGTGCATGCACTTTTCCAGGCAACTAGTAAAGAAGGATTGATTTTAATGGCCTTGCTTCTCAATACATGACATACATACATACTAATGAGTTGTACACCAGATAGAACTCTCAGGTTTACAGTCTACGTCTACAACTGTTTCACATTTACTGTCCAAGGCAGGGGAGGCTGCTTTCTGTTTTTACGCTCCGAGTAAATGGAATGCCCTTCCTGCAGATCTGAGAGGGTCTCCTACATTAAACACTTTTAAAAGCAAATTGAAAAAAATCTACTTTTTGCATCACTTGAAGGTCTGATTTTGATGCCTGCTTTCAGTGTGTGTTTGTTTGTGTGTATGTTGTGTGATCTACTTAATGTGGATAAATTCTATGTACATGCTTTTGTTCTGAATTTGTGTATTGTATTTTCGATTTGTAAGTGATCATTCAGGTGACTTGTCTTTGACTGTGAAACACATTGTGTAGCCTCGTGCATGAAATGTGCTGTATAAATAAAGCTTGATTTGAGTTGATAAAGAAGACACAAGCAAACTGTTAGTGATGTTTAGGTTTTTCCATCTTAATATGATCTTAAAAAATTAGAAATGCCTCCCCGAAACTATTAGACATGGAGACAATGTCCTGCCTGTCTTTTGTCCAAGTTTTCTGCCTGTTCACACACTACCTTTCTCCACCTGTGGAGGGAGCCTGTGTGCAGAGAAGCAGGACATAAATAGGTGCTGAGAGCACATACTCTGTGGCGGGGACTTCCACGCTTACCTCAAGTGGGTTTTGGGCCATTTCACAGACAACATATTTAGTCCTTTTCCACCCACTCAAGGATGCAGCCATCCTGCGTTAAATAGCCGAGTCTATTAAACAAACATGCCTGTGTGCAATTTACAGTATGAAGTGCCAGACTGTGTGCTTCCTGAGGATGAGGTGGTTTTAACCAGACAAACATACAGTGGAAAAAAAATATCTTCACTTCAGGTTCCCTGATCTTTGTTTCTAGGCAACAGATTAATATACAATTATAATATGGGATATTGGAAATGCTTCACGTGGTTTAATTTAGTTAGGCAGTGTCTTTTGTCTGGGAACTGTCTAATGTCGGTAGATATTAATATACCAATATATTTACTTGCGGCTCTTACAGAAAGTACCCTGAAGTTTGGGAGTTTCTCTAGTTTTCTACACAGAGCTAACAAAAAATGTGATCTGCATTTGAAACACTACTGCCAAACACATTGGGCTTAACCTATTGGCTCATAGGTACGTCTTAATGTCTGTTTTGAACACAAGTGATTTGACTTACTTGTGTCTTTGTTGCAGACGTTATCAATCTTTGAAACATGTAATTATTTAACATGTAACATTTATACTAAATTACTAACATCTTTCTCTACATATTGTAGTTGATCCTTTGTCTTGAATCTATAGCTGCAGAAATCTCAGGCCTTCTGTTATATTGCATCCTGCGTCTCTTGCAAAGGAACGACTCCTAAACCAAGTGAATGTAGCATTTTGTTGCACAAAAAAAAATATGTATGGGAAGAGTAGTCTGATGTTGTAATTATTAATTTATTTTTCTAAATACATCCGCGGTCTCTGAGTGAGCCCCAAAATCCATTAAAAACTTTTTTTTTTTTGTTTGTTTTGTTTTGTTTTTTACAGGGTAAATCTCTCCGAAAAGGACAAATAAGAGGAAAGACCCTTACTGGTAAGTGGAGTTTTTTGTTCTATTTTGTACAGCTATGATATAATATTTCTTACACAATTATTCCAAAACAACACAACCACATGCACACTGTCGTGTAAACCAATGATTCTCAACAAATTTGGAAATCACCCTTTCAACATCAAGCCATGGCCCAAATTTAAAAATGTTTTTGTTAAATTTGTTCATTGAAAATGAAATGCAATTTAATAAAGTATATTTAATATTTATTAAATATTAAATTTACATTAAATAAATATACATTAAGTCTATTGCCATAGACTTAATGCATGTAGCTTATATTGAAAATACCAACAAAGCATATTACAAATAAAAAGTTGTTTCCCCAGTATTTTTCATAAATGAAAATCAGTTATCCACTTACTGTTAAACCCACCCACTGCTGAAGCATAAAACATGAAAAAATGCTATTCAAATTAAAAGCAGAATCCATTGTACCCTGGCAAATGCCCTTGATCCAATATGAACAACTCAGAGATTAACTTTTGGGTCCCAACCCACTAGTTATTAACCCCTGCTCTCAATAACTATCATATTAACACATGCATTAAGCATTGTTGTACCTTCTTATTATCAGATCCTTCATCTGCAATGAGTTTACTTATCTCCAACATGAACCAGCTTCCAATGAGCTTTTTTATTCCTTGATTTCCTTTTATTTCCTGTCACTGCAGACATGAAGTAATACACATATGCAGTTTTTTTTACATTGAAATTTTTTAACAGCTGATCACTGTTTTCTATCATGCAGAATAATTAAACTGTCCTTACCTGGGAGTTTGATAATTGACCTTTAATATTGTGCTCTAACTTCTATCGCTCTATAGTCATTCTTCGTTTGGATTTAAATACCGTAGTACACACATGGAGACAATATTTCTACTGCAGTCTTGTAGTTAAGGAGATCCAACACTATTTTTGTTGCTCATAAAGTTCAGAATCTTGCTTAGTTTTATGTTAGTTGTATATCTAAATTTGAAGAAGGATGGATGAATTCATTTATTCATTCACTCGTTTATCCCCACTGATTAGTTGTCTGTTTTTCTGCACAGATTATCATCCTCCCACCCCACCAAAGGGCACTGGTTTTCACCGCTACCAGTTCATGTTGTTTGAGCAAGATTTAAACCTGAAAGTGTCACTCACAGAAGAGGAGCTATCCCGGGGTAATGGCTCCACCCGCACCATTTGTCTGCAACACTGCTGGTCTTTGCAGTATCATCCATCATAACCCAACCAACAGTTGTTGAATCAGCAAAAGAAAAGAAAAAAACAGTTTTAATTTTTATAACATAGGTTTTTTGCTGGTTTGAGATTAGGAAAACCCACACACACACACACACACACACACACACACACACACACACACACACACACACATACATATTGCAGTGTTCATTTGGCCACATCAAAATCCATTATGTTAAATGAAGAATGAACATTTTTTAAGATTTTAAAGCCTTTAGACATTGCTTACATTTGGTTAAATATAAATATTACCAATTAAGTAATGTTTTCACCGTTTATGAATTTTTTTGTTTGTTTGTTAGCAGGATTACGTCAAAAGTACTTAAATATGTCTCATCATTGGCGAAATGCCAAAAATGAATATCTCTATATATTTTTTTTTTACAAAAGTATGAATGACCATGGTAACATGATCAGGATCATTGATTGATAACTGCCAAAATCTGGCAAAGAGAATATTTGGCAGTTGGTGGACGTTTGCTTTTTCTGCAACTGCTTTAGGAATTGAGAATTTAACAATGGATCATGATTAAGTTTGCTGCAGTGATAACACCTGAAAGGACAAGACAAGTAGTACTGACTCCCATCAACACCTCCAGCAAACTAAAACTCTTCAAATCTTCAATGACTGCTGATGATAAAAAATGTCCCTCGTTTCTGTAAGTTTTTCTCAAAAGTAAAATGTTTGTCTTGTTTAGTTCTTGATTGGTGTTTACTTTGTGTTACTTTTGGTCCCCTGGGGTTGTGGATGCACGATGCAGCACCTTGCAGGAGGCGTGTCTATCTGTCTGTTCTGTTCTGTTGGGGCCACAGTCTGTGATTTAAGGGGAAATCAGGGCGGTTTCAGACTTCAAGCGCTGTGGCCATGATTAAGGGGAGCTGCCATTCTTGAGTGTTTTAGATTTTGACAGCTTTGTCAGCAAACAATCCACGCACATTAGGCTGAGGTGTGTTTGATGTTGAAATTTAAGGTGGAAAAACTGTCAAAAAGAGTTGCACTTTGTATTTTATGAATTCGACTCGCATTGGGGGAGTCTGAGATCAACTCTTTTTATTGTTTCTATATTCATTATGTCACAGCTGGTTAGGCTAAAGAAGTAATAACATGAATAATAGGTTGCTATTTTCAATATTTTAGTTGTTGTTTTTGCACATTAAAGTGGAGCACACTAATTATCTGCTCCTAGCTTAGTTTTTCATTTATTGTAAACCAATTGAAATGAGTGGATCCACCCATCCTTAAACTGCCTGATGATTTAAGCTCCGGCTGTAACATTTCCTGCTAACTTATCTCCATTCAGAGGAAATTACATTTTTAAATGATTTTATAGCTGGTGTTCAGTTTTCTTTTAAAAAGACCTCCTAACCTCCTATAGACTGGAATAGAAATTAACATTCAATACCAAGGTGAAAATGAAGCCAAGTTTTTTTTATGAATACACTTTACAGTCATTATTAGTTTTGGCTGAATTTATTATTGTACCTGCTGCGTCACGAGTGGCCTCCACACTGCTATGAGTGAGGTATTCATGCACAAAGCAGACGAGCAGAGGGAATCCCAAGTCTCCCCACCTCCCCCGTTAAGTATGTTCACTTATTAGCGGCTGTCCTCCCTCCGTGTGGTATGACACAGAGAGCATTTTTCATAGCCCATGACATTAATTGATGTGATTTGCAAAGGGAGAGCATTCAGCCGTGGGTGGGCAGACTCCTAATGATCGTTTTCCACTTCCAGCAACGCAGTCGTTGACTCAATTTTACCTCAAATTTGTTGTCTTTTTTCTTTTCATCTCTGACCATCACTTTAGCAATAAAGGGGATGAACAATTAGAGGCGGGGCCTGGTTGTTGTGAGGAATCATGGCAGTCTGCTGGGCCTCCTGTGTTAAGGTTATGAATGTATGTCCGTGAACTGATGGAGACAGCTGGTTTGTTAAATGAGGAGCTACAGGGGGGCGATGCTCTTGGCACGGGGCACAGGGGCGTGATCAGAGGGAATCCCCAATGCTCTGGCTCAGGAAGGCAGTCCCTGACTGAAGGCTGCCAGGGTGTGGGGGGGGGCAGGCGTGGGAGTACAGGCCCTCATGATACTTGTCAGCCACTTGGCAGGTCTTTAATATGTCCTGCTACTGTTTTGTGCCGACGAGTCAGTTTGTCAAGGAAAACAGTGTTACAATGCTGAGAGGGAAAGCCTGAAGCCTCACAAGAGTCATTCTAGTGTTGTTTCAGCCTACACATTCGTGTGTACGTGCACTGTTCACACATGCAGTCCAAGTCTTTTGACTTGAACCTTAACTGCTACTGTGGCTTGATCTGAAGCAGAAACTGTGATGAGGAGAAGTGCAACATGAGTCGCTGGCTGAAAAAACTAAATCAAAATGATCACAATCACATTTTTTGTCCTTTTTTTGGTGGTAAATTGTAAGAGAGGGAATCTGTGTGATGATCACATCCTGTGAATGAATAGGCGGCAGAGCAGTTCGCTGCTGGATCGTACATGTTGCTCATCTTGCCTCTCCTGCCAGCTCAGCACCCTCCACAGTAATTGAAGCCATTTGCAATGTTGCACTGTGGTAATGGGCAGATCCGTGTCTACCACCCACCCACTGCCTCAACCATTAATCAGAGCTGTGCAGAGTCAAGAGAGCCAGGATTTGGTTGCTACAGCAGGCCTGAGTTTTATCCAGGAGTCTACTGCCTTCGAGGAAGACTTGACATCCTGAATTTTGGCTGGTTTGACTTTTGTTGTTTGTTTTTCTACATTAAGGTTTAAAGAAAAAGTTTATATGTGTTCTCTACTTTTTATCAGCTCATAGGCTTATGGTATAAAACTAGTGATGTACAGTATCATTAAAATAAAGGCAGAAAGTATTAATAAAGAGGCCTTTGGTGGTGGGGGCAGGGTACAAATTAAAGCCAATTTTATTATTTTAAATTCAAATTTTAACAATGAAAATAAAAAATACATCATTAAGAAGAGCACTCGGAGTGCAAACGTCATCTTCCGTAAGGTCGATCTTTGGTTAAAATTTTGTCAAAATTCCTTATGCACTTTTGAAGTAATCCAGCTAGGGAAATGATTACCTCCTTGGCGGAGTTAATAGTCAATGAACATAAATAACAAAAAAGTGAAAATATGTTTTAGACTAACAAGCTATTAGCCATTTATTTGATTGGTTGTTTCCTAACTTCTTTAAAGTAACATATCAACAAGACCTATACAACCTTTTTTTGACCGTTAAATGACTATTAACTCATTGGCTGCCAGCCATTTTCAGAACAGCTACCCCCCTCACTGCCAGCAATTTTACAGCATTTTGACTGATTTTTAAAGACCCACAGAATATTTTGTACTATGACCATGTAAAATCTGAGAGAAAAGGAATAGATTCTCTACTTTCATCAGACATTTTTTTTTTGTTTCTAACTTGTTCCGTTCATCCGTAATCTACAGTTGAATATTTAATATAGGTAAGTTTCACACAAAAGGCCAGTTTCTGACAAAAAGCTGAGAAAAAAGGCTTTTTCTGAAAAACAGTGACTTTGAGCCTTTTTTTTTTTTTTTTGCTTTAGTGACACCTCAACATTGGTTTCCTGCTATAAAACAACAAAAACAACACTGAGACCAGGCTTTTGATGGCAAAATTATTATTATTCTGCTATCTGGGTCAGAGTTGTATGGTTCCCTTACCGTATTTTGGCCTTCCTCGAAGTCTCCCGTCACCCCCCACCCCCGTCAGTCTCCACACACGCAACTTTATCCTATTCCCGACATGCTGAGTCGACCCGTTAGGCCTGGGTTGTTGATTGTTTTCTCTCACAATCGTGACACTCTCAATAGTCCACTGAGGTCCACATACTGTATGTTCTGCTCGAGTGTGAGCTGCTGGGAGCTTCACCTTCTTCTCTCGTAGCACTGCTCTGTAGTAGTGACCACCAGTTGGTCACTACATCATAGTACAAGGCTGATATTCATTGGAGAGGTCCATAGCAGTGTCTGCTAGCAACCGCCGTTGAAAAACACAATTGACGTATATTTACGTCAATGGCAGTGAATGTTTGGGTTTGAAATTACATATATTTACGTCAATGGCAGTTTGTGAGTTAAGAGGTCTTTGGTTCATACAGTAGTTAGTGGTGAATCAATAAATTCTGATTGTATTGTTTTATTAGATCCATAATAAAAACTGCAAGCAATAGATGTGCTTTACTATCTGTCCACGGAATAGCATGCACTTTTATTTGGTGCTACAGCCACTTCATCTGCCACATCAAAATCTGTGTTGAGATCAACACGAGTGACCACACTTCATTCTTAGGTCACTGCACCCACTCGTTGACATAATGAGTTTGATATTGAAACAATGTGTGCACATGGCGGAATGGCAGGTGACACCTGGATTGCTCTCGTTACTCGCTTTGACCCAGAATTTGTGTTTTTAAATAGAATGCAGACATGCATTCCCTGTTATGACTTATTTTTTTACTCTTTAGCACCTATGGGGCATAAGGCATTGATCGTGTTCCTTCATCTATCGCAGTCTTTGGCAATCTGTTGTTTATCCAAGCCATTTTAGGAGATGAAATTTAATTTCTGGGATCAGGTCTCGGCAGCAAGTCTTAACTTAAAGTTTCTAGTTTGTTATTTTATTTGGATAGAATTCATGGCAGATCTTTCACATCAGATGTAATGGGAGTTGACTTTGCTCATATCCCACTTAGTTATTTGCCAGCACTCAGCTCCGAAAAGTAGAACTGACTTGACTAAGGTGTTATGTATGAGTCTTGGTTCTGAGGCTGTAGGTGTTGGATTTCCAGATGTTATGGAGGTCTTGTGTCGGTGGTACAGGCTTTTCCAAGTCTGCGTTAGATGTCTTTTAGGGCAGAATTGTTTGGTTGATCAGCCTTTTAGGTATACAATGTCATCATTGACTTCAAGCAGATCATTGCTTATGAATATGTGCTAGTGTTGATGGGCATCACTTTAATTTTAGTGGTATTTTTAGTGAGGCCTTTTTTAAGCATTCTTAGTGAGTCGATCCCCAACTTCTTATAGCTGTTTCATGTTTGTGGACAGGAAAGCAAGGTTGTCAGCAAATTTGAAGTCTTCAAGCTGGCTAAACAGGGTTATTAATAGCCTGTTGTTTTTAATCCGGTAGGTTCAATAAGAGAATGGGTGATAGACTGGAGTACTCACAATTTTGCAGGTTATTACTCCGTAATGGTATTGGCAAGTGTGATACCATATTCAGTGTGGTTGTAAAACCTCTCAATGACAGACACAATCTTGTATGGCATTCCATAAGACTGTAGGATCTTTTACAGTATTTTTTGGTCAATACTGTCAAAAGCGGTCTTTCATTTTTATTTTTGATTGATATTGCCAAACAAGGAAACATTTCATTTTTCCATTGTGTTATGACGGTTCATATGGCCAATATATGATCTTGTTGTGGAACAAAAGATGCATAATCACATGCCAGATCTCACACTTCTTGAGGTTTCCTTTTTTGGGGATTTTGACAGCTAGGCTTTTTGTCCAATCTTTGGGGATGTTATCACCATTTCACATGGTCTGAATGGTGAGGGCCTTTGTGGATGTTACAGCGTCAGCTTTAAGCATTTTAGCATGAATTGAAATGATACCTACAGCTTTGCCGACGTTAATGGCTTTGATGGACTTCAATACCTTCTCTGCAGTTGGGGCACCAACATCGATATTCAGAATATCATTCGCACTCAGACTCTGATCTATTTAGCACTTCTCGATGCTCAACCCAGTGGGGTACTTCCTGTTGTTATGTTTCATTCCTGCCTGATTTATCTAGAACAGGGACAGCGGGCTTGATGATATTTCCGCTCATGAGCCTTGTGATTTTGGGGGGTTCTTATGTTTCCCTTTACTGAAGCATTTGTGGCATCTCTTGCTAGTCCATACACAGGGCTTTCTTGTTCTTTTTGGAACCTCTCTTTACACCCTTGTTTTTGTCATTAAAAGCTTTCTGAAACTGGCTCTGGAGTCTTGGTGATTTTGCATTCATCTTCTTGGCTTTTAGGCGTTTGCACTCAAGGATTTTTTTGCCATGTCTCTTGTGTTATTGAGTCTTTCTGGTTTCCCCAGGTGATTTTGTGGATAGTTTTGTGTAGAAGAATGGTTCCTTCAATCACCCAGTCCGCATCCATTTGTTCCCATTACTCTTCTGTTGTTGGGGAACATTGCATTAGAGCTGCTCATAACAGTCAACCTTAGTTTCAAGGTTGTTGCATAGCACTGTAGGATGGTCAGGTTTCAGTATTCAGAAAAAAAAATTAAACAAGGACTTATAGGTTCCTACTCAGTGAAAATCCTGACTTTCTCTTTAGATATTATTAGGGCTAAATCATGGGTGTTTGTGTAATCATGGCCAGAGTAGATGGTAACAAATATATTGTTGTTGACAATTTGTCCAGAGCCAGTCCTTCAGCACTCACTTACCCCCAGTGTGTCCAGATGGTACTTTCTCATGTCTTTGAAGGTCTGAGCTGTTTTTTGGCTTTCACATGGTTTGAACATTCCATGTGCCAATCTTTGGCCCGAGTTGACTATTTCTCGCACTCATAGCTTCCTGTTGGCTTTCACTGTGGGTGGCCATTCTGCCTTCAATGCATCAGATTGATGCATTGATTTTACATCAGGCTTTTAAATAGTTTTAGGAAACATTTTTCAAGTTCTGAATCTCTGTATGGCATAGCCTGCAGGGTCAGGAAAACCTTCCTTCCACAAGAAGGTAGATACCACAGAAAGGCCTGTAATCCTAACTTGGGCCATGCTGAGACCTTTGAAGAGGCAGGGGCTCAAAGTAAAAGTTAAAAAAGGGGCACATGGAGCACGAACAAATGTTTTTTTTCAACCGCCTCTCCCTATGACACGTTTCTGAAGAATGAAATATGAAAAACTAGTCTAATGCACATGAAATATACACACAGCAACATTTCATATTTTTTCAAGACATATTTTTTATTTATTTATTTATTTATTTATTCAGTTTATTTCCGACATGGTTGCATTCACAGAAGTTTTGTTATTCTTTTTTTCTTTTTTTTTTGTACATGCCAAAAAAGGAGACGAGAGAAGCAGTTTGCTTATCCAAGTCCCGTCCCCTGTTTTGTACACAGAAAATTTACATCAAAGCTTGTCTCTCTGGTCAAACAGGTTTTTTTTTTTTTTTGTCCTTTTTTTACTGTATAACCACAAATGCACTTTATTATTCGTAGCATCCTTAGAGCACAGTGCAGGGTACAAAAGGACAGGCCTCCAGTCCTTTAACACATGGATGGTTAACATGCAGAGCTGAACACAAGTACACATATTCACACCTATGATAATTTCAGAGACTGAAAATGCACTTCTATACATTTGTATGATGTGGAATAATCCAAGGCACAGTACAAGATTACATTCCAATACATTCAAACTCTGTTCTCACTAACAGGAGACAGGGTTAAAAAATAAGCATAGAAGAGAGTTAATCTAAGTAATCACAAATCTAGTGAATATTTCCCCAAAATAAGGGTCTTAATTGATTGTGATTGTTATGGAGTTATAATAAATACAGTATAAAGCATTGTTCAGTCAGGCAGTTTCAACTCAGAAGCTGTTAAAATGTCATTTTTTTGTTATCAATATTAATGGAGGCTGGTAATTGAAACCATAGTTACTTTTATTTGTACGTGTGTCTTTGAATGCAGAAAGGAATATCCTGTGACATCAATAAAGCAATAAGAGTTAGACAGCCTTATTCAGCCAGGTCTCTTCTCCACTGTGCACATCTCAGAGCAGACACATAGATCTTGTCCAGAGGCTGTTTTCTGTGGCTGACCTTTGGCCTCAGTGAAGTTTCCCTACTGTGGAAAAAGGGCGGCATTATAGCATTTTATTTTCATGAATCTAAAGTGAAAATCTCAGTGCCGATCTTCCCCTGATATGATTCCTCTGACTCTGCTGTAAAAAACAGGATCTCTCGGTTCAGAGTATTTCTGAGACAAAGTAAGAGGTTTAACAGGGACACCGCCCACATCACTAAATGTAGCAGTTGTGTGTCACCTCACTGCCACCCTGATCTGCCTGCCATACCCTGATGTAAAAGCAAGGTGGAAACAAAAGGAGAGGCAGGAAGACTTTACCATCAGCCCCAGGTCCCACGCTATCTGTCCTTTCCATGAGCCGGCAGATGGGAGAGGCGGAAACATGTCTCTGCACTACAAACACACAGCAGCCTATTTTAAGGTCACATGTAAGTCTAGGCATTTGGAGGGTACCAAGCAGAGCGATAGCAACAGATATGATGAATTTGCCTCATTTTGGATGTAGCCCAAGGATTGCACAGCTTGAGACCGGATTATGTGTTTAATAGCCTTACAAGCAGAGCCTGGTTTCAACTCTGTTTGATCATTTTTCTACAATAAAATGATCTTCAGTGGGACATTTTCCATGAGGATGTTGGCAAACATCACACTAAAGCAAAAAAATTAAGTATTTCCGTTTTTTGTATTAAGGATATCTTCAACACTATTTTTTTAGCTGTATACTTGTACTGAGAATAAAGTTTTCAGCTTCATTTTATGGGTAAAGCAGCCATGTTGAGGATTTTAGAAATATGCGGAGGTGGTGCATTATCTGCCACTGGAGCACAGACCAAAAGGCCCTCAGAGGCCATGCCCTGTCACACTGACGGGTCATCTGACTCCATTGGCCTTACTCCATTATTAATCTGGAAACAATCTTCATTCACAGAGAGGCCTTGGATTTTGAAATCCTGACTTAGTAACGCATCATTGCGCATTGGCAGGACCACGTTAAGTTGCTATTAAATTACCAATACAATAATCAAACCAAATGTGATTATGATTTGGCAGTTTTTTTCTTATAATTTTCTGGTCACATGTGCAATGAATGTTTGAATTAAATCTCAAATAAAAAATATCAACTACAGAGTGTTTCCATTTAGAGTAAGTCATTCTAATTTGTTCATGTTGACAAAACATTACAATATTTAGTTATAGTATCCCCAAATGTGTTAAAAGGATAAGGAAGGTTGTTTATGATGGTAAAACCAACAACAATAAAGCTTGACACTGTTCTTTTCAATGAAACAAAAATGAAGTTTAAATTCCCGAATAAAGACAATCTCTACAGATTTGGATCAGATCAATTGTTGGCTTCCTTTTTTAAAGACGTCCCAATGCTATTCCTTAACAGATGTTAATGTCATTACTCTTCATACGGAAATACCAGAATATTTGTGATTCCCTAGATAACTGCGCAAAGAAAAGAAGCATTATCTGATGCAGAGAGATGGACAGTTTTTTTTTTTTTTTTCAGGTTCTATTGAAGTTTTAGCGATCTAGATTGTCTCCTTAAGTTTGTCTCCCTGAATCGAAAAATTGTGATTTGTTTTCTCCCCTCTTTTTTCAGTGAAGGAGGAGAAACTGCAGGGAATCAGTGGTTGTCAAAATCTTATAAAGTGATATTGTCATACCAGCCGGATGGCCGTCTGGTGTTTGTTTAAAAGGGGAGGGAAGGAAAAAAACAGTCCAGGCGATTGAATCATATCTTCTTGCCAATACGTCCTTGCGTTCCCACCTCCATCATTACAGCAACATGTTTTATTTTCAGCAGTGCTGTTCTCAGTGACTCACATCTCAAAGCCATGTGCTGCTCAGTTAGGCCTCAGATCCCTTAAACACAGACTGAGCGGTCAGAAGAGATGCTCTTGTAATACAACTGACACAGCACCTTAACCACTGAGTTTATTGACAAAAATATGAATTCAAAAAATGTTTGGTTATTGTTATGTTATTTAAATGGGTTTTTATGCAAAGCACTGATTTATTTCAAATTATTCAATGATTAATTCACAATTTTCTGCTCTTTCAGGTAAGTGGGATTTCCCATCGTTTGTCCAAAGGTACAATCTTGGCCTTCCTGTGGCCACAGTGCAATTTCTCACACAGAACTACCAGGACTGATAACTGCTTGCAAGAAAAAGAAGAATCTGGTAACATTGTGATAAAAAAAGAGAAAATATGATTCTTTTGTTTTTTCTTGAATAAAGCAGAATAAAGTCTTCAAAGGTTGCAAACGTCAGATCCTATGTGTCTATCTTATCATTGAGTTGCAGATAGATTTCCTCTTTGAGTTCCAACTGCCACCAGGTTTTGATGTTGCCCTGTAACTCTGTCACAGGTTTGGGAGATATAGATTTTGACATGCCAGGGGATTTCTTATTTGTTTCCAAACACTGTCAACAAGACTAGGAAGACGACCTGATATCACGACTGACTGTGGAAAGAGCTGATTCTAATTCAGGGGCGGAAACACGTCAGGGCCAAAAAAAAAAAAAAAAAGGAAGTGGGAGGTGAAACCCAGACCGCAACACAGCCGGATGCCTCAGTGGAACTTGAGTTAAGAGTGACAGGGCTCAGAGGAGGGGCTGTAGCCTCTGACATAGACCTGGTAAAGGGAACTAGCTCACTGAGTAATCGTTATCATATTTCCATTGATCACTCACACCCAAAATGGAAAAAAAATGGGCAACTTTCAGATTTCTGACTGATTGTTCTGACGTCTGACCGCGCTTGTTCTCTGTGTCCTTCAGACTTACTTTGTGACAATGAACCCATTTTGAACTTTAAAGAGTTGCATCAGAGTCACACCTGGCAGGTCTGCAGAGGACTGTGTGGATAAACTTTTCAACCCTCTCACAGTGAGATGCTTTTCAGACTTCATGAGTCTTTGTAGAGGGTTCGGTCAGAGTACCCCCCCTACATGAGGAATATTGGTTTTTAACCAGCAACTTTCCTCTGGGAGAGGTTAGTATCGATACCCCGGAAGTCTGGAAAAGCTGGATTTAAATGAGTGACTTTGATGTTCTGATGATCAATCTTTAGTTGGTGGTTTCATTGACCCCAATTTGGTGTCTCATCAGTGGACTAGGCAGGAGTAGGTAATGGAGGTTTTTGTTCCTTTGGTGGTTAAGCCCGCCTTGGTAAACCCCTATGTGCCCTCTCTGTGAACTCTGGGAGATCATTGATCAGATTGACCTGCATTTGCTTTGTTTTCCTCCCAGCCTTAGCAGTCAAAGCAGCTGGCCACAAAGACAACAACCAAAACAATGCGCACCAGTTCACAACTGGAGAATCCATGGCTTCTGAACAGAATATTGCTCTTGACCTTGATTTTCCCATCTTTTTTGATTTATGAAATCAACATTTTCACAATTGGCAAGTAAAGTATAATTCCACACTCATTGTGTGGTTTGCCAAGTGAGAACGCATTCTTCCAAAAATCCACCTACTTGAATCCATCAGCACGCCACTGAAATGCCAAGATTTGTACTTCCAAATGCACTGTGCATCCCCCCCCCATCTATATCTTGTAAATATTCTGCCAGAGCTACTGGGTTTTGCCACTCAGCTTTCTTGAATGTGGTTATTTTTACACCCAGTGTCAGGAGAGTTGAAATATGAAAAATAAAAAACTGACAGCTGTAGTTCAACACTGCACAATATATTATTGCATTATCTGGGAAGATACATTCCCTGATGATATAGGAAATGCAATTATTATTTTCCTAATTTATTCAAACTTAGATTAATTAAAAGGAATTTGTATAATCAATGCAATTGCCTAACCGGCACTAACTGATCTAATATGCATTTTTGACTTGTGAGTCTGTAATTATTGTTTTGTCTTTGCTTCTTCTGCGTCATATTGATTTCACAAGAGAAGTTCCAGTTCATTGTTGTGAGCAATTGCAAAAATAAATCTAAACGTGGCTTCTGTCCAATGCATATTTACAATATGATGAGCTGACCACTTTGCACATTTATTTTTCATATTTTTTTTACTTTTGACCTCAGCAGACAATCTCTGACCAGTGAGATTCAGAGCTGTCCACATGGGGATATGAGCGCTTTCTCAGAAGGAAAATAACATGAATGGCTTTGTTTTCCAGTTGAACACTTGGCTACCATCAACAATCAGAAATGCAGAATGCTAAAAAGCACCTTTTGACCTTTAAAGATTTTTGTGAAGGTATTTTTGCTCCCCCTGTTTTCAATAGAGAGATTTTTATCCCTCATACATACACACAAGCTTAAATGCAGATATCTGTTTCAGTCATTTTAAATTGGGACCAAAGCTCCTGGAATAAAGAGTAAGTATATTTTAAGCTTAAAAAATTGCCATTGGAAATGTGAGCTTTGTAAGTGTATTTAAAATATGTTCTTTTCCATTTATTTTTTTTTTGCTTGAGACCATTTTTCATTTTATATGTTTTAGTGGGTTTTTATTCCTATCCCAACTTTGATCCATAAAAAAGTCAACGAAACATTGTTCAAGCTGGTAAAAATGCAGGAACAGCAGTGATTTTGAGTCCTGCTGATCAAGACTTTGTCACATTCTGAGTACTCCAGTTTCCTCCCTCCTTTGCTGTCTCTTAAAATGACTATATCTGTGATTGTGTCTGTGTAATAGTCCTGGAATGAACATATGACTGTCCTTCAGAATGTGTAGCAATTATGGGTAATAGATGATCTTTACAATGTAATGCAAGTTAAACATTTTTTTTTTTTTTTAAATGTGACAAAATGCCATGTTCAGATTACTGCATTAAAGCAAGTTTGATATTTTTAGCCTCTACTCTTATAACAAAGAATAAAACTTGTCACTGTGAAGCATGGAAAACAAAACTGCTCCAACTGTTTATCCTTCAATTGCTTCCATGGACTCGATCTATGCAAAGTAACCAGGATGGAACAGAGAGAGGTCTAACAGGGTGGCCCATTGACAAACAGTGCAGGCCTGCTGCGTGTGACACAGCTCATAGTCTAGGAAATAAACCTGAAACATGTAGGTGTCCCTTTTGAACAGTAAAACTGCTAAATACATCCACAGTGCTCCACAATGCTGTACGCTTTCTAAGTGACCACATCTGGGGAATTCATATGAATTTGTATCTTGACTTTTCTATAAATTGTTTAAATCCATTCATTGGAATTTGACTGAAATAATAGGATAGATGTGAAACGGAAGGATAGCCAAAGCACAGTGATGCAAAAATCTGCTAATTATTCAGGGTTTTTTATGCTTAACAATCTACTGAATTGCAAATCATTCATTTTTGTTGTTCATTTCAAAGTTATAAACAAAGCATGGATCATACAGTATTACACGATGGTTAGGCCACGACCCCATGCAGTCGTTAATAACGGGTACCACATAAACACATTTTTCCCAAAAGACATGTTTGCAAACTTATCTTCTACATGCCTCATCATGATGAATATCACAGGTCACTCAAACTAATCTAAGGCTGAGGTTTAAACCCTTAATGTTTTGAAGTGTGAAGCAACACTGCTAACTTACAGTAATCAGGCCAAGAGGCCAAATTCTATTCGCTAAACACAACTATTAACAGGCAGTGTTGTGATGTCATGTTTAGCATTTCCACTTTACAACAAGAAGACTCTGGGTTCTTCTCCCAGATGGACCTGGGACCTGTTCTCTGTGGAGCTTGCATGTTTTCCTCATGCTTACCTTGATTTTCTCCCTTTGCTGCACTTTTCTGTAAAGTCTGAAACCATAAATGTTCATTGAAGAAACATCTATCTTTAGTGGGGACTACATTGGCCATATAAATGACGATCATCTCCTTTGTTTTGCTGCTAACTGAAGGTATGAGAGCAAGACCCCTGCAGAATCAGATCAGTGCTGTGACAGACGCTCAGGAAGCAAACACATGGAGGACTCGCCTATGGTAACTAGACACACAACCTGACTGACTGCTCTGTTTGTGTAAGCCCCTCAGACACCAAGCATGATGCAGACGAACTCACCCACACACTTTGTTTACACTTCTGGTTCATTGAGGAACTAATAAATTCTGGAGTCTGATTGCTTCAGCTCTAACGTTTCAGTCGTATGACACATTTCACATGGTAAAAAACATCCACTTACAAAAATTAAACAGGTGATTTGTTACTGATTTGCTGTAGCAACTGCTTCAAACAGGTCCTTCACATGTGTTAAACTCAAAACGCTGGAACAAAAATTCAACCTACTAGAGCACAGATGGGCAACCTTTATCACAGCAGGGGGCCACAAAAATGTGGTTGCCCTAATCAAGGGCCACATTATCAAACATTTAAGGATTTATTTGTTTTTGTGGCCATTTTGTATATATTTTTTTCCTTTCATTTATTTATATACGTGTTCTTGTTTTGTGTATTTTTGTTGTCATTTTGTGTATTCCCCTCTTTGTGATCGTGTTGTTTTTTTTTTTGTGAGTTTTTAGTATGGTGTGTGTTTTGGAGTCCATTTGGGTATTGTTCTGTCATTTTGGAGATTTTTGTTTTCATTGTGTGTGTGTGTTTTCTAAGTAATTATGTGTGTTCTTGTTAGCAATTTGGGTTTTTTTTTTTTTTTTTTTTTTTTTTTTTTGCCATTTTGTGATTCACTGTGGTTAATTTGTGCATTTTTGGAGTCATTTTCTATATTTTTGTTTTGTGTATTTTTCTGTCAATTTGGGTAATTCTGTTGGCAATTTGTTTGTCTTTTTAATCATTTTGTATATGCTTTGATTTTTGTGTCTTTTTGTTGTCTTTGTATTTTATGAGCCAATTTGTACATTTTTGGAATCTTTGTGTATTTTTGTTGTTTCTTTGTGTGCAATTGCTGACCTTTTGCTGTTATGTGTGTTTTTGGAGCTATTTTGTCTATTATGCTGGGCTTTGTATTCCTTTGAACTAAAATGAAAATGAGAGCTGCTTGTGGCCCCCAAGCCACCACGATGCCCATGTCTGCAAGCTTATAACCCAATCCGCGGAATGAGGTTGTACAGATTAAAAAATGCAAGCAAAGCATTGACAATTGATTAAAACACCAAATGTTATTGAGTTTTACCAGTGGTCAAATTGTGCTAAGATTGAACCATTAGGGCTTAATTTTGGAAGACGTTCACATTGATTCTGATAGAAAGGCATCCTAATTTACAACAATGGACTGTATAGCTGCAAATCTACTCAATATTAGGCATGCAGTGGGGGCATAATAATATGGCTTAGTATGAAAAAAATCCACCCTGTGCCAATCACATAGATTTTTTATATACATTTTTATCTGAATTAACTATTATTCAGCTCAAAAATGGTTTATTGCAAGATCACTATTGGACCTGATCCTTTTCACAATAACTTTGCATGTTCTGTCATAGTTTGAATGTCCTTTTATTGAGAATGTGCAGCAATTCAGGGTCAACTAGCCACCCTGAACTGTATTTTTTGCTGTATGGTGACAAATTAATTCACCTTTTAAAAGTTTGGATTTTTTGAATTTGTAGAAAAAGTTGTAAAAATGCATGATGGTACCTTCTTTTTACAGTCAAAGGATGGTACCACAGGCTGGGTCTAGTTTTCTAAGAGATTACCCAAACAACAGAAATGTGCTTTTTAAAACTCTTTTAGGTATTTTCAGATGAGATATATTTGCTACAAGTTGGCAAGTTAGTGAAAAGCAAACCATGACATTGTGTCCACGGCTATGTCTGTGGCTTCCGATCACTTTTCCACTACAAACCTCGCACGGAACTACCAAGTCCATATACGGACATTAAGGGGCGTGGCCGGATGTTGCCTTATTTGGAGTTCCCACTTCATACTCCAGGTCAAACCCAGTGTGTGAGTTTACAAAATAAAACACTGAGGATATTGACAGAAGATGGTCACGTTTATCAAAAAAAATAAAAATAAAAAACATCTCAACATAAACCCATCATAATGTTATAATGTCTCTGTCTGAGTTTTACTAAACAAAAGCAGGGTGGGGTGGAGAAAAGATAAAGCTTTGCAATGTGTGTGTGTGTGTGTGTGTGTTGGGGAGAAGGGAAAAAAACTAACAAACAACTAGAAAAAGTTTGGACACGTAACACAAAGTAGTTTTTGTGTGAGAAACAAACTGCTAGCCATAACATAATAGCCGTTCCCTTTCTTGCTCACCGACATCAGACGCTCACTGTGTGCCTGATAGTCCCCTGAACGCATCATAAAGTCTGACAATAATAAAAGATAAGGGCGCTCCTGGATCTCGCTTTATCTTTTCCACAAGGTCGGGAGCCACTTCATCCCAAAGAGAGCTGGAGCTGTATCTGGTGGGTTCTGCTCTAAACTTTCAGCTCTATCTGCCGGAGCCGTTGAGCCTCCACTGTATACTTTCCGTCGGGCTGACGCGCTGGAGAGCCTGCTGCTGCTGGGCTCCCGTGTCCATATATGGTCATCTACGTCACCAAAAAGTTCCATCCCCCTATTTAATACAGGCGGACTGGAGTCCCCTATCCAGCTCCAATAGAGCAAGTGGAGCAGCTCTTGTGAAACCAACACCACCAGCACCACCTCCACCTCCTTCATTGATTCCCATTCCCCCACAAAGCGGCCACGCAGCTCCTCCACACTCATCATCACATTCACAACAACAACAACACAGGCACAGGCTGCTCATCCTCCAGCGGGGAAACTCGGATACCTTCAGGATCCTCAGACTCATCCACACCTGTGTGTTTTCCCACTTTGACAACACCTGGTGTTTCTTCTTCTTCTTCTTCTTTCCTCCATCTCCTCTGTTGGATACCGGCGTGTGACCGTCCGTCCTCTGTAGATGTCGGACTGAACTTCACTGCTATGACAGGGAAACTAGCGGACAAGATCCCTCTTACCATGAGCAGTTTAATTAACACGATCCCTGACAGTCTCTACCCAGAAGAAGACATCCCGACGTCTATGAATATTTTCAACAGTACGGAATCTGTTAACCACTATTCACAGATGAACACAGGTAAGACTTCTATCGGGAAAGTGCTTGAAAAGTGCGATGAGCGGGACGGCAACAGTTGTCTGTGGCGGGGATGGATGGAGCACCTGTTGGCGCTCCGTCTGTTGCGCACGGTGCCTGGTGTCTTTTTCACGCATGCAATTATCTACTATTTATTTATTTTTGCATTATTATTATTTTTTTATTCCCACGTTAGGATAAATTTAAAAAAGAAAGAAATAATCGCATGTATTTATTTAATTTTTTTTATTATTTTTTTTTTTAATCACATTTCCAATATATTTTCTGTCAGGATTTTAAACGCGCTGTGAAAACACAAAGGCCGACCTTTTTATTAACCCGAACGAAACACGAATAGAAATCTCGATTGTCGCGACTTTGTTATCAAACTTGAACTATTTAAGTTTGAATCTGTAAATTGTGCCGCTGTTCCTGTGTGTGACTGAAACGTGTGGTTTAAGCATGAACCGTCACGTCATTTGTGAACCATAAACTCCTCATGTCCAAATGATCCTATATGGACAATGACTTTCATTCACAACATTGACATGTCATAGTGAATTTAAGTAGGCGTGCGGGGTTCAACTATATATACGAAACATGAGGCCCGATAAAATTACCTTAATATAAATATACCTGGATAATCTACAGTAAATGACTGCTTTAGTTTTATTTTTACATTTGCGCATATTTGTGAATAATTAAAGCGGCTCCAGCTCTATAAGTATTAAAGCTTCATCTGACTCAATATACAAAATATCTCTCTCTTTTTTTTAAATTCTATAACAACCTGACAATATAAAATATTAAAATCATTTCAACGTCGTTATTTTACCCTTTAAACCAAACGTATTTTAAAATTGCCTAAATTGAGAATATTTCTGTTTTATTTCTCTCGGACGTGAATCCATGCAGCTCCTCCCGTCAACGCGCACAGAACACAATATTCTTTGTCATATATGAATTAAATCCATGCGCCTTAAAGTTTTACGCACATGTTTCAATTCTGAAAACACTTTCATGACCAAAATGTATTTAATGTGAGTGTTTAAAATAAAATCAGGGTTTTATTTATTAAAAAAAAAAAAAAGTGAGTTCACGTTATTGTGTTTAGATTTCATCTAAAAAAAATAAAAATAAAGCTGTAATCTGTAAAATGGTGCACCTATCATCATTTTTGTATACAGGTTATTTAGAGGAAATAATAGGTGAAGGTTTTAAGAAGTGCCACACTCTCACAGGTGAAGCAGGTGTGTGCTGTAACCTTTAAAAAGAAAAGACTTTATTTTGTTGCCCTTCCTTTTGTTGAAAACCCTCCATCACTTAAATCGTCTCCTGAAGATGCGGACATTTCTGTCAAATATTATTTTATTTTTTTTTTATGTTTCAATCAGAAGCTCATTTTCTAAATGTCACATCCACTAAAATCATTGCTCTCTCTCCTGGCTTTAATACTATTGTCCAATGCAGATAATTTTGGTTTCATTTTATTATAATTTGCCTTCAGCTAAATTTCAATAAGCTGTAATTATTGTAATTGTGGTAAATATATAAGCACTCCTGTATACGGTTCCCTTAAAAAATGAAACGAGGGCATCTGTTTTAACTCCGGTTGAGGCAAGATCCACACACTTATCTCTTAATTTATCTTCTGCTGTGATCAGCGTGTGTCCATTTAGAGCGTTATTGTTATATTACAGTGAGAAAACATTTATACAAACTAAATAAAAACCAAAAAAATCCTCTTGAGCGACTTGAGCTGCAAATAGGTTTTTGAGTGTACAGTATAAGCACGATAAATGTGATGTCTGCTTTTTAATCCCCTCCCAGTTTTAAGGAAATCAAATCTTGCCATTCAGTTTGTCTGTCCTCCTGAGGGACACGATGACTAGATCAAAGGGGGTGCTTAGGTCTTGATTTCTGAGAGCCTGTGGGATCTGAGAGAGAAAGAGAGGAAGGGAGAGAGAGAACGAGTGAGACTTTAGTCTCTCAGATGCAGCAGTCAGTCACTTAACTTACAGGTCTGTCAGCGATCACATTTCTTCATGAACTGTATGGGAAATCTTTTTATTTTAATTTTATTTGTTTCATCTTTTCTGCTTAATGACGGCGATCTGCTAAAAAGCTCTGTTTTTATTGAAAGGACTGCCACTTAAAGTTCCCACAGATTTACCCATGCTGTACATTTTTGGGGACTCTTTTCACATTTGTCACATAATGTGACTTTCACATGCTTTTTTTTTTCTCTCATATGATTGTATTTCATACTCATGTAAAAAGCTTTCACTAAGGTTTGGTTGCTCATTGTCTTTGTTATTATACACTTTTGTCCAGATAACATCATGGATCTGGGAATGGGGAGCGAGAAAGGAGCGTCAGAGATTCAGTATGGATCGAGCTTCCAGTCGAACCGCAGCGGACAGACTGTCACCTATCTGGGAAAGTTTGCCTTCGACACTCCTCCGTCTGGTGGCATTGGTGGATCAGGCTGGTGCTCTGATAACAACATCATTAGCCTGGTGAGCGCAGGGATCCTGGGGGTTTCTCCGTCGCCTGGCACTGTTACCACGCAGACATCATCCTCCGCAGCCAGCATGGGTGGACAGACGTCAGATATGGAGCAGGTTTATGGGCCGCCACTGCCTGCCTACTCCACCTGCAGTGACCTGTACCAGGACCAGGTCTCCTTCCACCACAGCCCGGCCACCAGCACAGCTCTAGCCTACCCTGGCAATGACTATCACTCCACATCCAAAGCCTCTATGGATGGCAGTCTTTTCTCCATGATCCCCGACTACAACCTCTTCCATCACCAGGGTGAAGTTGGTGTGATGGAGCACAAACCCTTCCAGACAATGGACCCGATTAGGGTCAACCCTCCACCTATCACACCCCTGGAGACCATCAGAGCCTTCAAAGACAAGCAGCAGATACACCCTGGATTCATAGGCGGGCAGCAGCACCCGCCTCAGCACCACCCTCCTCCACAGACTCTCACCCTTAAACCCATCCGACCTCGGAAGTACCCCAATCGGCCCAGCAAAACCCCAGTACACGAACGCCCTCACGCCTGTCCGGCAGAGAACTGTGACAGGCGGTTTTCACGTTCAGACGAGCTCACGCGCCACCTTCGCATCCACACGGGTCACAAACCCTTCCAGTGCAGAATATGCATGCGCTCCTTCAGCCGGAGTGACCACCTGACCACGCACATCCGCACGCACACAGGTGAGAAGCCCTTCTCCTGTGAGTTCTGTGGACGCAAGTTTGCCAGGAGCGATGAGAGAAAGAGACACGCAAAGGTTCACCTGAAACAGAAGGACAAGAAGCCTGTTGATAAGAGCAGTGGTCCAGCAGGCAGCCACAGCTCTCCCGCCAGCTCCTGTGGTGGACCAACAGTCACAGCATCATGACCATCAGCACATGCACTGGGACCCAACCATTACAGCACCACATAAAAAAAGACTTAGGAAGAAGGAACCTCGTCCGATATGAAATAAATAGGTGACTCTTTTTCCTCTCTTTTACAACCCCAGCTCATTTCATTTCCTTTTATTTTGAGATGCCTTTAGTTTAAGTCGGAGTAGAACGGCTGCAAGGTCCTCTTCTTCTTTCAAGCAACTCAGAGCCTCAGCTACTGTAACACAGTGCCAACTAAAGAATAGCACATCCTGTCCACTGTGTATGTGTATAGGGTTTTTTGGAATGAATCCGCTTTTGTATATTTCACTGAAATCCTCTTAATTGGGTTGAAATGCACACAAGTTGATCACAGAGCTCCATTTAAGGCTGAATTGTCTGCATTAAATTAATCAGGCTGTTTCAAAGTGCAATTGGTTTGTATTTGTGTACTGTCATGGACACCCTATTAGTGGCACTTGACTGTCCGTATGTTGTTTTGTTGAGGTGTAGTGTTTTGTTTTTGTTTTTTTTCTATTTAAATGTTGTTTTCTCAAAGAAACGTGTGCCAAAAGCATTGTGGTGATGCAGCCAAACCTGGTTCTGAAAACTGTGTCTGACATTTGCCAAACAAGACAGTGAGTAATTTGAGCCTCAGCATCAATGTTGTTGAGTTTCTGAAACAACCACGATCATTCATTGCAAAAAAAAAAAGAAAGAAAAAAAAAGAGACATAATTACCTTTAGTGAGGTGAAATCTAAATATTAAGTCAATGGGTCACACAAAATAAACTGGCATGTGTCTCGTCACGAAACAAACACGCCTGCAGCAACCCATGCCTTTGCCAATACTTATTTATTTGTAGTAAGTGTGACTGATTTTATGTTTTTAATTGTCTCTTTATGTGCCGTTTCCCCGATGTGATTGTTTTTTTTTTTTTTTTTAAAGCTCATCAATGCAGTTCATTTCTCAGCTATCTTGGGTTTTACAGTTATATGCAATATAGTCGCAAAAAATGCCACCAATTCATAAATCAAATGAACTACGTGCACATTTAGAAAGAAAGAATGAACTCAGTTAACATGGAACATTTGGTTGCAAATGCAGCAGTTTGGAAAGCAGAGACGAATGAGCCCCCGCGTCTCAGCGTCACAGTGTAAAAAAAGACTACACTGTCTGCTTTTACTCCCCTAAAGATGTGCAGTGTGTGTGCGTGTGTGTGTGTGTTACAGGAAAAAAAAAACATATATATATTTTTTTCCCAATCTATGTTTACATTTCTTTCTAATTAAGGCAGACTGAGCTGTGTAAGGTGTTATTGTTTTTGTACACATTACAAATATGTATGCAGGTAGCTACAGTTACACTTTCACTTTTGTACTCAAATGTCAAATGCACCAAAACCCAGTATTAAATTGTGCATATATGTGCATGCCCTCGTTCGCACTATGTAAATACAAATGTCTTCATAAACGAGATCTTACAACCGACTGAGTGCTTTGTGCAGGATGTTTCTTAAAGCTTTTAGAATTGTTGGTAGAACACACACAAAAAAAATAATAAATAAATCACTGCAAAATTATCAACTGCATTAGAGCAGTGCCAAAAATGATGTACTGGCTTTTATTTAAATAATAATCATAATAATAATAATAAAAAAGAGGATATCAGAGTGAATTGGTATAGGAAAGCATCTGCGTGTTTTACTGAATAAATACAGTTTATGTATCTTCATTATAGCAATATATGTATTTTAATGAATACGCCCCCCCCCCCCCCCCCCCCCCACTGTATAAAAGGTCTGGTGTGACTGAGCATGTCATAAACAGCACACAATAGATGGAAATGACAATAATATTTATACATTCCATTCCCATCTGTGCGTGTATTATCTCTGCAGTGCTGATAGAAGGAACTACTTTTAAACTGTGTTAAATTTATTCCTGCCAATGGTTTGGCTTCGATCGTGAGAAATTCACACTAATATTGATGTACAACATATCTGATTTTTTTTTTTTTTTTTCTAACATTAAATTATGGAGTTTATTCTAATCTTTTGTTTCCAATTAATAACAATGTTCAATATCATTTTTGCCCAAAGTGTATTGTGGATTTTTTTTGTGGAGAAAAAGAAAATGATCATAACTGGTAACTTAGTGAGACATTTTCACCCAATGCAATAAACACATTACATGCAAACAAAGCAAAAATAAGTAAAAAAAAAAACAATCATATTTGTCAGAATACGAGGGCTGCAGATACTGGGGTCATTTGTGTCATGAGTGTAAAATATAGATATCAATAGTTCAATACTAGTTTGTAAAACAACGACGTGAAGATAATATTTCCTCCTTATTGGATCAGCCACATGAAAATAATAAGTTATACCTGATTTCCCTCCTGTGACTCTCTACTGAAAGGATGCGTCATTTGTCTATACACTAGCAAAGCTGCGGCAATCGCAGCGCGTATAGAAATGAGCTTCCTTGACCACACTTTATACCCTTCCTGTCACAAACCAGTTTACTACTGAGCTTTCTGCCAAGTGCCAACTAGTTTATCATGAATCTGGCCTCAGAAGGTCTTTTCTCAGGTCACGTTTGCGAGTACATGACGAAAACTGACACATTTTGAGATATCATACAGGCACTGTGACATCTAACAGCTTTTTGTGACAGCAGCACATCATTCTTTGCCGAGGTCGACTTCATTTAAGCCACATATTTGGATCAGACTCAGTAAAGTGCAACGCATATATGCTATGTCACATCATTTACCATTAATATAACTAAAAACTGGGCACAATGATAACCGTGTACGACAGTGAATTCAACATTGGTACCTTATCGCTCTAATTGTGACAGATGCAAACATATTTTTACATTCAAATGATGAGAAATCCCAAATGTTTATTGACGTCTAGTTCATGGAAAGGACGAATCAAGATACGCGCCCTTCAAAACTCATACATAATAGTGGGAATAAACAGTTTGGGTTGCATTGCAATGTAAGGCAGAGAATACAGTAAACCTTCTAAACAGTGAGGACATGTTAAATACACCTTTGTAAACCAACTTTTTCATCCGTCTCTTTTTCTGTGTCTCTCTTTTCTGTATCGTGGTGTTCTGTAACGAATGAACAGCTTTTTTGTTTTGTTTTTTTCTCTAAATAGCTGCATTACACTTCCCTTCAACAACAACACAGGCTGTGGCATGTTCTGCTAAACACACAAAGCGATAGATGTGCATTAAAAACCAGTTAAATACAAATCTAACCAACCTCCTGCTTCATTTGGAAAAAAATGTATGTATTGCCTTGAAATCGCCCTCTGCTTCATGTTGAATCTGAGCCAACATCGGCGGCCATCTTTGTGCCAAACTGGGTTGCAGGGTTGACTGATTAAAAACAATACACACACATTTCCACCAGAGCAACAGATTCTAAATGTGACCTCGCAACTGAAGGCAGCCCTGTGCTAATGTTTGACTTAGCCTCCGAGAAACTGGCCTCAAGCTATAGGCCATGGGCTTGGTCTCGTTCAGGAGAAGAACGGTACTAAATGTTTTTAGATAAATAAAAATAAATGAAAAAAGGGAGGGAGGAAGCTCCTGTTTGAAGATAATTTAATAATAATGTGTAGATATTACAGGCTACTCTAGTCATCTAATGGATGACGGTGGGGGGGTCGGGGGGGGGGGGGGGGCTTCAGGGATTTTGTGGTCTTCAGCAGTGACACTGGTGTTCTGATGGAGTCGATACTGACTGTTTTCTGTTGTGTTGTGTTTCCTTTCACTGCAGTATATCCTCATGTTTGCATGTGCACGGAAAAGTTCCGTAGTGCCACCCTCAGAATGCTGTGGGCGGTGCTTGTTTTCTTTATGATGCATGAAAATAAAAGTCAAATTGGGTGAAACGGGATAACCCGACGTCAATGCAAGACAATTGGAAACACACACTGGGATAACTGTTCTGTTGGCTTTTCTTTTTTTTTTTTTTTTTTTTTTTTTGTTCAAAGAAACAAGGGGGTCTTGTTAAAAAATGTTGTTGATGTCTTTAGCCTATTTCATGTTTTTATTACCTTATAATAAGGTTCTTTAATGATGAGCTGAATATTGAAATGAACTTTACTATATCCATGTGATGGGGAGATGTACTCCCCTGTTTACTCGGCACTTCAGTTTGTTGTAATGCAATTGTTTTGTTATTTCTATGTAAGTACTTGAATAAAGAAAATTATAACTTGCCCTTTCCCTTTGTCTTGCAGTGCAATTTTCATGTTCTCTGTGAGACGTAGCGTGTTGGGGTTTCTTCTGGGTGCTCTGGTTTGCTCCCACAGTCCAAAGACGTGTATTTTAGGTTCACTGGAGCTTCTAAAATTACCGTAGGAGTGTGTTTGTGCCAAGAATTGTGTGAACAAGCTGGGAAGGACTCCAGTGCCCCGTGCCCCTGAGCAGGAGGAGCAAGTCTGGAAGCAAGATGGAAGAATGGATCATGGACAATTTGCCTTCACTTTTCTTGGGTGTAGCACAAGGTCAACAATTACATTGTTGCAAACATTACAGCATGCTGATGAGGTAGAGCTAAAACCTTTAAAAGGCAAAAAAAAAAAAAAAAAAAAGGCTACTGATTTGCATGACACAAAAACAACAAATTAGTGATCGATTCACTCTGCTAATGCTAAACTGTGTTGCAGATGGAGACAAATAATGCTACTCACTTTCAGCCATCGTTGGTGTTTCTGCTGGAAAACACTGAGTCAGTTCAGGATTAGTGACAGGGCTCCGACTCTAGTAAATAGGACCACTGTGACCCAGTAACGGAGTTGCTCATCACTGGAATCATCAGACAATGGTAATGCTAATCCTAACTGACAGAAACTGTTGCTCTGCATCTGTGTGTGTGGGTTTACTTGTGGAAAAAAAAAAAAAAAGAAGAAGAAGAAGAAATGCTTAGCCAATAAGTTTTGACCAAGATTATCTGCTTGTGTTATTAATTGGTGGGTACGACATAAGAAATTAATAAATAAAAAAACAAAACAATACTACTATACTACAATAATGATAATAATTATGCATCCATCCATTTTCTGACCCCTTGTTCATTTTTTAGGGTTGCAGGGGTCTGCTGGTGCCTATCTCCAGCTCTTAATGGGCATGCCAGTCCATCGCAGGACAACACACAGACAGACAACCCCTCACACTCATATTCACTCCTGTGGGCAATTTAGAGACTCCATTCAACCTGTTTTTTTTTTTTTTAGATTGTGGGAGGAGCCAGATTACCTGGGCGGAAACCCATGCAGCACGGGAAGAACATGCAAACTCCACACAGTAAGGACCCAATTGTCCAACCCAGGACCTTCTTGCTGTGAGGCAGATGTGCTAACAACTAAGCCACCGTGCGCCCTATAATAATAATAGTAATCTACCTATAAAAGCAAGATAGGTCTGTGTGCGTGCATGCGTGTTTGTGGAGCAAATATCTACCCGACGCGGTATCTGTTCAACCTGAAACTTTGTCAACGGCTCCCAAATACCCCACATGTGTGCATGCGTCATTTTGGAGTAACTTGGTGATGCAAAATGTTCAAAAACGTTCATTTTAATTTTAAGATTACGGATCCCTCTCGGTATTGAGCGCGGTATTGAGCATGCTACTTCCGGTTCAGGGTCACCGGTTCATGACGTCATTTGGTCGCAGTTTGTTTGGGATTAAAAAAGAAGGTCAATATTAAAAACATTTTTGTACTGCTAAAAGTTATTTAAGTTAATATTTCACGGATATTTAAAATTATTCCCGTGATCCAAAACTTCCTTTATATTGCGGGTCACGGAGTCCACGTCATCCTCCGTCTCCATCACTGTGCGCAGCGGCACCTTATCACAAACTATCTGCTTCTTCAGACAGAGGAATATCACTTTTTTGTTAGCGGATGGGTCCACAACACGGCTCCACGATGATTATCTTTTGTTCTGCGCAAAGCTCTCAAGTCGGAGTAGGTGCACGCGCACGGCTGATGCACTTGTGTGTGTGAGACTGCGTCCACAGAGGAGTCCACAGACAGGTAGTGATACACACACACACACACATGGCTGATGCACGCGTGTGTGTGTGTGTGTGTGCGCCGGAAGTGGAAGATATAAGTCTGGACCTCCTTCAAATGCATATGGACGTGTTTTCAGGTTAAAAAGTTTGGTTACCCATGACTCAGACAGTAGTGGACCAGTCAAGACATGCAATAGGGATAATAATTCTATCTATCTATCTATCTATCTATCTATCTATCTATCTATCTATCTATCTATCTATCTATCTAACAAATGTATACAGTGCTCCATCATTGCCACACTGAATATAAATCTGATGCTTTTCTTGGGTCCAGATACCACAGCACACCTTCAGAGTTAGTGATGTGTTTGCTTCAATTGGTCAGTTTAGGCGCCAATAGGTGAATATATGCAATATCAGCAGGTGTTCATAGTGTTAGTGATTTTCTGTGTAAATACCAGCACCTTCAGTGTCTTCTAACGTGGTCTAATCAGTTATTAAAAACGTAGGCGTTGCAGATTTAAATGGATAATATTATGAATCACATTCCAGAACTGGTATTATTATAAAGCAAGCATAAAGATGGTAATACTTTCATAATAAATGACGATGAGGGATATTTGCTGGGCTTTAGTGACAGTGGTAAGAGGAAACACCTCGCGGCTGAGCGGTGAACTTCCTGTTGGGTCCTCGGCTGTCGCTGCTTGAAAAAAATAAGGAATGTTTCTCTGAAGACCGGGAAAACTACTGGAAATAAACCCATAACAGAAGTTTCCTCACAATGAGCTGGTACGTATGGATTCCCAGTTAGCTGCGCACTGTTTTAAATCAAAAGCTGACTAGGAGCGACTCGTCCCGAAGGAAGCTGAGACTTGACAATTAGTCCGGGCTATGGCTATTTACTGGCAGCTCTACTCAGACAAGTCCGGAGTTAGCTTTAGCATCCTTTAGCCACAGCAGTGCGAAGAACTACACAAACTCATTTGGTGACCCTGTCGTGTCTAATTATGCTATGATAGGCTTTTTTTTTGTTAATCATAATGTGTATAGCTTGTTTGTTTAAACTCCCACACTTAAATGTACTTTATTTAAGGTGACCTAACTGACTTTTCCTAGCATGTTAGCAAGCTGTCAGCTAGCTTGAACTTAGTAGCCTACTTTGCAGAGTAAATAAAAATGAGACACCCTTAAACAGTTAATAATAATGTTGTCCTTCCTCAACCAACAGAATTTAAGATTTATGTTGAAAACACATAAGCCTAGCTTACTGAAAAAAGTGAGTCTTTTAATTCTTCATTCACATGAAAATAACAATTTCAAGTTATACACTGCTACACATTTTGCTTTAACTAAAATTTCTAAATGCTAATTCAGAAAGATTTTTTCCAACAAAAAATAAGAGAGAGAAATTGGAAAATTAACAAATGAATATATGGGGTTTATAATGTTAATTTTTAGTTAAAAATTATAATCTAACAATGATGATGTAAAGGATCTTGATTAGAACATGAACTGAAAATACAGGGTCAGGTAATTAATTCCACATCAGTATTTAGTTTGTTGTTTTGATTGATTAGATGCAATTGCAGCACTTTACCTAAAAAGCACATAAACACAGTTGTATTCATTCTTTTCGCTAAATGTCAGGATCACGCACAATGAAAAATAGTTATTTAATGTAGACTGATCCTGATTTTGGGGCCTTTCAGTAGCATCTCTTCCAAATAACAAGAATCCTGTAGGATCAGCCACTGCTGACGTTTATCTTCATTTTGTGTGAACTTTTCAGGTTTTCTTTGACCTTGCAGTTGCATTTACTCATTTTTACTCAATTAACTTTTCACACTGTAAAATCACATATATCTATATGACTTTTGCCTTAACTTGTGCCTTGCGTCAGCTAAGTGCATGCAAACCTAATGAGGAGAAGCAGGCTTCGTCTTTAGTACAGAATAGGAGAAAAAATAAAGTTAAGTATGCAAGCATGCCAGGTTTTACAGTGGCTTTAATGAGTACATGTATGGTGGATCTGCACAAGCCCAGTAAACATGTAGTTTTTCCAAATAAACAAATCTAAAATTAAAGATTCATGTGCTTTATGGACATTGAACACCCAAATTACAGTCAGAATATAGAGATGATCTGAGCTACGTTAACTGAGTACACTGCCAGCTTTGACTAATATTTCTTTTGTTTTTATCTCATTATATATTTCAATTAGTATTTTTCACAGTCAGTTGAAAATACATGTTATAGTTTTGACTAATAAACTGAGCTTTGCTATACTTGCACTTCATGTGTATGGTCATTTACCGGTACGCTGTTGAGCGTAGGGGCACCGACGCTTTAATTTTGATCTCCTCTAGATAATAGTAATAATGCATTGGATTTATATAACGCCTTATTTTGGTCATTCAAAGCACTTTACGGAATGATGTTGCCCCCTACTGTGCGTTTTCAGAGGCGTTGGGGGCTTTTCTGTAGTTTTTTTTTTTTTTTTTTTTCAATCGGTAGTGTCGTAATAATTGATGCACACTTGGACACTAAAGGGACTTACAGGCGTGCACGGGTTGTTTTAACTCTTTAATCTGCATAACTGAGTAACACTGGGTGCATGTACCGCTCCAACCACGTGCCGGCGCGCAATCACACTGATGAGAAAGTCACTCTATGAACGGCCTTTGGTTGTGCACAACAGAGCTGAGAATACCTGAAACGTGCACTGCACAATACGCATGGTAAAAGGACTGAAACCAGTTGAAGCGCTACTGGTGAGCTCATAATGACTGGTTAAATGTGAACTTATCATTGTATAACAGGGCTCGAAACTGTGACCAAAATGGTCGCATATGCGAGTATTTGTTCTGTGTGTGCGAGTGAAAATTTTATCTGGTTGCATCCGTGCGAGTACGTATAGGGTGACATTATTTTATACGGAGCGGCTGAGCGCTTTGTGACTTCCCACAGAGTGCACTTCTCTTTCTCTCCCTCTCTCCACGCTGCGGGATTACCGTAAAACCATCTATAAACAGGCATTGCAAATTTGCTGGCGGCTACGTTGACCGAGGATTTCGGAGTGGAGGCTGGCTTGACCGCAGTGCTGCGGGTGAGGAGACGGTGCGCGCTCATGCAACTTGGCTGCGGGTAATGCAACGGTGAATGCGCCGAGTATAAACGCCATTGTGCACCTTTGGAGTGCACGCGGTTCGTGAACAGAGCCAGGCATAACGAGCCCTTCACTTTGTGCGCGCTCACATTGAGGGCAGGAGTAAAAAGGAAGAGCGTGCTCAGCTCAATGATAGAGCGTACACGCTTATCAGAATCAGCATGGAGGGACCAGAACTGATGGACTATGATGCCAGGCCAGATCTTCAGCTGTGGTTCTCCCAGGGCAAGGGTTTGCAACCTGTGGCTCTGGGGCCTCATGTGGCCCTTTGACTTTTGCAATGGCTCCCTATAGCTTTAAAAAAAAAATATATATATATATATATATATATATAAATAAATACTTTTTTTTCACAGAGGATATTAATGACAAATAAAATCAAGATATAACAATTTGTTAACCTAAAATAAATCACGTTGTGCAATGACTCAGCACCTTCCTACTGCACCTCCTGCAATATCTACAGACCATCAACTTTCCTGTGGCTTACCTTAAGTTTTAAATCCCTGCTAAGATAGCTAAACCAACAAAAACACTATTCTGGAAGAAAATACAGATTTTAATTGTATGCTTGCTTTATGTGTGGCAAGAAATTAGCAATTAGCATGTGTTGACCACATGATCATGTTATCAAATTCAAGTTACTATTTGTAGCCTTTCAAATACATGAACTAAAAAAGAATCATCTTTATATAGCATCGTGTTCATGTAAACTAAAATGTGTAAGGATTTGAAGATGCAAAATACTGTTTTATTTCTTGATGTCAATTTATTTAAGTTTATTTTAAACTGTCTTTAAGTTTCCATTTACATGATCAATATAAATCAAATTAAATCAAGCATTCTATATAATTTTATATATAATTTAATACACTGTATTGTCTTCATTGAGAAGGTTTTTTTTGGCTCCATGAGGACTTTAATCCAGGTGAGATGAGGTTAAATGGTTCCTTGTAGAGTAAAGGTTGCAGACCCCTGACCTGGGGAAGAGGGTTAGGAGACCCCACTATAAGAGCTGGACCCTCTGAATTTAATTCTATGGGGTGAAGCAATGCAGATGCTAAGTTGGTTATGCTACGATTAATTTAATTCAAGTGCAGCATTACTGTAAAATTAAACAAAACAGAATACATGTAACCTGTTGTTATGCTTTGCTGTTATTTGAAAAAAATGTTAGATCTTTTAAAATTATATAAAATAATGACCTGTTGTTTCAGCCTCTGCTTGTTGCAGAAAAACGTAATATTGACACTAAAACATGAAAACATTTAGCAAATATATCTTGAGTCATTGTCAATCTTTACTTCATACAAAACTACGCTACGCCAGTTAAGTCAACTATTCATCAGCATGCATGTCTATGCTGTACTCTCTCCCCACACCCGCTCGAAAAAAAGGTGCAACCAAATTCTGTGCTGAGAAAGTTGGTCACACTAGTGTATAATTCATTTTCTCTGTTCATTTGCTGAGTTAATTAAGTTGTTTATATGAGAAGAGGAAAATAGTTTAAAATTTCCTTAAAACCTTGTTCATGTATTTAAGGGCTGAAATAAGTTAGTATTTAAAATATAGCAAATTCCTCTTTAATAAAATTCAGAGTGAAAATTGAAATTGTAATATCTATAATTGATATAGACATAAGGAAAATGATTTCAGGTTATAAAAGTAGACCTAGTTTTCTGTTTGGTTAATGTCTAATTTTACAGATTATTTACCTGCATTGATTTAATTAAAAAAAGTTTAAAATATACTTTTACCAAATTGTCACTGGAAAGAATAAAAGTAAGAACGAGTGAAATCCTGAGTTTGGTCAAGTCCTTCCTTTTTCTAGTGTGGGAAGCCATGACGTTATAGAGACACTCGACACATAAATTATTATTGCAATATACTACTAATTATATTTTAATTTACTACTTTGAATGCACTCATTTCATAATACAGAGGCAAACTCAACATAGAAACAATTCTTTGAAAAAAAAAAAAAACTGTTCTTAAAAAAAAAAAAGACTGACAAAGGCTGTAGGACAACATTAAAACAAAGAAACAGCGAGAGGAAAATGGAGGGCTTTCTTGTACGGTCACCCGTGGCTGAGGTGATATGGTGGAGGGGTCATGTCCATCAAGGCTCAAAAATACTCAGGGCGGCCCCGCACACAACGGACTCTGCGCGGACTGTCCGCTCTCCTCAGAGGTTACATACATGGGCGCACCACCGCGTAGAAGTTACCATTACAATCCTACATTTCCCATGATTCTTAGCGCTTCTCTAGTCCTTGTATTCCTGGGATGTGTTTTAAAGATGTCAGTACTCTCCTAGCTCGTCTGCCAGTCTCTCCTCTAAACTCGTGTTAATCTCTGCTGCTCTGTTAGACAAGGAGGGTGAAATGTAGGTCGGTGTTACATTAAATGTGGGTTGATACAATGCCGAGCAGTGTTTTGTGTGGCACCAACGACACGGAGAAGTCAGTGCAATCGTAAAAACTGAGCTTTGTATTTAATTGGCCTTGCGGTTGTCCGCCTGATTATGTTTGAGCCTTAACAGTCCCAATATTACTGCGGATCTCACATAATACCTCATTTAAAATTGAAAAACGCGTCTTCGAATCAGTCTTGTCTATGCAGTGTCTGAGTATTTATTAGTGGATGATCAATACCAAGCATGAGTAACTCTAACTCCATTCATTATGACCCTTCACCAACGCAACAAATAACTTTTGGCTTTAAAGTAATGTTGTAACAAAAATGTAAGAATTCCCTACGCTGTAAAAAATTCCTGGTGACAACTGGTCCATGTTGAAGTTGAAGTAATCTAGTGTCAAACTTTTTCCAAAATGCAATAAAACAAGAAGATTAGAACAACTCACATTTTCAAATCAAATTACTTTTACTAGTATTTGGGAAGGCGTGTCATTTTTTATCTCCATGACCATCAACAAGGTGGCGTCACTTCAGTCAGCCAGTCAATAGCTGGCAGGCGACGCTTCTACCAGCACGCACTGCCGAACACTAGGTCAAGAGAGAAGTGCTTGTCCAGTGAAAAGAGTCCTTTATTGGCTCTGCTGACTGATGCATTCCAGCAGGGCCTGCACACTTGGTACTATGACGTTAGGGGTTTGACTTTGGGGTCATCATCAAAACAATTCAACTTCCAAACATCTTCAACTGGTCCTCTGTACTCAGTGGAATATCTGAGGTTGAATGATGCACTATCTCTCTAATGATGATGTACACATTTGCAGTTTCACTAAGAAGCCATTAGTTTCTTCACTTGATGCGCGTTGCATCCCGGATAGCGAAGACTATTCTCTCTTTGTTCTTGCCTACGTGCTTACTTGATGGCGATGACGTTTCTCCTATTACGTGTAAGATCAGATTCAGATAACACTTTGAATGCAGTGTTTAAAATGGATGTCAAAATGTGTAAGTGCAGCCTTTAATAAAGCTGATGCTGAACATTTTCAATCATTTAATATTACCCATAAATCCAAAACCTTGGTCATCCAGTGGTAATATTAACAGAATCTAGAAAAAAATATTCAAAAAGATTATAAAAAGACAGCAGAACTATAGGTGAAATGCAAATAATTTATAAGAATTAAACACTCCTAAAAGTTGTGATGTGTGTGATTTTTTTTTTTTAAGGATTTTTTGGGCTCTAGTGGCCTTTATATGACAGTTGCTTGACAGGAAAGGGATCAGAGAGAGCAGGGAATGACACGCAGCAAAGGGTCCCAGGCCGGGAATCGAACCTGGACCGGCTGCAGGTGAGGAACTACAGCCTCCGTACATGGGGCGGGCGCTCAACCCACTGAGCTACACACCCCAAAAAAAATAAAGGAATATTTTTCAGTCATTTGTCGACATTCCCATTTTGTAAAATAAATCGTGAGAAAATCGTATCGTGAACCCAGTATCGTGAATCGAATCGTATCGGGAGTTGAGTGAATCGTTACATCCCTACTTATTTTGTAGTGTGGAGTCTTAGAAAAGGCTTGATTATTAAAAAAATAGACCCATTTATTATAAACCAATGGATTACATATAATTAACCTTTTAGAATAAGAATATTATGTGATTGAATGAAATAAAATAGAAGATATTGAAAAAATAAATAAAAAAAAACAATATATATATTATATCACAGATTTTAGATGCAGTCCGATAAAATCCGATATTCGTTTTCTGGTTGATATCGGACCGATATCTGATATCAATATTGGATCGGGACACCCCTAATTAAAGAGAACATTTCCCGTGCTATAGTTTTGGACAGAGGTTTGAAGGTTTCTTTCTGATGTCATTTGGACATCCTTTATTCCATCTTTGTCAAAATATTTCACTGCGAATATTGACAGATAAGTTTTAAATATTGGTTTTCCTCTTGCTTGGTTTCTTTTTTTTTCCAACCTGACACACCCACCAAACTGGTCCCAATATTAAGTCAAGAACAGCGTTTGAATATGGTGCAATTTTGTAAAAAAGAAAGAAGAACAAAAAAAGTCTGATCAATTACAGTAATTGTAGTTTTAATTGTTGTTCCTTGTTAATCTGAAAAGCTTTGCATATCACAGCATGCCATAAACAGGCACTTAAAACAAAATTGCTCCATCACTACATTTCATCATAAGATGCATGGCAACGGTTTGTTTGTAGCCTGGTTGGTTGTGTATCCAGTGTGAGTCACTTTCTGCATTTGTAGTTCCTGCCGGAGGAGTGAGTTTGTCAGTCAGAGTCACATTATGGCCTCGCTTTTAATTTTAATGTGTGCCAACACATACCAAAGTGTTTTATTGCATTGACTGAACTTTTTAAAAATGGGACTGAACACAACTACGTAGTTATATTTACTGTAGTCACAAATTGCTAGATGGTGGTGATCGGATCTCTTGCTGAAGTTACTTGACTGTTGTTATGAAGACTGATAGCCAAGTGTAGCACGTGGTTTACTTTTAGTCGTCATGGGGATTGAGACTTTTCACTGGCATGAATCAGCTTTATTTCGTTAGGTGCTCTCTGTCAGCTTGTGAGTGTGAACTCACTTGCCTGTCCTGTGTCTAAATGCATTCATTGACACTAGAGGTCATTTGTAAACATGTGATTGTTTCTAGAAAACATGCCATTGTGTAAACTTAGGCTACTTAGTTTTTTTTTGACAAAAGAACAACAGTTGAAAAATGAATACCTACTGTTAAGTAGTGCTTGATTTTAATGTTGTGGTTTAGTAGTTGTGGGAGGCATTGTTGGTGTTAACTTTAAAGCATGTGTCAAACTCAAGGTGTGAATCTGGCTCTATTATCCCATTTGATTCACAGTGAAATGTTGTTAAAAGTGCAAAAAACAGGGGAAAAGCTTCACCATTTGGTAAATCGTCACATGCTGCAGTTCATTTTGTGATTTATTAAGCTGAATGCTTTACGCCTTAGACACACTGATGTTGACTTTCCATATTTCTTCTTTTTTTAAAAAAAAAAAAAAAAAAAGCCAGCATTTTTCTGATTACGCCCACTCACGATCATATTGAACCGTATCATGACCGCTAAACAATGACTTGTACACTCGTGGTAAAAAAAGATTGTGTGAAAATTGAAGCAGTTTAGTTATAGGGAAGGTATTCAGTTCAGTTTGAAAACTGGCTACATACGCATTTAATTGATGCACTGTGACGCAGTAGTGTATCTATTAGGATCCAAAGAGTGGTGATGATGAGTCAGATAGATGGAGTTGACTAACTTCTGTGGTTATTTTCCATGTCGGCCCACCCAAACAATGACATAGTGAGTGAAACCTCGTCCTGGAGTTGACCTTGTTTTTGCTAAAACGAGGTCAACCAACTAAAGCAAAACTAGTGAAACAAGTTTAATTTAACATGTACACCCTCCTGGAACTCTGTGTATTTTTTTGATATTTATTAGTGGATTAGTCATGTGTTTTTTAATATAGTTGAGTATTGTGGATGATCTTCCCCACACATCAGTAGCTCACCCTTGTTGCACAACGGTGGCCTACATCACACCCTCTATTTTCCATCTCATTAATCTACACACCTTTCTTTTGACGCAGCTGCTGCCTCACCTTACCTGTCAGCAGCAACTGTCCATCACGAAGCTTAGATTTCAGCCCATTAGTGGCACATCAATGTAGCCTAGAGCCAATCACAGGGGTTCAGCAAGTTTGGGTTTTTTTTCCATCTCAAGGCAGAAGCAAGACTCCAACTTAATAAGGTAGAGACAATGTTTTGAAACAAGGATAAAACATTGAAGGAATTTGTTCCTTTTTTGCTTTCAACCTAGAGTGAAAATCTATCTTAAGTAAAGAAAAGTTGTAGAGCTTTTGTAGGGAAACCAAACATTATGACATGTTTTTCTATTGATTGTTTCAGTCTTTTCTGTGCCATTTTCCATCACAGCATAGAAAGATGGGACTGACTGATGTTCTGTAAAGGGCTTTCTTTTTTTCTGATGCACAATATATGATCTGTGTTTGATGGCTAGCCGGGGTCATACACAGCAAAGCTGCACAAAGGAGCGGGGACACCCACTTTTGTTAAGTGATATCCGCCTGCAGTGGGAGCCAGATGTGATCAGGGATGACATGAAGTTAATGTTCAGGGCACTGACTGCATGCTTGAGAGGAGCAGGGATTAACAGGCTCATATTGTCTGTCAGTGAGGCACTTGCCAATCCCGAGACCTCTGCTGAACTCTAGTCAGACAACATGTGGCTGATGACAATCCCAGTGTCTAATAATCTCACCTTTTAGCTTGCCATTTTTCATTTTTGATGTCTGACATCTTTTTTCCCTTTCATTTCAGGATTCCCTTTAAGATCGGACAACCCAAAAAACAGATAGTACCCAAAACTGTAAGTAGCTATGTGAACTTTGAATTATGATACGTAACAGAATTATATATTACTTGATATTATTGTGCTCATGCATTCATAATAGGGCTGCTCGATTAAATAAAAAAATAATAATCACGATTATTTTAGTCATAATTGAACACACGATTATTTGTCAACCAAAAAGTTATTCATTTTTTGTACAAAAAAACATAAAATATATTGTTTAAACATAAATACAATCATTCAAACACTAAAACCAAGTATGTTCACTTTTGCACAAAACAAAACACTTCTTGCACGTGATGTTTCTTTGCTCTAGGTCAATGGTTCCCAAACTGGGGTACGTGTACCCCTAGGGGTACTTTAACACCTCACAGGAGGTACACAGAAACATTGGTCAGTTTTTTTTTTTAACATTATAGGTTTTTCTTTTTCTTTTTTTTTTTTTTTAACATGTACACAGACTTTTTCCTCATTCGTCAATAATAATTTGTGGCACAACTCTTTAAGATCGACCAAAAGATGAAGTTCAAATTCTAAAATGACTAAAACATCAGAAATGAATGAATAAAAAGGCCTAAATTCAAGGTTAATGTTGGACGAGACACAGGAAAGAGTTTAGACGAGCCTGAAGACACAAATAAATAATATATTACATGAGCTAAGCGGTGCTTGCGATAAGAAATAAAGGCTAAGGGGTACATGGGGCAATAAAGTTTGGGAAACACTGCTTGGTAAAGTGTTGTCACTTCTTTACCAAGTGTTTTTGCTGCGTTTCTCCTGCCATGTTTCAAGACCACTAGCAACAACTTCCTCGTGTTGGCCTGCAGGCTAGCTTTGGTTTTGAGAGGGGCGGGGTGGAGGGGAGGAGCTTGCATGTGTGTGGATTAAACAACTCAAAGTTGGTATTAATAACGTGTGCGCCAAGCTTTATTATTTGTAGATGTCCGAAATAATGGGGTTGTCTTATTAAGCAAATAAAAAAAATGTATATATATATATATATATATATATTTTTTTTTTTTTTTCTCGATTATGCTATTTTTGTAATTGTTGGGTGTTATAATCAAAATTCTAATTGAATTTAGATTACTTGAGCAGCCCTAATTCATAAATGAATTGGATTGGTCAAGATCTGTTATGTGTGTTTCTGTTTTGGTTAGATTCAAAATGATCAAGTCTAAAGTATTTCTTTTTTTTTCTCTCAACACTCAGCTGTAATCCATAAGGCTCACAAATAAATGACATATACAATTGGAACAGTAGTCTAAACATTGTCAACACTGTGCCACAGTTAAATGACTTCTTGAGCTACAATTTGTCTCAACTGTTCAAGGGGGCTGAGGTGGTTACCTTGAAGTGACAGTGAGTGGGTGTGCTCCTTGCTTGAGAAAACCACTTCCACCATAATGGATCTGAACCCACGGCACTCACTGTCAAACAGCGTTTCTTATGTCCTGTGTCATTCTCAGCCAATTAAACCCCCCCCCCCCCCCCCCCCCCCCCAAAATTGTTTTGACCAGACATTTTTTTTAAATTCTGCAGTAATTTGCCTGTCTTTTATTATTCAATAGAAAATACAGGAAAAGCCACATTTTCGGTGTAGGATGTTTAAGTGGTTCAGGAAATTTGGGGCTAAAACGTAGTATTTAAAGTATACGTATTGTTAGGTCTGGTGGGTCTAATAATTAGTCCCACAAATTATTGACGATCATTGACAACAATTTTTGAGCCTCAATTAACCACAATTTAATGATAATATATCATAATCAAATGCAAGGACACAATATATAGTGCAAGAAATTAACTTATTTCTTGCACTAGCAAACAATTATATGGCTCAAAACACTTCCATCGTTTTTGTGTAAAAACTTCATATGTTCCACATGTTGGAATTCCACCTATTTTTTTACATTTTGCATGATTGAAATGTTATTTTAAATGAAATAAATGAACTTTGTCCACATTCATATATTTTCATATTTCATGAACAATGGTCATATTTGAGGGGCCGTGTGGGACCCTCGAGAATCTTTTTAAAAATCTGAAAAAAATGGACATGCTTTTGTACCCCAAAAGTAACACCTTTTTTCAACTCACCCTAGTACTCATGTGATTATGTGGTCTTACACATTGACCATATTAAATCTGTCTCTGTGTGTTTACAAATATTAATATCATCCTATAAATCAGGTTCGTCAATGTTAACTGAATATTTAAAGAAAAGCATGAACTCTTATCCCATATAATTAGTCGACTATATCTGTAATAGATTTAGTCAACCAACATATAGTTGACTAAATCTAGACTATAACTGAAATAGTCCTGATGACTAAACTTTGTCAAAAAACTAATTTGCTTTTTCATCAAAGGACTATGACTTAAACTAATTCAAAATGTGCTAAATGTGTTTTTACTTAATTCAAGCACATCTTTTTCTTGTTTTCAAATTTAAAATGATGCTGTTTTGAGACAGGTTTGTTTAAAAAGTACAAGGGCCTGTGTTTTTCAAGGCAAATGTAACATTAGGAAACATGCCTTTTGAATGTAACTGAGCATTAACAGCTTTTCTTTTTGATTCCTAATGAGCATTGTTTGCATCAGAATGTATTTTTAAGTTATGTGTTTTCTTCCAGGTGGAAAGAGATTTTGAGCGTGAATATGACAAACTGCAAAAGTAAGTTTACTTTTTCACCATTACATAAAAAAGAAGCATCTTATTTGCTTAGTTGATGAATAGAGACAATTTAATGATTCATTTTCATATCTGTATTCAGTTCTTTGTTTTTTTCTTTGAGCGAAACTAAAATATGCTTCATAGCCCCTAAAAACCAACGTCTGGGCTTCTCATAACATCTGGGCCTCGCCTCTGTTGATCACTGAAGTTATAAAAACTCCCCGAGGGCCCAACAACAGCTCCATTTTTTCTCTCAGGTTTTTTGAGTAGGAGGGCCCTTTATCAAGAAGGTGCGGTGCCAAACGACCTTATAGATGAGTCAGAGCAGCAGACATGTGCAGACATTTAGGCTCTCCACCCCAGAGATCCATATCAACTCATCATGGTGGATCTGTGGCTAATACACTACACTTTATAGACACAAAATACCCTTTATATGTTCTGCTTTTTATGTCTGCCTGATCCAAATATTTCTGACTGGATGAAGTATACCCAGTGGTCCTTAGAGCGAAGGGAGAATCTTAACACTAGAGTAATTGTGATTTCATTACAGATTGTAATTTTCAAAGTCACAAAAAGCCTATTGTTAGTTTCCTTTTGAATAAATACTGTTGATTAGAATTTCACAGAAGTAGTTAAAAGACTATGGAAAGTGTTAAGAGATGTTTTTGGAATTGGAAGTCACTTAAAAAATGGCTGCTGTACAATGTGTTTGGTTTTTCCAAGTTAATTTATGATGTAGTTATGAATGTAGGCATGCCGGTATATAATCACAGCTATGACAGCTGGGATGCATGACACAAAATACATCTCACAAAACAGAGCAGAAAGAATATGGGGGGCGAAGAATGTGAACTTGTTGTGTTGATCATATTTGTCCTAGCAACTGTCTCATTGTGCCATTGCCATATAAGGTGCGGTAATTATTCTAAAGTGACACAGTTTAAGAAATATCTCAGATTTTCTTTGGTCACATCGGTCAGAACCTTTTTTCACAGGTTGACATAAGATAAACAATTGTAGCCAAAAGAATCATTGCGAAGTATTTCCTCACATGAGAACCTGTGTTTATTATTATTTGTCATTTGTCATTTCTTTTGACCAAAAAATAAATTCACTTTATGCGATCTTAGTTATGTTTTTTTTTTTTTTTTGGTTGATTCAGATGCTCTAGTGTAGTGGTTCTAAACTGGTCTGAAGTCTGGAACCATCATTACCATTTAATAGAAAGGCGAATAATATAAAATTGACATTTGATGAAGAGATGATTCAGTTTGAACGTAAGATAGTAGGGCCCTATAAAATCAGTTGAATTTTTTTTTCCAAATTAAATTTTTTTTCTTCAAAAATTCAGTGTTTTCCACATTCATTTTTTTTATTAATTAATTAGTTAATTAATTTTCTAGTAATAATAATAATAATAATAAAAACATAATCAAACAAAAATATATGTCAAAAATAAAAATGTAATTTAAAATAATGGGTAAGCTACCATTAAAAGGTAGCTATAAGTTGAACTGATATGGATTATTCTGACTGCTCCTTTTTAGTTATTTAAACCTGACCCTGCTGCTGAAGCACACCAAACTTCTGCGGCCTCCAGCGGGCGCAATTCGGCCCCGAGCCACATATTCAGACTCGGGAAAATAAAACGCGTTCGCTGGTGCCACGTTTTCCGAGAAATGAGCACGTTTATACACCGCAATTTAGTTTTTCCCTCGAGCGGGCGCAGTTTTGACTCTACCCCGGAGGGATGCACATATCGTTTGGTCGAGCACTTTTGGAAGCATTAGCGACGCTGGAGCTGCTTTCACACTGCGCTCTCCCATAAACACAGTAAAGAGGCGGTTCGTGAGTGGGTGTGGTTCCAGCGCCTCTAACTGACACACCCCCAGCATTTCAGAGCAGAGAGAAGTGCTTGTTTTTCCATGAGTTTGAGACCTAATTTTATATAAAAACCACTCAGTGGTCAATGACACGTTTCTGTGGTGTGACAAACTCATAACTCAAATGTATTTCTGTTTTACATGGACTTTAATAGCACTGATGAGATGTGTTGCTCAAACACTTTGATTCGGTGAAGCTGACTTATGTTTTCACGAAGCGACGCAACGCTTGATGAGAAATGGGCGGAACTTCACAACTGGTCGACTCAGTATTTACGAGTGAGTGATGAGTGCTGTAGTGCAGTTTAGAAGGTGTTTTGGGTGACGGCCAGGACAGGAGGGCGTCGGGCGGTGCACCGGAATGAGTGGCCCTCAGAAATTTTCCCCGTAACAAACGTTCTTTGGGTGGGGGCCTGATCCCTCTTTTGATGGCTGGGCCACCGTGTAGAATGCAAATACATCAGGATGGTGCGGTCGGGCATGGTGGAGCGGTGGGTCTCGGGGGGCGTGCGGGAGTGCTGCTGGGGTCTCTCCGAGCGGTGTCAGCCCGGCGGGGAGTGGGGGTGCCTCTTCCCTATGGGTGTGGCTTGGTCCTTGTCTCGTCTCCAGCTTGGTGTCTGGGGGGCTGCTCGGCCGGGGGAGGGGGTTGCCTGGGCTCCCTGGCCCCCGCTCTTTCTGCTATTCTGGCTGCGTCCTCGAGTCCGGGGCAGCGCTTGGGTTTACAGTGGCATTATCTTGCACATACATCGGTCTACGATGCACTAGCATGCCTTGGACTGTGGGATAAAACTTGTAGTGGGCTTAACTTTAGACACGTTGATCCCAAATACCTGTTTCAGGTATTACCACTCACTCCTTCCCTCTGCCCACAGCCACCACCATTATAGTTAAGCCTCACGTCTACAACTTCACATCTCACTCTCACTTTACAGTAATCAACTCCTCCCCACCCTTCCATTTCTCTACCTTGAATCGCTCCTACCTGCTCTCTTCCCCCTCCACCTCTCCCCCCCACCCCCTCACCTAGGTGTAACGCTGCCCTCTCTTTTTATATTCTCCCTTTATTAAAGTGTTTCTTACCCTTCCTTAGGGAGGGCTGGTGATGGTCACAATTATGCAATAAAATAATGCAATTTATTTCATTGCAATAACAAAAAAAAAATGCATTGCTGTCTAAAAAAGATTGCACTTCTTGTCGTGTTGACCTTTGACAGCATGTGCAGACAGATAAAAAAAAAAAAAAAACATGGAAATTATAGGGCCCTAAGATAGTAATGACTCCGCAGTAGTATTTTTTGTAAAATAGTGAAAATAGTCAACTGTTTTGTTTAATAAATGGAGTTATGCCTAAAGTAATATTTGTACAACCAAAATGAAATTAAAAGCATAAAGTTTTAATCCTAAAGCCTTAAAGAAGTGTGGGAAAAATAATGACCTTTGCTTTTGGTTATCAAATCACCACCACATAGTATTAGAGATTAAATGAGCAATTCTCTGCTGCATACATTTTCTTTGTTCTTGATGAGGGAAATGCCTGCGACACACTGAAAATTGGCCCGTGACCCTTTTTCTGGGTCCTGACCCATGATTTGAGAACCTTTGCTCTGGTAGTGGCCTTGTGCAACCACATGAAGATGTGATTGCACATTTTCCTGGTGCACTTGTGTGGGGAGCAGCAGCTGTTCCAATAGGTCACTCTATTATCAGCTTTTGGAAAGAGATTTGAAGCTCACCTGGCAATTATCCAGAACATCTCTGTCAGCGCACTAAGAGTAGGGGAGATGCTACAGTATTGTGCAACACATTTTTAAGTGGGAGGCAGTGTCTGGACGTGCACAAACAAGCACTACAGAGCACACTTAGAGCATGGAGGCATTGGTTTCAGACCATGTTTGTTTACATAGTTGATGCTTTCACCCACGATCCTGAAACGGAATACTCGAGTCATGAATGGAAGAGTTTTGCATATACGCTGCTGGGTAATTTTCCCTGATCTTATGTTTACTCCTTTCTTCATTTTAAACTGGTACCTGACAGTTAAAGTGTCACACAATTTCACTGTAAGTTTTCCTTATTTTATTTTTTTACATCTTTCTGCATTCACAAAGAGAACAATACTCTGAGGAAGTGGTGAGAAAAACACATTTTAAGCTGTAGCATTGACTGAAAAGGGTGTTTTACCATAATCTATAGGTTTAAAAGATAGTTGCTATTGGGGGCGGTGGGCAAAAAATTATAATTGATTTAACGCAATTTTATTATTGACTATTATGAATCACTTCTTAAATTTGTAAAGATTGATTATTATCATGTTTTTAAATTGTACTATAAATCAGGCAAGTCCTCCTAATTTGGATTTTTCAATTACACTATGCATGATTAATGGTGCTGTGAGGTGTTACTCAAAAGAGAAGTAAAATAATTCATCAGCTGACTGATGTTAAATAGAAGATCAATAATCAAAAATTGAATTGTTTTTTCTTAATATTAATCAAAACTCTGTTTGTAATCAAATCAAAGAATTGGACAGATTAACCACTCCTAGTTGTAATCCAATGGTTTTGCCTTTTAATTAGGGATAGACTAATATGGATTTTTTATGGCCGATACCAATTATTTTTTTTCATCAGCCTTAGCCGACGACCGATACGGACTGCCGTTATTTAGAGCCGATGCTACTTTTGCTCGTTCAATTTACATCATAAAAATTACACAATAATGTTAACAAATGGTCCAAGTCTCAATTTTTAAAAAAGGAACATTTATTGAAATTAACAAAGGTGAGGTAGAATGACAAGTAAAAAATGTTTAACAAATATTTAAAACAGGTGACGTAGGACAAGAACAAGTAAAACAAAAATCGGCCGATAATATCGGGTGGCCGATGTATTAGTCTATCACTACTTTTAATTTTTGTTTATTTGTTCCCATCTACCATATGAATTCTACAGCATACACTTGGTGTTGCATTGTTGTCATCTATACAGACTTTAAAAAGTTTGACAAAGGCTGTTTGAAAAGAAAAGCCTTTAAATATGACAAAATAATGCCTGAGGAATCACTAATGAATTCCTTTGACGTTGGTTGAAATTTGAATTGTTCGTTTCTTTAAGACCTTATTTGTGTCACCCTATTTTAAAAAAACTTCAGAAAAAATTCAGTTTTGGCTCATGAGACACTTAGTTCTAACTGGTAAGAGGAACATACAAAGTTAGTGTGGAGATTGTTCTGACAGAATGTTGTTTTCTGCCTTATGAACAGTCGGAAATGAAGTTACATCATTTACTGCTCATGACATTTTTGGAACAACCTCCATCTGGTCTGTGGTGATTTTGTGGAAAACACACACGTACGTCAAGACAAACAAAAAAACATGTCAAGCACAAGTTGTGCTAAAAATGTTAATTAGCCTTCATTAAACCTAACATTGGTGCATGCTAGACCTTTACTGGGAAAAAAAGAAGCAGATCAATACACAGAAAAAATATACATGAAAGATTGGATAAAATATCTAAAATTGACAATATAGAATCAAGGAATGCATGTATCCTTAAGAATGCATGAAGTTTTCTATTTAAATAAATGTCACTTCCCATACATGGAGATTCTCCAGGTCTTACCAATCGTGAAATATTATGTTGGAAGAGGGAATTTTGATCTAGTCAAGCCTGCATTATATAACAAAAATTTTGTTACAAAAATAGCTGCTGGTGTAATTTAAAGGAAACTTCCTGACATCTTTATTTAGAACTTTATAATTTGTGTAGTTTGAAAAAGCTTCACACTGTTACGTTGCCCATTTACGCCAACGATTATTCATCTATGATGCAATGTACTTCCCCTCCATTGGGAACAATTTATGTGTTTTGTGGCTTGTCCAGACAGTTCAGCACATGTCGCCAATAATCAAACCACAATCTGGAAAAGAAAAATATCAAGAGCCACGACTGGGTTAGCCCAGATGAGTGTTATGTCACTGCCCTGTCTCTAATGGATGTAATAACAAAATCTTAGTCGACTCGATGCAAACACATAAAGACTTCAACAATAAACGAAAAACAAATGAATGGCGACAGTGTTTTTGCTTGTACTGAAATAACTCTGAGTGCACTTGTTTCCCAGCTGCAAAAGTTGTGCCAAAGCCTTGTTCTTGGAGGCACTAAACTCTGGTTTTTGGTTTGCATATTTGAAGGTCCAATGTCCTCACTTCTTCGGGCCAGTTCTCTCGGAAAAAATGTAATATGATGATGACAGTTTCTATCTTCCTATTCAGTGTAATCCATGAAAACCATAGAGGCATATTTCATTTAGCCACAAATCAGGAGAAGAGATGCAATGTAATTCTCGGGGGAGAAGCTAAAACCCTTGTTTGCCTAATTGATATAATGAATGGCATGTGTTTTTCTGCCTCCATCGTTTGGTAATTGCCATTTTTAACACCCATCAATGAGATATGGCTGCGGAATGATTGAGGACATTAATCCTTTTGAATGGAAATGTGGTTGACAGAAACGAGAAGGAATCTGTTAATAAGTTATACGATTTTATGTGGAATCAATGAAATGTGTAATTTCTTTTTTAAAACATAGTTTTATATACTTAATTTCTCTTTTTTTGTTTCTCTCAATAACTATGCTTGAGTTTGTCTTAGCCCTTGTCGTTATGTTTAGAAAAAATAAAATCCAATTTGATTCAGGCACTGGCCTAAATCTGATCGTTATATTTCCTGATGCTGAGCAGCAGTCGCAGTAAAATGAAAGCTGGCTGATGATCATTGTTCTGCTTGTTCCACAGGCTGGAGGATCAGACGAAAAAGCTCCACAAAGACATGAAGAAAAGCACTGAGGCTGATTTAGGTGCGTTCTGCCACAAACTTGTGTGTTACCGCCTGGCGTGCGCTTGATCTCCACTTGTTCACCAACATACTTGATGTCGCTTGGCAGGTTTTCAGGGCTGGAAAGATGTTGTGTTGGCTTGGTTTGTTAGCGATACATTTGCTCTACAAAGGACAAGACATATAAAATGAGAATATGAGCCTTACCTTAATCTTCCTTTACAGGCTGTTCCAACGACTGCAACGACTCTGTTTTGTCACGTTCTTTGTTTGATATTGAGCTAGAACTCAGTATGTGTTGAGTTTCTGCTGCTATTTATGTGTTTACTACAAAAACATGTTTACTCTGCATTTATTTGTTTGAGTTTTATATAATTGTAGTTAACTGTAGTTATGACCGATAAGTACTGTATGAGGCTGTGAGAAGCTTTTTCGCCTTGACTTTTTTGGGTTCTTTGTGTCATTAAAATTTCAAACGCCTCCTTATTGTTAAGACGTTTGTAGATCTGTTGTTAGACTTGGGCGGTAATACGGTAATAACGTATCCCGCGGGGTCATAAAAAAAGCAACGGTATCAGTTTCAATTTATTAAAAAAGAAAATGCAATGCACTTATATAGAAGATAAGGATTAAATATTAAATGTGATTTATTTTTATTTTTTTAATGCCTAAACATGATTCTATGTCCAGGAGCACTGAACAGAAATGAATAAAATACATATAAAATAACACGTCCAAAGGACATGGCAGCCCATTTACAAACTAGGGAAATATTACTTCAAAAATAAAATAAACAAAAAATCATTATATATCATTCAAATATTGTGGGTATTGAAGAACAATCTATGCCCTTTTATTTAATATTGGAAACATCCATCATTAGAGCAAGGCCCTGAATTATGTTTTCTGTTTTGATTACCATCATCACAACTATCAGCTGGTCTTAGATATTTTAGAAACCCATAATGTACACAATACTTGTCAGATGAAGCAGTTAGTTACTTGCAGCTTTAATGGCAGAGACTGAAATAATTCACAGTGATAATGTTTTGGTTGAAAATGACTTTTCAGAGATGCTGAAGGGGTGTGAAAGGGCTGACGACTGTTCCAGATCTGTATAAACCCGTTTTTGATGCAGGCCTTCTTGTCACTCTCCTCAGTGCTGCTCATTTTACTTTGACAGTGAAGCCATAATCTGATAAATGCTTGGTTTCTAAACAGTGTCATGAGTGCAGATTAACAGTAATTGGTGCCGTCAGTGTGGAAACATGGCAAAGAATCTTAGTGCGCTGTTGAATATTCAAAAGGACAGGCAGCCCACCACCCCCTCAGATCTGTACAATGGGGGCAGCAGTGTGCTATTCAACTTTTGCTCTCTCCCCCAAAATCACACTTTTGAATACCCCTGAATAATCAAATACTACAATGATGAAATGATTAAAGTCTTAGTTTAATCTGCTGAAACTACCCCCACAATTATGAAATAATGCAGTAAAAAATCTGCTATTAAATTAGATTAAGACGTGTGGATTTGGATTTTTTATGTCTGTTGATTTGGTCTGAACACTGTTTTTGAATTGAGTTTTAACGGCGTGTTCTGCATCCTGTGTTTTGTCTGCCTTTGTGGGTATTTAGCCATGTCCAAGGCAGCAGTGAAGATTTCTGCAGACCTGCTGAGTAACCCGCTGTGCGAGCAGGACCAGGCCTTCCTAGAGTCCATGTCTGCATTAGATACAGCCATGAGAAGGATGGATGCTTTCAACCAGGAAAAGGTCAGACTTATTCACAATTTTCTGTTTGAAGAGTCTTACATTTCTACTCGGTTTGGTTTTCTTGGCACAGTCTTTATGAGAGTGGTATCAGGTGGAACTTTCTTTCCAAGCAGGAAGGTTGACAAGGTTTTGTTGAAATTATGTTTTCTGATTTGTCAATGTCATTCTGCCCGTGCTATGAAAACCAAACGTATGCCTTTCCTTCTGCTGTTTTTGAAAAGCATCTGTGGTATCGTCCCCCCTGTAAAACTCAAGCTCCTGGTTATCAGCTGTGAAAATTGATGTATGTATGACTCACTGGTGTGTAAAATACCACATAGTTTAATTTCACACGAAAATATGGCATTTTGATTTCTATTGATTTTGTTTAGTCTTGTGTTTTGCATCACTTGCAAAAACATACATTTCCTCTTAACACGTTTCCAGTGTTGAGCCATCTTTTGTGGCCTACAACCCAATGGCAGTTTTTTATGCCCTGTGTACCGGAGCGTTGTTAATGAGTCTACGTTAAAGCTGCAATCCTTATCAACACTTTTAACACAGATAAAGAAATACTGTACGTCTCATTGATTAATAATTCAAATGTATTTATTCTGCCAAAAAGGATAATTTAGTCACAAACAAATTTTGAAGGTTGAAACTGCCGCTCGCAAAATTTTTTTTGACCCTCTCAAACAATGGGTTTTTGGACAAACTTTCGAAAAGGTTTGCGCATTGCATTGTGGGATTGGAAATGCCATAGAAGAATTCAAAGGTGGTGCCAAAGCCGTGAGGTTTCATGAAAAATTTGGCAAGAACGACGATACTTCAAAATAGTTCAAAGAAGAATCATGCTTTTTTGTGGTTTCACCACAACTTATATGAACTGCATCACATTATCATGTTAAATTTATGACACAAGGCTAGACTGCAAAGTTCAAATTTAACATTTCTGATTGTTTGAGAAAATGTTTTTACTTTATTCTTAGTGAGATTTCTTGTGTTTCTTCACCAGAAAAGGAGGACAGTGTTTTGGCCATGTTTGGGTGTTTTTATGGAAACCCACAAAATCAACATCTGTCATGGTTTTGACACAACTTCCATTCCGTCAAAACACCCGAAATGGCACTATTTTTGGGCTCACATTGGCATCATTAGTAGATGAGAACAACTTGGATTAAATCTGGGTGAAGTACAGGTACAATTTAACAAACGTTATGGTTCGTTGCCAGCAGCATTAAGCGCTCCCATAGGCCAACCTTACATAAGAAGACACTTCAGGTCACATCTATTAGCAGCATTCTCTCCTTCTCTGTGTACTTTGAACAGAAGCTTTAGGCCTCCAACTTTATACTTTATTTGCTGGGTATTTACTTTTTTTAATCAGAATCCTTGCTGCAGGGAGTTTTGATGTGAATCATAGCAGCTTCACATATGTGTAACCTGAAGACGCTACATCAAGAAGGAAGATGTTTAAAAAATGAAAATACAGACAAGGGCACAGGAGATCACACTGAGGCTTCTAGCTTTTGCTTTTATTCCCTGTGTTTCCCTGACTCATTCCTCTATTAGTGGGTGTTCCTAGCTTTCACTTTACATGCCATCAAATTTCCCCCTATCTTTTTACACATTGATGAACCTGAAGGAATCTGGAATCTTTCCCACAACAAGACAAAAATCCAACAAGGGGGAGAAACCAAATGCCCATTAAAGCGCCAGTCAATTTGATTATTTTTTGCAAAAGCAGTTGGAGTATTTTAGGATTATCAGACCATGTGTCACCCATTGGAAAAACATATTGGGTATAAAAAGATTATAATCTTCATGAATTATTCACCATTGGTGTATATGAGTAATGTCTATGCTCTAGCCCAAGATCATGTAAAAATTTAGATTCATTTCAATAAAAGTAATCTTTCACTCCCAAATTGGTTGATAGGGATATAAAAATCATGCAGAACACTATTCTTTGAATTGCTTTCCTGTGTCTTGAGCGCCACCCATACACATCAATGTGATTGGTTCTGCTCACAGATCATCAAGTTGTATTGAAGACATTTAGAGTGAAGAGACAAAGTAAAATGTAGGCTGGACTGAACGTGTGGGTTTGTGACCTGGGGTGAAAATGTTCCAAGACTGGGTTTGGTTGGACGCCCAGGAGAGCTCTCCTGCCAGGTTTGACTGCTCTTCAGTGCCTTTGCATTCTTCACATTTTAAGCAATATGAGAAACAGTATTTTAAAAAATGTTCACAGTCCCTTTGACTGAAAATATCTAAATGACTCATACATTGATACCCTTTATTTGATATGGACATCACAATTACATTGGTAACCCAGATGTATTGTTTTGAGTGTTTTAGCATGTGCTAATTTACAACACCTGTCCACAGGAGGCTTTTAAAAAGGTTAAAAGTAACAGAAATAATAAGAAAGTTGGGAGAAAATATGCTCTGCACAAAACATTACAAAAAAAAATGCAATATTCAGAGTTAAATACAGTCAGTTATAAGGCAGAGGCAACATGGGCAAGCGATAAAACAGGTAAAACTATTAATGTGAACACTGTTGTTTTGATTTTAGCCACTGGGTTGTGAATGGAAGGGTAATGCTCAGTATTTAAATATGAGTATTTAAATATTCCCAAATCCATTGAAGATAATAAACTTTTAAAAGGTATTTAGCAGTTTCTTTTCCTTCATTTCACCTGGTTAAAATATTTTTAAAATGATTCCCGACTGTCCTCCGATTGAATGTATTTTCTCTGGCAGCAAAACGTCCTCAGTGTCCACCAGTGCATTACTTTTTGGTTTTTGGGTGTGTTGTTGTTGGCTCTGTGGTTCTGAGGTGTTTGACAGAGATTCAGACTCTTTGATTTTAGTGCAAGACAACAGTCATCATCATCTGTATTGACGTAGGTTTTTCTTTTTGAAACTAGATTTCAAAGTGGATTTGGACAGCCTGGTCAAATTCAATTTTGTCTCTATTTCTCTGACTGAATAAAAAAAAGAAAAAGCCTTTCTTTGCCACAGTGTTCGGGTCCAGGTATGGGCAGGGTGCTGTGCTTCCTTTTGTAGAGAAGTAAAAAGTCAGCTACAGGCAGAATATTGAAACAGTGAGTATTTTTCTGGTCAGTCCACTGTGTGTGTGCATCACCTCCAGGTCTGCTAGGTGTTTCAAATCCAGCACTGCTCACTTGAACACAACTCTGACTTCTCCCTTCAAGCTGGCTGTTGATTCTGACAGCACCCAACAGAAAACCTTATTGCTCCAGTAAGACAGACACAAAAGCATCCACCCTTTGCTCTCCTCCATGTTGATATGAGATGTTCTGCCGCAGGGCGCACAAGTGAGAGAGCCAGCAGATAAAACGTGCAGTGATAATGAAGGCAGCAGTGGCCCAGGTCTGTGTGTTTATTTCAGGGGCTGAGGAGGGCGCACAGACCCGCCGGCACACTGCTGCTGAAGCTGAGCCCCAGTGTAGATGGCAGCAGCACAGTAGAGGATGCTCCGTTTGGAGGGATATTGATTTCCTCTGCGATCTGTGTGTATTTTTAGGAGGCCTGTGTGCCGAGATGGCCTCTGCCCCGTGACTCACTGATGGAGACTGCTGCTTGAGCGTCGGCCTCAGGCTCTACAGGGCCTCCAAGGAATATCTCTGCCCCCCCTCTCTGTGGGAAGGGGCAGAGGGTAGAGGGCACCAGCATGCTTAAGCAAATCTGCCGCTGTTCTTCTCCCTCCTCGCTGCATGCTCTTACCTCAGAAGCCGCAGCGCTGCTACAGTAGGGGAGGGGAAGATGGTGTGAATATGTAAAACAAAGAAAATGTGAATTCCCATGTACTTATTTGTTATTGGCTGTCTGTTTTCCCTCAAACCACAATCAACCATTTTGTACTTGGAAGTCTGCCTGTGTGAATCATTGAGTGTTGCTGTGTGTTCTCAGAGATGGTCAGGGCCTTTTCTACAAAGCACAGCTGCGATCTTGCTTCCTTGTTGTTGTGTGATTGACTGTCCCTCCAATAGCATGTGAACATATGATTAGAGGAGCTGCTCTTTGCTGTCACTGCTTTAAATTATTTTGACTCTTCACTTGCTGTATTCAACTGGTTGGCTTCATTTCTTCATTTCTGATATGTAAACCAGTGGTTCTCTTTTTCTTATTTATGAATCCAATTACCCCCCTCCCCCTTTGTCCGACTGCAACATTTTGCTTAGAAAACGATTATAAAACAACTATAGAGCATCCACGTCATTGTCGTTGTGTCATTGGGCAAGGCACTCCATCCTCATTGCAGAGTATGAATGTGGTGTGTGAACGATTGTTGGTGGTGGTCAGAGGGGCCGATGGCGCGCTATGGCAGCCTGGCATTTGTCAGTCTGCCCCAGGGCAGCTGTGGCTACAATAGTAGCTTACCACCACCGTGTGTGGAGTGAAAGAATGACGCACATCAATGTAAATCGCTTTGAGCGTCTGTGAAAAAGCACTATATAAAATCTAATGCATTCTTATTATTTATAATGATGGAATGAATGAGTGGTGATGCACATTTTAAAGAATCTTGATTTGTACATAAGTGGAAAGGAGCGGTATTTAGTGCAGTGGTTCCCAGCCTTTTTTGAGTTGTGACCCCATTTTGATATCAAGAATTTCTGGTCACCCAAATATGTTTTTTCTAGAATTAGTTTTTGATATTGTTTGAGCTCAAATATTTATTCATTTATTTATTTATTTTTACTGCATTTTAGTTGAACTCGATTTGAAAGTATAGAAATACAGTTGTTTAAGTTTGTGCATTTACATTTTGTTTTTAAAATAAATGATTATGAAAAATGTTCAAAAATCTATTGTAATATTTGTGATATTTCAGGCGACCCCACGGTTGAAAAACACTGATTTTGTGGCTCCTGATTAGATTTATTTCTATAGTTTTTATCATTTCCGGTAATCTCATGCCTGGGGTGGTGCCAAGACTGACACGGTTTTTGTTCATTTTCCACTCACTCTCTATCTGTAGTGCCATCAGGTACCCCCATTTGAGAAACACTGTTGTAAATGACACTGGAAAGTTTGAAACTTAACTAATTAGATGCTAACTTTAGTCACTGAAACTTGGTGCTGAGGCCTCAACATGGGATGTACATTTTCTCCCATTTAACACACCAATTTCTCTATTCTCTCCTGTCAGTTCTGTCAAGCAGAAGAAGAATGCTGAAAAATTTAAACTGTTATTGTTAAAATGTTTGTTTGTAGAGAACTTTCATCTTGTAAGGCAGCCCACCCTTCGCAGGATTTGAAATCAGTCGGGCTTTGCTTTCATGTCCGTCCCCTGACAGTTTCATCCTTTTGTATTGCAAGCTCAATGAATATTCAGGGTTTTCTCCTCAGGGCTTGTGTACAATGAAAGACAAGTCAACGTCATGAAAGTTTCTTCCCCCCCCCCTTCCTCATGTTTCTAAGGAGATTTATTTAAAACACAGACAATTGTTGATGTAGTTTTGTGGCATCCCTTTGGAGCTAATGACTGAGACACGTAGAAGCTATTTGGCTGCAACTACATTTTTGTTGTCACTCAATTTGTCAAAAAAAAAAAAAAAACTAAAACATTTGTAATACCGCTTCCCTTGATGTCGGAGTGATTGTTTTCTGTGGTAACACATTGTTGTTTCCCTTGCAGGTCACCCAGATCCAGAAAACGGTTATAGACCCTCTGAAAAAGTAAGTGTCAGTCATCAATTATCAGGCGTTACTGATGTTTCTGTTGTTTTTAGGGGTTGACTTTCAATGCATTGCTGTAATTCAAACAAATGTCATATTTTATTGAAAAGGACTATATGTATTTGTGTTACTTAAATATAGACAAACCACTTTTAACTGTCATTTAGATTTTTTTTGTTGAATATAAAAAAAAGTCAGTTCTTTTCAGAAAATTGTGAAACATGAACGCAAAAATTTGTGGGGGCTTGCTATTTCTGAGAAATCCTGCAGTTTTCACAATATTTCTAAATGATAACAAAATGATTATATCATTGCATGTTAGGGATGCACAATATTGGATTTTTGGCCAATATTCAATATTTTGCAACTTGTTTGGCTGATCACTATGGAAGCAGATTAGGGCCAATTTTGATGTAGAAAATAATTTTGGGCAAATCAAGAATAAAGTTGAAATTTCGAGAATAAAGTTGAAATGAAATGCCCAGAATAATGTCTAAAAGATGAGATTAAAGTCGAAATCTAGAATTTAGAAATGAACTCAAAATACAATATTGTGATAAAAGTTGAAGGTTTGCTAATAAAGTCAAATCTACGGAAGCTGACGGGAGCAAATTCACCATATTGACAGCAAATAGCAGATTGTGGCTGTCTGATGATTTTAAATGTCCTTATTGATTTTAAACAATTGGATGTTTTATCATGTAAAGCACATTGAGTTGCCTTGTGTAAGAAATGCACTGTACAAATAAATTTGCCTTGCCTTGCCTTACAAAATGCTGTGTATGCTTAAAATGTTCAGAAGGAAAAACCATTCCAGTCTGTGACTATTGAGAAGCTGTACGGAAGCAGATTAGTGCCAGTTTTGATGGGACTGTTGTCGTATATGGCGAATTTGACCTAGTCCGTAGATTTGACTTTATTAGCAAACAGACTTTTATTATGATATTGTATTTATATTATATTGCTCTAACAGTATTTGGTTGTACTTGTACAGTGACAATAAAGATATCTTATCTTATTATATTTCAACTTTATTCTCGAAATTTCAAATTTATTCTTGACATTTTGACTTTATTCTTGATTTTCCCAAAATTATTTTCTCCATCAAAATTGGCCCTAGTCCGCTTCTGTAGACAGCAATACCAACTGATACCTATAATATCACTATTGTAATGATACGCTCAGATATGTTCTCTGGGCTTTTACTTCTCTATCCTAAATGTATCTATGTAAAATACAAATGTATTAGCAAGGCCTCAGTTAGCCACATCTGTGGGACTACAGGCCATGCAGCCTACAGCAACATGTATTCTCAACACTATTATGTCAATCACTTGTATAATTACGGATCGTGTCGCATTGAAGCAGGGAAGTGGACAAATGCTGTGCAGCAGGATCCCCCAACATGAGGCTATGGCCAAGTACAGCGCCGTGAGACGGCTGTGAAAATGACATTTAAAGTTTAAACATAATTGTGACCGACACATTACAAGAGGGGAAGCTACATTATCACTGGTAGTTATTTTCATTCACATGTTTTTTTTCCTCTTCCTAAAGTCAAACAAAACCATATAAATGCATCTTATTAGCTAAAGGACTGCTCTTCACACTTGCAAGATGGAACTTATACTTAAATGACAGTTTATTTAAAATTCTTGAAAATTAACTGCTGCTGTGGTGATATGGAGTCTGGAGAAACAATAAATTTGGGTATCATTCAAATCTCACTCTATGCACATATACAGGCAAAGCAGAGTTACTAAAGGGAGGGGTTTGACTTCCCCACCCGTCTTCCGGAGTGCTTGTTAAGGTTTTGCTTCCTCCACTTGACTCCTCCCTGGAAATTAAACATGTGCTTTGTTGAAGGACTTCTCCACATTGTTTTTGTAGTAAATTATTGTTGAACTTTCTCACCCTAAACGTGTGATTCTTAAAAATAAACTAAAGAGAAAACACAAAAATTAATAAACAAATAGGTTAGATATGTGTGCATGTACCGGTGCGTGTGTGAGTGAGAACCATTTTTCCTTATGTGCTCTGGTGGTGGAGCAATGACAGGATGGAATGGTTCTAATTTCCTCTTCCTGGTGGGCGACAGCGGACGTGTGGGCAGGCTCAGAGTATGGCAATGGGCCCAGTTTCCCGGGACCACAATCAGGGATTGGTTGAAAAGAAGAAGTGTCTCAAGACAGTGCACGCTTATAACACACCAATCGCTAAAACAGCAACCCAAATATTTCCGTGTTTTTGTGGTTCATAACTTTAAGTTGTAAATAAGCAGAGGAAGAAGATTACCGGTAGTTTCTTAAAAGACATCATGGCCAACAAAAACTGGCTCATCTCTTTAGCGTTTCAAACTCGGGATAATTAGTTATTTCATCATATTTTCTTGTATAGAGAAACAAAGGGCAAAAGCTTCCATTAAGATTCCATTAGTCTTTCACTAATGAACATGTTTCTGTTTACTCATCTCTGAATATTTTACTGGTGATCTTGTGTCATTTCAAGAATAATTAGTAATGAGCAAAAAAAAGAAAAGATTCATGTTAATGGAGCACTTTCAAAGGTGTTAGTGTGTGCATGTGTGTAACACACTGTGTAATAAAATGTACTATAAACAAAGGGAGTGCACTCTCTTCTATAACTTCCTTTCCCCAAACTGTTGAAAAGCCATCAAATCACTGGGTCTTTTTGCTTACATCAGTTTTATTCCCTCAGCAAAATCACAGAATGACTGTGTTATGAATGCAGTGTGAATACAATATTGCATTTCGTCATCAACGCCTGGTAACCCAGTCCACTCATAATGTTCTTTGGTTTGATGCAGAAGTCGAGACTGTTTTTTTTCTTTTTCTCTCTGTGTCGGGTCCAGACTAGGGCTGTACGATTATGGTCAAAATGATAATCCTGATTGTTTTGATCAATATTGTAATCACAATTATTATTAACAATTTTCCATCATGTTAGATTAAAAAAATAATAATTGTATTTTAACATATATTTTCAGTGCAAAATTTAGACTTTAAATAAGAATGATGATGAATACTAAAAAAATGTAATCAATGCTAACTGAATAAATATGTTAATACATAGTGCCATCACAAATACAGTGACGATCAGGTTAATTTAATCGTGGCAGCCAAAATCATTGTGATCATTATTAAAATGTTAATAATTGTGCAACACTAGTTCAGACGGGGCAAACCAACATGTCTCTTTTTGCCAGATAGTCATTGAACGTGTTGTGAGTTCTGAAGACAAACTTTTAATTGTTGGTCTGATAGCATCAGTTGACATATGTAAACGCTGTCTTTGGCCTTGCCGTTTAAAACTCACAAAAACAACAGACAAGTTATTGCCGCTTGTACGACACAGTCCGATATTTTTCTCTGCCTAAACTACTTATGTGAGTGGTTTTGATTTTTCTTCATTGCAAACATTTGAACAAATATGCCATGTGATGCAACATTAGGTCTTGACAAGACGGTCAGAGCTGATAATTTGCGCTTGAAGTATTCCCCTTTATCGTATTTTTAGCAGCTTCGCTCTGTGTTTTTCACTGCTGTGAGTTATTCTGTGGTGATATTCAAAATGTACAGCCAGGCTTCGAGACTTCCAGACCAGACTTGGGCTTGGCAGACTGGTCAGACAGGCCCTGCTTGTGGATTGGCAGCTACTCTTAAACACTTTTGGGTTCATGTGCCATTTTCATCCTGGCCGTTCACCACGCTCTGACCTCTCACATAGTGTGTGGTGTGCCCTTGTGCCCCCTGTGCAGTTCTCAGCTTAAAATGTGATCCAGACAAAACTAACCAGAAAGGCAGACCTCACTGTCTGAGCTGTAGTTGTCCACGGGAATGTCCAGAGTCTGGACAGTTTGAGGCTGAGCTTTTGTTTCATAATATGTATCACCTTGAGCCCACGTGTCCTTATGTGTTTCATTAATAACAAGAAGTGAGAATTGACTTGAGTCACTGTTACTAAACAAAAACAAAGCCACTTGAGCAGTAACGGGTCAACAATTAAGTTATTTTAGCTGTTATTGTTGAGTATTAAGGAAATCTCACTATGCAGGTGAGCAATCTACAAACTTGTCATCTAAGAGCTAGGTTGTGTCTATGTTGTAATTAAACTGCTAGAGAGCAGAAATGCCTCGAGGACAGTTACATAATCCCTTGGTACTTGAATTATGCATACGCTAGAGCCTCCACGGCAGCCATAAACTTGGTCAAAGTGGTTCTTTATAAATAGCAGGAGAGCGTGGGCCGTGGGGCTGGGCCGCGCACAGCTCTGATGTCACTGAAATACTATAAGACCACTCCTTGCTTAACTTCCTGTTGGAAACAATCTCTGTTTGTTTGAGACAGAGCTTCAACCCACGTCACTTTTTACCCCTCCCCCTCCTCTCTGGTCCTCCTCGCCCGTCGGGCTCTGGTACACGTTTGTAGCCCAGTATTTCACACTCACTTCTCGGGTTCTTGGTGATTTCCTCATCTGCTGCACAGCGAGGGCCAAGGTTGGCATGGAGAGGAACGTAAATCATGAAGCCCACACACTTTGTGGCTTATAATGCTACGAGCACATAAAAACTATTGTAGTAGTAAGCCTACACACTTGATGAAACGCTTCAAATGAGTCATTCAAAAAAAAAAAAAAAAAAAAAAAGCGATATCTAATCCCTCATTATGATTGTTTCTTACTGAATCACATGTAGCAGGCAGCTATGTGAATAACCCAGCAGCTTTCATGGCACAAAATACCGTTTCTCTATATTTTTAGGAGGTCTGAATTGTTTTAATAAGAATTGTTTGTCCTTGAGATTAATTTAATAACTGCTGGGATTTTATTATTTAAACCATGGTCTCTTTTTTTGTTGTTTAATGTTCTCACAATGCAATGAAAAAAAAATCAGCTTTAAACAGTAATATTTGCTAGTGTTTCCTATCTGTTAACTTTAATTCTTACTTTTTAAAAGCTGATTTGAGACCAAATGTTTACAGGATACAGGACTCCTGTTTCCCATTAAAAGCTGCCACAAAAATCAGTGCAATAAGTCCCAGGATGAAGCACCGACTCCTGTTGCTAAGTTACAGATGAATGTTTTCCTATTTTTAGTGCCCAAGACTGGGATTCTTGTTGCAAGAATATATTTTCATTTGGAATATGATAATTGTCACAAAATGAATTGTTTCATGCCATTCTGAACCGTGGCAATTAGATAATAGATTAGAGGAAGCTTAATGCAGAGCTGTCCTCTGGGGTTTGGAAGTACCTCTACAATAAGATGTTGAGGAGGGGGATTTTATTAAATCATAATGACTTTTATTAAGATGCGGTGCGTTGCAGAGAGCGAGTATGTGTGTTTATTGTGTTTTTTTTTTTTTTTTCCTGCTTACTTGTAATCTTACTACTTTGCTTTGTTTTAATGCATAAAGTGTTTGTGGATGTGCTGGTTTGTTTTAGGTACAGTGGTGTCTTTCCCAGTCTCAATATGGCTGTGAAACGTCGAGAGCAGGCGCTGCAGGACTACAAACGCTTGCAGTCCAAAGTGGAGAAATATGAAGAAAAGGAGAAAACGGGCCCCGTTATGGTCAAACTGCACCAGGTTTGTAGAGCGTGCACATGTTGCTCCACTCCAGCACAGGAGCACAGTTCACTCCCTCTTACATGTATTGTGAATCAGGCCCAATAAGTGGTGGTGGTGGTGGGAAAGACAAATGCTGACTGGATGTGAACAAAAATAGTTGAGCACATACACACTGTACATGTGCGCGCCCTCACCCACGCAAGCTACTGGGCTCTCAAGTAGTGCCTTTTCAAAACGGCACCGCTGCACATCTACAGGCACATAATTGAGAATTTTACACACACACACACGTACGTGCACCATGAGGCCACTGCAGAAGCACACACATAGCCACCAATAGCGCTTGCCTCTAACACATCCTCACATGGTGAGCCACCCACACACGTTGAGAAAAGCACCGTCAGGGGAACAAAGGCTTAAAGAGACCCTTCCATCTCTGCCCTTTGAATCCCCGTGCTCTTAAAGACCTGATCCGGACCAAACAATGGACGCCGTTTCAACTGGTGTGTGAAATCAAAACCAGCTGAGGTGCAGAGACCATGCCCATAATTCAGCAGTTTGAACAATATGTTGCATTTCTGATTATCACATTTATTCACTGTGCATTCCATAAGTCCATGCTGACAGCGGTCTGCCCACTAATGCGTTCACACACAGATCAGTGCTGGAGTCCAAGTCTGCCCACATCACCCACTCCTCCTCACTCTGGTCGTGATCACAGCACTTTTTTTTTTTTTTTCTTTTCTTTGCTTTGCTTCTTCGTGGGAACTAGGCAAATATCTTTCTGAACAATACACAAACATTAATAATGGCTCAAACAGCACACCTACTAAAAACTAAATGTTTTTTTTTTTTGTTTTCATCGATTATTTAACAGATAAAAATGGAGAATGTTTGCACAAACAAAAGTAAATAATAGTTTATTAAACTTGAATTGAACACAAGCTCTATTTCTCTCTTCCACCCCAGGCACGAGAAGAGCTCCGGCCTATCAAGGAAGACTTTGAGTCCAAAAACAAGCAGTTGCTGGACGAGATGCCAAAGTTTTACCATAGTCGCATCGACTACTTCCAGCCCAGCTTCGAGGCTCTCATTCGGGCTCAGGTTAGTAACCCCCCCTCCTTTCCCCAGACTCCTCCGAACCCTCCCAGCGCTGTTTAGTTCCTCCCTCTGAGCATATGTGTAACAGTAAATAAAGTGTGTGTTTCCCTCCTAATGTGATAATCCCCCAGTGACGACCCACACTGCTCCAGCCTCATCTGTCTGCCTCCACTTCTGTCCTGCAAGGCTTCTTTTAACCTGAAGCTTCTCTTAAAGCAGCTGAGAGCCTCAATTTAGCGCCACTGTGTGTCCCCCCTCCCCACCCCACCCTGACCCATCCACCCCGACCTGTCTGCTTCATGTGATTTCCTCTGTGGGACAGTCACTGGCTCACTCATAATCACCTAACAAGGTTATCCCGAACCTAATGATCATTACAGTCGTGTGATGCACTTTGAACTGGATAAAATTAGCAGACACACCAATCAACTACGCCCAGTGATTCTACAAAGCCAAGCTGTAGCCCACATGTTTCAAACTCAAGGCCCGGGGTCCATAACCGGCCCTTTAGAGCATCCAATTCGGCCCACGAGAGAAAGTAAAAATTACAGACGAAAAATGAACCATTGTGGAAATTACCCAATATTTCTGTTGGAGATGTATTTTTTTTCTGATAACACTATTTTCATTTACCAGAAGCATGAATGAGCAAATTCAGAACTACACACGAACAGCTACATGTGGGTGGTCAGTGCTCTCCATCCCTGGCCTTGTTGTGTGTTTGGCCTCATGCTCTGCTCGCTGATGCTCAGCAACAGCAGGAGGAGAAAAAAAAGGCACAAAGGCTTTCTTTGTCTTCGCATTCGGTTTCACTTCAGCAAATCTGTGACGAAGACGGACTCAGAACATCTGTAGTGTCCACCTGTGCAGATGTTAATGATCTGATTTCAAATCGGAGCACAGGGCTGGACTGCGTGGGGAACTAAATGGATTCTTGTGTTTTGGACCTCACTTTAGATGACTTTAACCCCATATTATTATCCTAGGGGTCAATTTGACTCCATTTAATGTTTATCATTCAAAAAATAATACCGGTAGTTGACTTACATTTTTTTACTTCATCAAATTTGATGGGTACAATTGATTGAGCAAAAAATGATCACATGTGCTGAATACATATTGCACGCGTTGGTGTTCCTCTGGGGTCAATTTGACACACACGTGTAAAACGCATGTGTGACTTTACATCCTCACACCAGCAGGTGTAAAGTTAATACTTTTGACCCTGATTTTGAGGCATTCTCATCTGAAGTAGTAAATAAATATTTTTATGAGAGGAAAGGGGGCGGAGTCACCAACATAAATCAATATGGTTCATTCTGTGAGAGTCATGAATGTGCACCCAAAATTAGAAAAGATTAGGATGAAAGATTTTCAAGATGCACTAACGCCAAAGCTGAAAGTTTGACCTGATGGTGGCGCTGCAGGAATTAAAGGTCATATCATCACCACAACCAATAGGCTTCAGACTCTTGGGGTCATTAATGTTGTCAGTAAATTTGAGAAAAATTAATTGTGCAGTAAAGTTTAGCCTGATGGTGGCTCTAAAGAACAGCTCAAGGTTTATTATCAGAGGGTTGTTTGTGTATTTAACAAATAAAACAAAGTGCCTGACACAAAAACTTGGTCAACAATTTTCTGAAAATCATTTTCTGGAGGCAAATATCCCTGGACTCAGATTGACCCGAAGGGTAAAATGTGTTAGTAATATTTGAGGATAATAGGAGGGTTAATAATTGTAAATGTAAAACATTTAGTTTAAATAAAGTCACTCAAAATAGTCTCTGTAAAGGTCGCAGTTTTGTGTCTTTCAGCAACTTTAAACATGTAAATATTTATGTTTCTTGTAGAATTGTCCCAGAGTTCTGATGTTTATCAACTGAATCAGAAATCTAAGTTTAAATAATCAACCGTGACTTTTTTTTTATGTCAAAGGGCCACAAATATGTTGCAAATTAAAGCTCAGATCAACCTTCAGTCTCGTAGGTGGTCACGACTGTGTGAGGCTTCATTTAGTCTGTGGTGGCTGGACTAACTGTAATAGTAGTGTTTGCTCCAGAGGATGCGTACTACACGCTAATCTGCTGTACATCATCGTCTCTGCTCGTACGGAGATTTCCGATTATCTTTTCAACATGAAATGTGCCGTCTTTACCCCCACAAACAGACGTCCTACTCATGTGGTTCAAATATTGGTATAAACATGTACATGTTTATAAAGAAAAAAGGGATTTGCTGGAAGCTTCAGGAACAGGATGTTTTTTTTTTCTGTCTGTAAACCGTTTCTCTTTGTTGTGTTTTTTAACGTAAATCAAGGAACTTCTTAGAAGCTGCTGTTCTGTCGCCTTCTCGGCTTCAGCCTGTCTCCACCTATTATTTCAGTGGTGACAGTAATTGTCATTGTCCAAGTGGAAACAGCATTGAAAGAACATATATTGTGTGTGTGCGCCTTCTTGTTTCTGTGTTTTTAGGGGTTCAAGGGTTTGTATTTCCACTACTTTTATTATCTGCCCACTCCTCCAGTCTTGTAATGTGATTAAAGTCTATTAATCATCAGCGTAGCTCTCTGGGGAGCCTGACTCATGAACTAAAGGGGGTAGGAAGTGTCAAAAAGCACTGGCTGAAAACTGTGTAGCAGACACAGGCAACTGGCGGCCTGGGGGCCACATGTGGCCCTCGGTCTAATTTTGTGCGGTCCCCAAAACAAAATTGTAATTCATGAAGTTGAAAGTTATATGAAGCCCAAGTTAACACACAAAAATGCAGGAACACAGAAAACAACAGCAAAATGCACAAAATGTCTACAAAATGACAACAAAAACACACTAAACAACCACTTAAACACAAAAACAACATATACAAAAGGACTTCAAAGACCCATATTTCTCAAAATGACAGAAAAATTTACAAAATGACAGAAAATAAACACAAAAACACACAAAAAGGCAACAAAAATTTGCCACATTGACAAGAAGTGAGTGTTTGTGGTCGGATGGCGCACTATGGCAGCCTTGCATCTGTCAGTCTGCTCCAGGGTAGCTGTGGCGACAATGGTAGCTTACCACCACTAAGTGTGAAGTGATAGAATAATGCACATCAATGTAAAGTGCTTTGAGTCACCAAAATAAGGTACTACATAAATCTAATGTATTAATATTAAGAAAATAAACAGAATGAATTCAGAAACACACAAAATGTAAAAACTCAAAAAAACAAGAAAACAAACGCAGAAGGACTGAAAAAAACAAAACCCTTTGTTCTTTCATGTGTTAATGCTCTGATTGGTCTTTATTCTAAATGTTCACATAAATGTTGATAATGTGGCCCTGGGATCAGAAGATCACGTTTGTGTGGCCCCTGCTCTGATAGAAGTTGCCCATCTCTGCTCTACATCTTGTTCAGAATGGGAGAGAAAAGCCAGGTCACTACCCACAGAGGTGCTGTGTTTTTGGGGGGGCTTTGATATCTACAGTTGTCCTCTACTTAACTTCAATCATAGCTCATTAGCAGAGCAGCAGAGCCAGATTTTTTTTTAAAACCACTAGTTGGACGTGTTTGCATTTGGAAGGAGGTTTTGAACAAGCAGAGTTGACTGTGTCCTGTTCCTCTGCTTCTTCCCACCAGGTGGTCTACTTCACTGAGATGTACAAGGTGTTCAGCGAGTTAACGGATCAGATCGACCAGGCAGGGCTGACTGACGAGCAGAGGGAGAGGGAGACGGAGGCCAAGCTGAGCGAGTTGCGTGCTCTGTCTATTGTCGCCGACGACTGAGAACAGAGCTGAACACCAGGGACGGCTCTTTTCACGCCTCTCTGAACGGTTTGCACTCTTTCCCAAGCTTCTGCAGTGACCTTAAAGCTGCGGTCAGTTTACCTTTAGCCTTATAATGTCCCCCACAGCTCTACCTGCACTACAACCTGATTTATTGTCTCAACAATCCAGAGGAGCTGAATGCTTCTTAACTTAAGCCATTGCAAAGTGCAGCTGAGCCAATGTGTTTTATTTTTTTTAAACTTTTACAAAAAAACAATCAAATTGTGTTAGTACTGAATGACAGGGTTACATTGCTTCATACCTGTGGAAAAGTTGGCAAATGAATGAATTTATCAGTAATGGTAACCTTTAATCTCACAGGTCATGGTGATTGTCACTGATTGGTCAGCCAGCATGGCTCATTCACTGTTTCATAATGATCGCCCTTGTAATGAGCGTTTATTAGAAGCTTCTTATAACATCTCTTCTCGTGTATAACGTGCCCACACTTTCCTGACTATGGTTGTAACGTGAAAATCAGCCTGTTTGAGGCTGAAATGAAGTCCATGAAAAAGAAACGGCCCACTGCGCCATCTAGTGGCAAACACTCATTATAACAGACACTCCATGTGTCCTTTGTTCTATTGTTTAAGTGTCTGCAGCATTGAACTTTGTGTATTATATTGTTAAAGTCCCAGAGGCCATGTGTTTGTAGCCTTTGAGCTTCAGATATTTAATTTATTTTTTTTTGGGATACTTGTTAATTTTGGACCAAATCATGTTGTACGCTTTTGTGTTTCCACCAATCAGGATGATTATCGGTATGAGAAACGCACTAATTGTTTTCCCACTCACAAGTAGATTGTTTTAGACGTTTTACCAATAAGCCAATTATTTATTCTTTGTTTTGTTATAATTGAAGGTATTTTATAGGTTATTGTCTGTCGTGATGTTGTTTGGTACTTCAGATGGTTTGAGTCATTAACTGTACTAATGAAGGTGCTTTTCTAAGTTGTTAAGATGGATTTTTTTTTTCATAACACTGCTATGTGTCAATACTTTTATTAGAGAGTGGGTTTTTAATGGTATCAATACCACAACAAGTCACGTGAAATAAATAAAACATGCAAATTAAAATACCTTTTCTTTGTGTTCCTGAAGTTTGAATCACTTATACAGGAAGGGGTTTATCTTTGGTACTGGAGAGCTGCTGTCCTGTATGTTTTAGAATGCTTTCTGCCTTATGTTGGACAGCGCGTGGATAACCTTACAATTCAACAATGTTAAAGCAGGCAGTCATTTCTTTTTTTTTTGTTTTGTTATTTACCAATTTTGACTTTATTTCACAATCTTTTCATCAGCAGTCAGTATACAAACACTAATGGCTGTATTTACAGTCATCTGATATTTTTCTGTGCACAATGCAGGTTAAAAAAGCTAATTAATGTCAATGGTTTGATAATAAAGTGATGTGTGTGTGTGTGAGTTCTTTATGGAGTTAAAAAAATATATGCATGATTAATAATGGTTGTAAAATGGATAAAAATGTAAATCAATCTCTAAGAAACGTTGTCACATATTGTCCTCAGATATTCCACGTTTGGTGAAACCTGACAGTGAGTTCTCAGTAAATTACATGATTCTCGTCACTAGAGCTGAACAATAACTTATTCTCTCATGAAACCATCAGTGAATTAACTCTGAACAGGTAAGATTCAGGGAGTAAACGGTCTAAAGTTCTTGGAACACGATCGCTGCTAAGTGTGCACTGCTTTTCACTTTCTTCTTTTCTGATATCTCTTCTCCACTGGCTGATGGTAGTTGCTGCTGGGAGTGTTCCTTCACTGGGAGGAGAGCAGTCAGTGTGTGGTCTTGCTGTAAATGCTGGAGATTTGTTCCTGAAAGGCTCTGCGGATGTCGACCCGTCTGCTTTTCAAAGTGGGCGTGAGGAGGCCGTTGGCTACGCTGAACATTTCCGGGTGCAGATGAAGAGCTTTGATCTGACACAAAAATTACAGGGGGAAGTTAGACCAGGTCAGTTTCTATGGATTTCCAGACTAGGGATTAGGTTTAGATCTACTGCTACACAGGACACATGACCTCACCTGTTCGAAGGACTTGAGGCCTGCGACTTTACCTACAGCTTGCATGTCCTTCATCACTATTTTCGTTAAATCCTTTGGAAAGACAAATAAAATAATTTTAAAAATCTTATTTTAAGGAGTCAGAATGAGGTTTCAAACCCATGACTGTGACTGACGGGGTTCTGACAGAGCTCCTCGTAGGATCCCACGAATCCTTGATCTTTCGCCCAGGTGACAAACACCTCAGGGTTTGGCACGACAATGCCAATAAGGAAGGACTGGAGACAACAGTAGAAAACCAGGTGAGTTTAATGTGCAACAGTGCAAAAAAAAATACAGGAAAAGGTTTACTGAGATTAGGTTTAACATTGCTCACCTCTAAACTGTCTCCGTGCACAAACACCTGGAGTACAGTCGCACAGCGCATGTAGACGTTTTCTATTTTCTCTGGAGCGATGTACTCCCCCTGAGACAGCTTAAAGATGTGCTTCTTTCTGTCAATGATGCGAAGGGTTCCGTTCTGACGGCAGGAAAACATTCCCGTTGAGGCTAAAGTGGAGTAAAAAATGTGACTAGTCAGGTGTGCAGTCTTACAGGAAGCCATTGGCCTACGTCTCCAGTGTGCAGCCAGCCGTCGCTCTCCAGAGCCTCAGCAGATTTTTCCGGGTCCCTCAGGTAACCTTTGAACACACAGGGGCCACGGATGCAGATCTAACAGGAACAAGCACAAAGAGTTGTGGTCAGTGAAGCTGGATCAGAGATGGGCAGTAGTAGTGCTGCTGATACACATTTTGGGCTCGTTTCCCACCTGAGGTGATGGTTCAGCAGCTACGGTGACATTATTTTATTCAACAAACTGCTGCTGGATTCTGAACATTACAGAGCAGCCCCACAATGGATTTCAGTTTAGAGTGTCTCACTTTCTGTCCAGTTTTTGTTCTTAATTTCTGCTTGACTTTGTCTTTTTAGTGGGTGAACGTTACGGTGCCTTAAACTGGTAGAGTGTAAGGCACAACCCGTTAGTCTAATGGCGCGTTTCCATTGGCGGTATCGGCTCTACACGCCTCCGCACTCCTCGCATTCAGGACCTGACACTGTTTTTCCAAAGCGTTTCCATTGAGCACCAACCGATCACCAACAAAAACTCTGTGCGTGAGTTGATGACTCCACTGCTTTGAGCCTACGTCACATTTTCAGATCAGAAACCACAGAGTGGAAACGTGCAAAAAGAGAGTAGAGTCGATGCCGCCAGTGGAAACACACCATAAGTGACTACATTTGAGACTGTTCCTCTATTCCAGGGGTTCTGAACCTTGGGGTCATGAGACACTGTGAGGGGGTTGCCAGATGCCTTCAAAAAACGAAGAAATTTTTTTGAGCACTTTGAGCCCATTTTTGCTTATTTTTGCCCTTGTTTTGCAACTCCACCAAACTTGCCATATTTTACCTATTGCCATATTTTTGCTCCTTTTTAATACATTTTTGCTACAATACTCTCATTTCTGCAACTTCTCCATCAAATTTCAATGCCTTTTCTGCACATTTTTTCTACTTTCAAGACATTTCCACTACTTTTAAACCCTTTCCACCACTTTTTCTACCTAATGTCAAACATGTTGACCCAATATTGTCACTTCTAACTTATTTTTAACCACATTCACAATTTGTCATTCCCATTATTTGCCAGTTTAAACTAATTGTTCCAATACTACTCAACTTTGAACCCTTTTTCACCACTTTTTCTCTCAGTTTTTGCCCACTCCAAATTGCAACTTTTAACCAATTTCTGTGGTTTTTACAATCTCATTTCACCACATTTTCCACCATTTTTGATCACTTTTAACCCATTTTAATTCTGATTAAAACAAAGATTTACCTCTTTATGATGACTGTGTACTATGGAGCAAATAATACCCTGGATAACAGTGCATATTACTTTTATAAATAAATGTGATTATCACAGATTCATAGAAGAATGGACCATCATTTTGCTGACTTTATGGATGGGCCCCAAAAAACTCTCCCCTATATTCCCCCTTATAGGTGGCCCTGTCTCCACATGACTGTTCTTCAATGTTTGTCTGTGTTCAACCACTTTCAGGTACAGTGGGGGTGCAGTGGTAGTTTGCATTAGCATTATTAGAGCACAGATATTAATTGGAATGGACTTAATCTCCCTGAATGCACCAATGCAGTATGGCATTAGCAAACCGTGTCAGCATTTGCAGAGATGTTTAAACAGGAAACAGAGCTTTTTGCTGCACAAGGCTGCTCCCTGCAGGTCAGTAGGTGTTAATACCAGCTATTGTATTGAATGATATATAATAACAAATAGACAGATTTTTTGTGGCCATTTTGCATATTCACTCACCTCTCCTGCTCCATTTTTTGCGTAGTAGTCCATCTCAGGGATGTCCACCACCTTGACCATGGCACAGGGTAAAGGAGCTCCAACGTGCCCTGAGGTTACAAACATCCACATTCCAGCTGTGAGCAGCAAAACGACACAGGCTGATGAGGCTGATGGTATGGTTCCTAACCTGAGCTCCAGTCCCCGGGCAGGGAGAAGGTGCAGCCTGCGGTGCACTCCGTCTGACCGTAGCCCTCGAAGATGAGGCAGCCCAGAGTGGCTCTGAGGAAGGACAGCACTGTGGGGGAGATGGGTGCTGAGGCAGTCAGAACAAACCGCAGGTTTCCTCCCATGCTGGCCTGCGAAACATTTTAATACACGCTGCATTTTTACACACTTGCAGGTTTGGGGATTTCCTGAAAATGCGTTTGATTTTATACAGTTTGTTTTGAGTTTCCCTGACTCTTTGCTACGTTGCTCATCTACAGGTATCATCACAACTTGCCTGGATTTTTCTAAACACCAGTTTGTCCCACAGACTGTTGTTGCGTACGATCCCAGCGCTAAGCTCCGCCTGCTTTCTTCTCACTGCAAAGTGAAGCAACGCCCGCCGAAATGGAGAATTCACCGAACTGAGGATCTTCAGAGGAAATTGGAAACACGATAAAGGTCAGAGGAACAACATGACTCAGAGAGCGATTTAGGAGCTGTGCGTCAGTTCACCTTGTCATAGATACGGTTCAGCAAACGTGGCACGACGGGGAAAAATGTGGGTTTCAGGGTTTTAATGTCATCCATGAGAAGGGAAATGTCGCCTTGGTAGAATCCAACTCGGGCTCCGTGGCAGAACATGGAGAGCTTTGACACAAACAGATATGAAGCAGAGTTTAGGAGCAGACACAGTGACACACCTTGAAGGGATAAGAATGTGTTGTAAACAGAGAACTGACTACCTGAATCATTCTCTCAAACATGTGAGCGAGCGGCAGGTAGGAAATCGACACGTCGTCTTGCTTGATCTCGAATGATCCCTTCGGACAATTAAAAAGATCAGTTTGGGTGATGGAGACTGAAGGCAATGAAATAACACTCAGCAGATTAAAAAAGTCATTGGATAATGACAGTACACCATGCATGGAGGGGGACAGACACATGATGACAGGCTGTTCTCATTTAGAAAAAGGAGGTGGAAGTGTAGACAGACCTCCAGGATCTTAATGACAGAGGAAGTGTTGGAGGCGATGTTGCCGTGGGTGATCATGGCTCCCTTTGGCTTCCCTGCATAAATAAACAACACATTATTGCCAGAGGAAGCAGCAGCCGTGCCCATAAAGAGAGGTGGTCAGTGGGCGCAGGGAGACGGTTCCTGTGATGATGTGAGTGAGGGGGTAATTAGTGGATCAGACGTACCTGTGGTTCCACTGGTGAAGCAAACCACGGCCAGGTCCTGGGGCTGGGGCGACTGCAGCAAGAAAATATGAGAACATGAAGACGGCCTTCCTCCGCTTTTAATTTGAGCGAGTGAGTGTTAATGATATCGTTTGAGACAGGAGCAACAATAAATCTGTCATGATGGCATTTAGTAATTAGATCAACTATTGACTCCAACCAGTCTGATGTGGTTCTGTCACAGAGAAGATAAACTCACCACAGGGTCTCTGAGGTTCTGCCTGCCCAGATCCTGACATGTAGACACATCGTTTACACGTTAGCACCACGGACGTCTCCATTACTCAGCGTTTAAGATTTACTGCTGCTCACCATCAGCTCGTCTAGTTTCAAAACGTCCACCTCACTTTTCCTCCCTCTCTCTACCAGCTCTGGGCTGAGGTCCTTACAGACCACCAGGCAGGAGAGCGTCGGAGTGGAGCCTTTCTCCTTGATCTCCAGCAGAGACGCTGCCTTCTCCTCACGGTCACAGATCACCAGGGAGATCTCAGCTGAAACCCACCCAGGTACACAATCATGGACACATTAACCTGGGAAAACCCCTATGTTGGTTTGATGCTCTAAACATCAGGTGATCATTATGTGAGTATAGAGATTATTAGTACCGTATTTATTTTATATTATCTCACCATCATCACACCTGTGCTTGTATTAAACGGCTATCCAGATGAGTTACTTCAGCTTAATAAAAAGGGAAAGCTATTTATTTTAGAAACATATTTGACATTGATCACAGAGATAAATGTTGCACTGGATGATAGATCCTGATTTATGTTTATTTATTTACATTATCCAACAGTGACAGATGCATTATGACAGGGGCATCAAACTCATTGTAGTTCAGGGGCCAAATGCAGAGCGGTTTGATCTCAAGTGGGCCACAGATTGTACGCAGGAAAACAAATAATTTCAACATTATTCTTCCCTAGTTTGCACTTCTACTTATACATAAAACACAAAATATGTAAGAAATCAACAATATCCAAGCAATAAGTGACACATATCAGTCTTAACAGGATCTTCACTTTAAATTTCCTAGATTTTGTGACCAATTTCTATTTAATAAAGGGAATCATTTTCTCGTGATTTGAGGAATATTGAAGGATTTTGTAAGAAGTTTTTTCAACAGTTTAACATTAAAAATGAAGGGAGAACTGTGAGCCCCTGCAAATATTGTTGGGTTTCATTTACACAGTGATTAATGTTTATTCACATTTTTAATTTCTCATGCGGGCTGAATTGGATGCTCCAAAGGGCCGGATTTGGCTCCCGGGCCTTGAGTTTGACACTTGTGCACTATGGGAAGAAGACGAGGTGACGTATAGTGTAGTTAGGGTTTAAATGGTTTCCTTACATTTGTATCTGCTGTTCTAAATATTCACACACTGCTTTAAACCTACTTAGGTTGAGGATGTGGATTATCGACTCCAAACCCAGGGTGTCGTACAAAGGCACCAGTGCCATGGAGTAGGTGTAGCAGGCCAGCTCAGAGATGGTCCACTGTCACCAGTAGGGGGAGACAAAGCACCACTGATTAGACCCTGCACCATACTAGGAACTCAAATAAAAGCATGTCAAATCATATTTAGCAAACAAAGAAAAAGCCTAAAGTGAAGATAAAAAAAAAAAGAATAAATCTTACAGTACTGATGGAGCAGTGTGTATTTCACTTCCTGTCCACATAATAAACACAAAGAAATGAAAGTGTGGCTGCAATAGCATTTATTTATCCATGCTGTAAAGCTGCTGTTTTTTTTACTATATATACAGAGTGGGCTGTCCAACAGGAATCATAATGGAAGGGTTGTTAGTAAATCATAACACACAATACATCACACATAGTTACACTCAAAGACAGTCTAAACCAAGGTTTCACTGAAACATTGTGACAAATATTTTTTTGGTCACAATGCAGATCTGGTGTTTGGTCAGTGATATGATATACACACACAGTGTATATATAAGGATTTTCTATAAAATGCAATGACATTGAAACAATTTCATTAATTAGGAAAAATAAAGTATGTCATGTTGAAAGCTCAACATGTCCAACCTTTTTAAGTTACTTCTATCCTTCCTTATTATCTAATTAAAGGGAAACTGTGAAAATGTAGTATTAAAGAAGTGCTTTTCTAACTGGTAGCCCTTCAGACTACACAGTACTATACAGTACCTATGAAGTAGCTCACAGTTTCAGAAAGGTTGGTAACCTCCCCTGTGTTTAAAGCAACAAATTACAGCATGGGTGTCAGCAGCATACAGTACACGAGTATGGAAATGAGCTTTTAAGCTACCGTCTGGTACAAACATCTGTTTTTAGAACATTTGGCCTAATAAATTAATAAATGTAATGAAAAGGATGATTTTTTTCCAAATTCACATTTGTCATGACAGATATCTATACATAATAATAAACAGTATGTGCACTGTGTATACAATTATTAGGGAAGTGAGTATTTCTGACCATATCATCATTTTTATGCATATTTTCCCACTCTAAGCTGCAAACATATATTGGATTTAGGCATATCATGTGATAGGCTGTATATGTGCTATTAAGGATGGGCGTGGCCAAAGCAGATGTGCCAAGTAATGCTTCTCTTCTTTAGGCTGAATGGGCCATAATACAAAAGCTTTTTCTTCTTCTTCTTTTTTTTGTCCAAAAGTGAAGCTTCCAGGAACCATCAAACCCCCAAGGCTTATGAATGTTAGTGTAAATCTATTTATTTTTTAAATTCCCCTTATTTGAATTTTTTACGGTCCTTGTTGAATTATTTAGCACTTTAACAGATTAAAATAAACAAATGAGATGCAAAATACTTCTGCACTCTTACAGATGCTAAAACCTTAATATTACCTTCCTAAATATTCAGCTTTGAGGTCTATTAACATTTCAACTGACTTGGAACAAAGTAACTGGTCAATAATAACATTAATCTAAAAAAAAAAAAAAAAAACACACAACTTGCCCAATAATTTGGAGTACACACATTGTAGCTGTGCCTGACAGAGCCAGCCATTATGCATTATGTGTTAAGTTGATTAGAAACTACCAAGCTGCTGTGATAGACTGGAACGTGAGCGCTCTGCTGAGGAAACAAGGAGTCATTTTTCATCATATTAGAATCTCTACCGCATCAGTAATTATTTGTCGGGTAGGGTTTAAACAGGGCTGCTGATGCATATCAAAGTTTGATAAAGAGTCAAGCAGTGTAAATAAAATGGTAGAGAACAAACACGCACAGACCACTCAACACTTAATATCTTCAACCTATTAGATGGATATTAATATTAGATTCATACCTGAGGGCTGTTTTGTCCAAACACGCCAATAAACTGCTGTGGATTTGCCTGGCAGCCTTTAGCTAACAGCCCAGATCCCAGTGCCACAGCCTGCTGGGCTACCTGAGGGCAAAGAAAACCAGTCAGTGGACAGGAACTGTCTCTGTCTCTCTAAGGTTAAACTAACTAAACAGTGACCTCAGTGTAGGAGATCCACTCATAGGGCTGACCCGGTTTCCTGAAGCCCAGACAAGGACCGTCTCCTGAAAAACAATCAAGTGTGTTCAAACACAAGCAACATTGAGGATTTATAGGAAAAGAATCAAACACAGTATTTGACACTAACTGCTTTCTCAAGCTTCACTCATACAGTAAACACCAGGGTTTCAATTATATCTCAATTATGATTATGGTGATCGACATTTTTACCAATTACATCGAA